>NC_053026.1:597769234-598137099 GCF_003073215.2 Triticum urartu
GAACTGAAGGATGTTCGTGCCCAGCTGTTGGACTCCGTTAAGGAGAATCAGCGGCTTCGATGCGGCATATTTAGTAAGTGCTTAAACGAACTTTGAAAAAAGAGTTCGGCGAGGAAGTCGACTAACAGCGTAATGTCTGTAGGTATGCTAACAGGTCGTCCTGCAGAGGAAATGCCCGGTTCTATGGGCGACCTTCTTCCCGAGCTCTCACAACTGCACGAGCAAGTTCGGCAGGTGATGCAAGGCGTTGCCCAGGCCTTGTGGCTATCCGTCTCCATGCCCGAAGGCCTTGGAGAGCTTGTAGAGAAGCTGAAGGGAGCACGGTGGTGCTTCCGATTGTGGAAGATGTCAGCCTGCCATCAAGGCGCCAGGGAGGCCTGTGCCATGGTGAAGACGCGGTACACGAAGGCTGACCCAAACCACATGGCCGAGGTTGAACCCGTGGGGCCCGATGGGAAGGAGATCCCTGTGAGCTTAGTATACGGCCAAGTAGAATTTGCCGCAAAGTATTCCCAATAGGACTGTAAGCTAGACATCATGTTAGATGGTATTGAAGAGGAATACAATCAGTCAGATTGACTATGTAATTTTAATTGACATGTGTAATGCCTTCTAGCCGGATTGTAGATAGTTTGTCATGGCCGACCTTTTCGCTTCAACCTCGGGACCTAACGGTCCGGAGTGTGTCTGAATACCCTCGCGGTTATATAAGAACCGGGGTATGCATGGAGACCAGGCGTAGGGGTCATTAGTGCTTGAACAGACAAGTGCCCAACTAGTTATGTTATATTACATGGTTAGTAAGAAACATCTTCCAGGGAGAATAGTTCCGTTAGGGGTTCCTTTCCCTGGGAGGCATGCCCTAAAGTGCATGTCCATTCTGCGAAAAGAGACGCAGGAAAAACATCTGGGGGCGTATAGATAAATAAGTGAAAAAAAGATCATCTTTAGTTCACCGACCGAATATTCCCTTAAGAACGCTAGCTTTCGGCTTCGCCCAGTCTGAGGTACACATCCGGCTGACCCGGCAGTAACAATCGCAGAGGTGCTCCCTTTACCACCTAGCCGAACAATCGGGAACGTAGGGGTAAGCACAGGAGCCATGCAACCCAGCTTGGCCAAAACTTAAGTCATATCGATGCATATAATGGTGAATAAAAGGTACATGCGGAAGTGTGACACATGTGTTGGGCATGAAGCCCGTATAAATAAGCTTCTGTTTAAAGAAGCCCCCAGGTTTAATGAGCGTGGATAGCGCGTCACTTTATGAGCCTTTAAAGGCTATAAGAGAGAGAGAGAGGAGAAGGAGAGAAATGTAAGACAGAAAGTATATAAAAATGGACAGAGGAAGGAGACGAACAAAGAGTCTGGCGCTAGGCATAGAATCTTCGGAGACGGGCTGCGTTCCATGGGTTTGGCTCGAGTCAGTTATCCGATGCATCTCGCAGGCGGTACGCTCCACCAGTCAGGACTTGGTCAATTATGAAGGGACCTTCCCACTTGGGCTTGAGTTTGTCCTTTTTCTTGTCCGGCAGGCGTAGAACTAATTCGCCAACGTTGTAATTTTTGGCGCTGCCGGAGTAAATAACCATGGGTAGCCTAGCCGGCTCCCCCTGGCCCTTCTGAAAAAATTACGAGCCGATTCGGCCCTCAAGAATCCAAGACACAGGGCCGCCTTCCCCTTGCCGGCTGTCTCCAGGCCGGCTATCAGAAGGCGGCCCGACTTCAGCCCTCATGAAGAGAAGCCGTGGGAGGGCCGGCTCCGAGAAGCCGGCCGCGAGAAGGCCGACTCCAAGAAGCCGGCTCCCATAAAGAGGTCAAGATCGTACCCTCGAAGTCTGCATCCACATAACGGCGATCTGACGGGGCGTGGCTACAGTGAAGCCTGCCACCCCCGAATCCCGGAGCACGCCTGGCACAGTGCGTCGTACGGGTGGCCATGACCCGTCCGGTGCAGCACTGTTGCCACGTTGACCCTGATGTCATCCACGACGGGCTACCAGTACGGCCCACGGGCGGTGGGCCCCTTCGGGCAGAGAGACACCCGAAGGCGGCCAGACCTCCCCCAGTCGGCCCAAGATAGAGCCGGCTCCCCATAGCCAGCTTTCCACCTCCCTCGAAGAAGACGCCCCATTAAGGAGACAAGACGCGGTGGGGCTACAGTGATCGCCCACCGGGCGGCGGCACTGTAGCCACGCCCACTTCGGCGAAGCCCTCGCCACCAAGATTGAGCAACAGTAACCAGCCGCCGACAAGGCCCTGACAGTGGGGCCTGCCTGTCGACCAAGGAGCCGGCAGCCGGCGGGCCCCAGCAGCCGGCGCAGAAGCCGGAGAGCGTAGACACAGACGGCTGGGCCCCGCGCCTAGCCGGATTACCATTGTACCCCCGGGGTGTAGGCCTATATAAACCCCCCAGGGCATCCATGCAAAGAGAGATCAATCCCTGCTAGTCTCAGACACCACATAGGGAGGAGAAGAGAGCAAGCCGTGCCCTTCTTCCTCCTCTCGCCAAACAGCTCAAGGAGCACCGTGTAGCTACTTGTTCATCTAGTGACCATGCGGAGACCCCGCAGAGCAGCAGTAGGGGTGTTATCTCCACGGAGAGCCCCGAAGCTGGGTAAGATTCGCCGGCGTGCATGTCTTCGCCTCATCCCGTTTCCAGGCACCGGCGACGTCTTACTGGCTCCCACAATGATAAGCCACCCGTTGGCATATGTCGCACCTACCACCCGACATTTGGCGCCCACCATGGGGCCAGGTGCACCGCCGTCCGGAGACCTGTTCTGGACGGGAACCCTCTTCCTCCCCCGCGAGTGTAGCCAGCCCGGCACGCCCGATGGCGCTTGCCACGACGTGCTACAAGGCGTCACCAACATCTGTGCGGCGAGCAGCCTCGCCGATCTCCTTGACAAGACTCTCATCTCTGACGAGCTCGCCTCCGACGCGGGCACCGACCACCTCGTCAACCTCCTCGGCCAGCTCCACGTCTCCGGCGAGCCTGCCGTGGACTTGGAGTCGGTTGGCTCCACCGATCCGATGCATGTCGACTCCGACACAGCCTCACTCGACACGTTCCCCACCAACGTCGCGATCTACAATGACCCGCTTCCCTGGGCCGATGGCTGCGACGCTTTCACCACAGAGGTGATGGTCATCGGCCACGGCGGCACTTCTGACGAGAGCGCCCACGACGCCCCGCACGTGGTGGTCCACGACTTGTCCATCCCCCTCCCGGCCGATGCCGACGCTGAAGCACTGGAAGCTCGCCGCCTTGCCCTCCTCGCGGAGGGCCGGAAGTTGGTTTCCATGAGACGCCTCGCTGAGGCCCACCAACGCGAGGCCGACCATGCCGCCTTTGGCACGCCGCCCCCAGGCGGGCCTAGCCGGGCCGGCATTGTCAGATAGCGCGGCGCTGTCGTCGCCGATACGCTAGGAGTCGACCGCCCAGTCTACGCTACTCCACTCGAGAACCTGCGCGCCGCCCAGGCGGCCGTAGACGAGCTAGATGGACTGGGGGCCGAAGAACTCCCCCACATGACCCGACGCATCCAGCAGCTGATCGATGCAGCCGCGCAGCGGCATGAAGCCGACGCCCGCGCGGAAAGCCCTCCCCCGCGCCGAGATCACGGCGCGACGTCCCGGACACCGACTACGGGTAAAATCCGCGCGCGGCGCGAGAAAGAACCGGCTGCCAGCCGAAGCCGAACCCGAATCTCCATCGAGCGAGACGCAGAAGGCCACCCCCGGGCCGTGGAGTGGCGGGGCAACCTGCCTCCGCCCCGGCCCCGTGGAGAGAGATATCCCACCCTGCCGCCTGTTGCGCATCCGACTCTCAGCGGCCGGCTAGGTCACCGCGAAGGAGTCGGCGAGAACGACGCCCGCCATCGGATCGACCGCCTGGCGCGATCCCTGGTGCTAGAAGAAGAAGACGATGTCGGCCCGCCTTGCTTCGGCCCCCGCATCCGCGACGAGCCTTTCCCCAAAGGGTTCTCGCTCCCAAGAGACACGCCCAAGTACAACGGCTTCGTGAAGCCGGAAGATTGTTTGATCGACTACTCCATGGCGGTTAGCATAGCCAACGGCAACAGGTGCGTTGCCGTGAAGTACGTGCCCCTCATGCTGCAGGGCACGGCGCGGACCTGGCTCAACAGCCTCAAGCCATACAACATCAACAGCTGGCTAGACTTCACAGAAGCCTTCGTCCGCAACTTCACCAGCACCTACAAGCGGGCTCCCAAGCCCAGACATCTCTCCTTGTGCGTACAAGGCCCCGCCGAGTCCACTCGCGACTACCTCACGCGTTGGGCCGAGCTCCGCAACTCTTGCGAAGGGGTGCACGAGGTGCAAGCCATACAATACTTCACTGCCGGGTGCCGAGAAGGCACCCTCCTCAAGCACAAGCTCCTCTGCGACGAGCCGACTACCCTCGACGAGCTTTTGATCATAGCCGACAAGTACACCACCGCCGACTCCTCGATGAAGACCGAACTCCGGGTAGACGCGTCCGGAAAGGTACTCAACCCGGCGCCCAAGACGCCGGCTGGGGACTCCGGCCGAGGCCCACACCAGAACGACCACAAGCGCAAGGGCCCGGTGCCGCCCTCCACCAGTCGGCAGGTGGCCACAGTCGAAGACGAGCAGCCCGAAGCACGGCCTGCACCCAAGAAGCAGAGGGGTGGCAGGCCAGCTTGGCAGCCGGCCTTCTCCTACGAGCAGACTCTCGACGCCCCGTGCAAGTTCCACAGCGGCGCGAAGCCGTCCAACCACATGACCCGGAAGTGCCACTGGCTCACCCGAATCTCTAAAGGCGA
Source organism: Triticum urartu (assembly GCF_003073215.2). Taxonomy (NCBI): domain Eukaryota; kingdom Viridiplantae; phylum Streptophyta; class Magnoliopsida; order Poales; family Poaceae; genus Triticum; species Triticum urartu. The sequence goes on from NC_053026.1 coordinate 597,774,046, forward strand.
AGGGCTCGCACTGCCTCCGCCTGCCGGTCCGCCGCCTCCGGCTCCGCAGTCGGAGCCGTGCATGATGAGTTCCCCGACGAGCATGCCGCCTATATCATCTTTACAAGTCAGCCCGAAGACCGGCGCAGCAAACGCCGAGAGCACCAAGAAGTCAGCATGGTTGCTGCCAACCCCGCCGAGCACATGCACTGGTCAGAAAAACCTATCAGCTGGAGCCGGACCGACCACCCAGAGGTGATGCCGTCTCCCGGCTCTTATGCGTTGGTTTTGGATGCCACCCTTGCAACAGATAGACGCGCTGCCCGATTCTCCCACGTGCTGATAGACGGCGGGAGCAGCATCAACATCCTGTACCGTGACACCATGGAGAAGCTGAATGTCAAGACGAAGCAACTCATGCCTACTCGGACTGTGTTCCATGGCATCGTACCCGGCCTGTCCTGCGCCCCCATTGGCAAGATCAAGATTGATGTACTTTTTGGGGATAAGGAGCATTTCTGCCGGGAAGCGATCTGGTTTGAAGTGGTGGACCTGGAGAGCCCTTACCATGCATTGCTTGGCCGACCTGCCTTGGCCAAGTTCATGGCAGTTCCCCACTATGCATACCTCAAGATGAAGATACCGAGCACCAAAGGCGTCATCACCATAGCCGGCGATTACAAGAAGTCCTCTGAGTGCGCAGTAGCCAGCAGTCGGCTGGCCGAGTCCCTTGTGATTGCCGAAGAAAAGAAGATGTTGGACCGAGTCGTGCCCATGGCCGGCAAGCAGTCGGCCTTGTCCCCCGATCCCAAGGAGCATGATGCTCAAGGATCTTTCCAGCCGGCCAAGGAGACGAAGAAGATACCTCTTGACCCCGAGCACCCAGAGAGGTTTGCCGTCATCGGGGCAAACCTAAACAGCAAATAGGAAGGCGAGCTCGCCGATTTCCTCTATGAGAATTGGGACATCTTTGCATGGTCCCCCAAGGACATGTCGGGCGTTCCGAAGGAATTCGCCGAGCACAAACTACACGTCCGAGAAGACGCAAAGCCAGTCAAACAAACCCTCCGCCGACTGTCGAAGGAGAAACGTAGGATTGTGGGAGAGGAGATAGCCCAGCTTCTGGCAGCCGGCTTCATTATGGAAGTTTTGTTTCCAGAGTGGCTCGCCAACCCGGTCCTCGTGCTAAAGAAGAACAACAAGTGGCGCATGTGTATAGACTACACGAGCCTCAACAAGGCCTGCCCCAAAGATCCCTTTGCCCTGCCAAGGATTGACCAAGTGATAGACTCCACGGCCGGATGCGAGCTGTTGAGTTTCTTGGATGCTTACTCAGGGTATCACCAGATAAAGTTAGATCCGGCAGACCGCCTGAAGACCGCTTCATCACGCCATTCGGAGCCTTCTGCTACCTGACTATGACATTCGGCTTGAGAAATGCCGGTGCCACTTTTCAGCATTGCATGTAGAAGTGCCTCCTCAAGCAACTCGGCAGAAATGCCCACGTCTACGTAGACGACATTGTGGTGAAGACGGAAAAGCGCGACACCTTGCTGGAAGACCTCAAGGAAACATTTGAGAACCTACGCCGGTTCCAAATCAAGCTTAACCCCGAGAAATGCGTGTTCAGAGTGCCAGCCGGCCAGCTCCTAGGCTTCCTGGTCTCCGAACGCGGCGTCGAATGCAACCTAGTAAAGATCAAGGCCATTGAGAGAATGGCGATTCCCACCAAACTTCGAGATGTCCAGAAGTTTACCGGATGATTGGCCTCCCTGAACCGCTTCATCAGCCGGCTCGGAGAGAAAGCTCTTCCCCTCTACCACCTCATGAAGAAGACCAACCACTTCGAGTGGAATGACCAAGCCGATCAAGCTTTTCACGAGCTGAAGAAGATGCTGGCCACGCCGCCTGTCCTGGCGGCGCCGACTGAGAAAGAGCCCATGCTCCTCTACATTGCCGCAACCAGCCGGGTGGTCAGCACCGTCATCGTAGTCCAATGCCCAGAAGAAGGCCGAGCCCAGCCGGTCCAGAGGCCGGTGTACTATTTGAGCGAGGTGCTGTCTACCTTGAAGCAGAACTACCCGCACTACCAGAAGATGTGCTACGGCGTGTACTTCGCCGCCAAGAAGCTGAAGCCCTACTTTCAAGAGCATCCCACCACGGTTGTATGCACCGCCCCGCTGGCCGGGATCATAGGCAGCCGGGATGCATCCGGCCAGGTGGCGAAATGGGCCATCGAGCTGGCCCCCTATATGATCTTCTACCAGCCTCGCACCGCCATCAAGTCCCAAGCATTGGCCGACTTCCTCGTCGACTGGGCCGAGACCCAGTACCTACCGCCGGCTCCCGACTCCACTCATTGGCGCATACACTTCGATGGGTCCAAGATGCGCACCGGCTTGGGAGCCGGCGTCATCCTCACCTCTCCCAAAGGCGACAAGCTCAGATACACGCTGCAAATTCACTTTGCCGCCTCCAACAACGTGGCCGAGTACGAGGCGCTCATACACGGGCTTCGGCTTGCCAAAGAACTCGGCATTCGCCGGATCCTATGTTATGGTGACTCGGACTTGGTGGTCCAGCAATCATCCGGCGACTGGGATGCCAAGGACGCAAATATGGCAAGCTACCGCTTCCTCGTTCAGCAGATCAGTGGGTATTTTGAAGGATTCAAGTTCCTCCACGTACCACGAGCCGACAACGAGCCAGCTGATGCCCTGGCTCGAATAGGCTCCACTTGGCAAGCAATACCAACTGGTGTCACTCTACAACGCCTCCTCAAGCCGTCTATCAAGCCGTCTCCAGAGTCCGATTCCATCTTCGTGCCGCCTGACCCCGACGCAGCCGGCTCGAAGAACCAAGCAGGTGACCTGGGGACTTCGATAGTCGGCCAGGGGGTATCAGCAGGCGGCTCGGGAACTTCCGTAGTTATGCCCGACCCAGGGACTGCCTCACCCGGCTCGGGGACTGCGGTAGTCGGCCCGGAGACTACACCAACACAATAGGCGGCGGCCGACTCCAGCATTTCACCGCCCAGCCTGCCTGCCCTAGTCGCAGTAGCCGTTTTGGCAATAGAAGAAGTCGCAGCTCCTTCATGGGCTCAATCCATCCTCAACTTCCTAATAAACCAAGATCTGCCGGCTGACGAAGTAGAGGCAAGACAAGTCCAACGCCGAGCCGGAGCATACACAATCGTCAACAGAGAACTTGTCAAGCGCAGTGTCACTGGAGTCCTCCAGTGATGCGTTGAGCAAGAGAAGGGCATTGCAATCCTCAGAGACATCCACCAGGGAGAATGCGGCCACCATGTGGCCTCAAGATCACTCGTCGCCAAAGCCTTCCGCCATGGTTTCTTTTGGCCGAATGCTTTGGATGACGCCAAGGAGTTAGTTAAACATTGCAAAGGGTGCCAACTCTTCAGCTCCAAGGAACACATGCCGGCTTCAGCACTCAAGACCATTCCACTCACTTGGCCCTTCGCCGTTTGGGGACTGGACATGGTGGGCCCATTCAAGACGGCGCGCGGCGGCATGACACATCTGCTTGTCGCCGTGGACAAATTCACCAAATGGATTGAGGCAAAGCCGATCAAGAAGCTGAATGGGCCAACTGCTATGACATTTATCGCAGATATAACAACTCGGTACGGCGTGCCACACAGCATCATCACCGACAATGACACGAATTTCGCCAAGGGAGCCTTGGCACGTTTCTGCGCGACGCAAGGCATCCGGTTGGACCTAGCGTCCGTCGCCCACCCGCAGTCAAACGGCCAGGTCGAGCGAGCCAACGGCCTCATCCTTTCCGGCATCAAGACCCGACTGATCGTACCACTGGAGCGTTCAGCCGGCTGTTGGCTCGATGAGCTGTCGGCTATCCTCTGGAGTCTGCGCACTACACCAAACAAGTCAACCGGCTTCACTCCTTTCTTCCTCGTATATGGTGCCGAGGCGGTCATCCCAACTGACACCGAGTTCGACTCGCCTCGGGTAACCATGTACACGGAAGCCGAGGCCAAGGAAGCACGAGAAGACGGCGTCAACCTGCTGGAAGAAGGCCGGCTGTTAGCCCTCAGCCGGTCCGCCAGCTATCAGCAGGGCCTGCGCCGCTACCACAGCCAGAAGGTCAAGCCAAGATCCTTCCAAGAGGGCGATCTTGTGCTCCGGCTGATCCAGCGAACAGCCGGCCAGCACAAGCTCTCGGCCCCTTGGGAGGGACCCTTCGTCATCAGCAGAGCCTTAGGAAACGACTCCTACTACCTGATCGACGCGCAGAAGCCGAAGGCACGAAAGAGAGACGACTCCGGCAAGGAGTCGGAACGACCATGGAACGCCAACGTCCTCCGAAGGTTTTACAGTTGAAATACAGTATGTATCACGCTAACTTTTGTACTAAGTACGAGACAATAGGCCCCCCGAGGAGAGCTCGGGGACTGCCATCTTTTGTCTATGAATGAAAAGTATCATGCTTATGGCCTTGTCATTGCATTCACTTTTTTCCGTCCGGCACCGGGTTCGACTAGTCGGCCCGGGGACTGGCCGCCTGGAGTTATATTAGAAGTCCTACCCGCAGTCAGACAAGTAGTGTGCCGGCTCCCAAGCCTTCTCTTGCCAAAAGTCGCAGTTCGAAGAACCGGCTGTCCGGCTGGCAAGAGTTAAGGGCAGGAACGGGTGCCCACACGAAAAACGGCTAGGGACTAACGGACTAATATAACAAAAGCCGGTTTTTCTCCCACCGCCGACCGGCTACCAGAGTAGCCGGCCGGCCGGCTTCCATTCACCTCGCTCCAATCTAAGAAAGCTCAAGTACTTGCCTTCCCAGAAGGGGAAGGCGGCAAAGGAAACAGCCTAAGGATAAAAAGCATACATGAATGGAAACCAAACACGCAATAATATTTGCATAAAAGACCTTCAAAAGGCCAGCATTCAACATAGTTTGAATACACCCCCAGTGGGTGGAACTGCGCAAGTTTAATAAAGTTGTTCAAAAGGCAACAAGCAGGAAAAAACAAGGATGGCAGACTAAGCCAAGGGAGCGACTGGCGAGTCGGGCAGGTCGGTGGAGACGGCAGTGCCGGCTGGAGGAGTGGCCGGCTGGCGAACCTCGGCATGATCACCGCCTCCCGCAGAGGGCGCGCTAGCACGCGCCTTGTTGCCGGAGGCACGATCAGGCTGAGGTTGGCTGCCTGCTTCACCAGTCGGCTCAACGTCTTCGCCGTCCTCTCCTTCGTCGTCTTCACCTTCATCACTGGAGGCGATCTCCTTTGCCGAGTCTTCACCCGCTACCGGGTCCAGCCCGAACCACTCCTCCGGCTAGGCAACGCCGTCGTCATTGATCTCAGGAGCGAAGACGCTGATGTCAGTACACTCGGTGATCGTCGAAGCACGCTGAGCGATAGCCGGCCGCACCTCCTCCAACTCTTCGTCGGCCTCCAGCCGCCAGGTGCGCAGCTGGTCCAGGTTCAGCCCCGGATACCAGGCTCGGACGAACTCCAGCGCCCGCCCATCTCCAAGCCGGGCTGCCTACGCCTTCCAGGCCTCGAAGCGGCCAACCGCCACCTCCAGCCAGTTGGCAGTCCAACTCGGGGTGCGGGGAATCGTCTCGCTTGGCCAGAGGGCGGCCAACACATGCGCCCCGGCACGCTGGAGGCGGCAGAGCATACGGTGAGCCGGCTGTAGCCGGGCCTGGACCGCCAAGAGCTGCTCCTCAAGCATCCGGCCCGCGTCCGGCGCGATTTCAGCCCCCGCCTGCCGGCATACCTCGCGATGGGCCTCGATGGATTGGGTGGCGAAGACGGAGTAGCCGGGAAAGTAGTCTGCACAGAGAACAAAAAGCAGCACAAGTCAGAACACAAATCAGGGATCAAAGGGCAAGCAGGGAGTGAAGAAGGCGGCTTACCGTCGATCAGATCCTCGATACGGATGAAGCCTTCGCTCAGCACTTGCTTCGCTTCAGCCCAGCCCGCCGCTTCGGTCTCGAACTCGGCCTTCAGGGCGTCCTCGTTGTCCTGCGCCTTCTTCAGGGCCGCCATGTGGCTCTCCTCCTGGTCGGCCAACTTATTGACCAGGCGGTCACGCTCCAGGACCAAGGCGCTGTACTCGGCTTCCTTGGCGCGAAGGGCGGCCTGGGCCCCACTGAGCTGCTCCCTCAAGTCGGCATTGGCTCCTGCAAGCATGAAGACAAAGGAAAAATTAATAAGGGGAAGTCGTCAAGGAAGATCCGACCCGGCTTCTCAGCAGTCGGCCCGAATCTCGGGGACTACACCCAGTGGGTGCGCTGATGCGCCCCCACAGGAGATGAACAAGACAAACACGCACTCCGGCTGCTGGTCAGGTCCTCAGTTCTCCAGCCCAGCTCCTGAGCCTGGGAGTTGAAGGCGGCTGCGTGAAGGTTATGATACTCCTGGAAGATTATACAGGAGGCAAGGATAAGCTAAGTTGTCAGAACCTAGTAAGTTCCAAGCCGCCTGCGCAGCAGCCGGCTTGGAACTCGGGGACTACACGCAGTGGGTGCGCTGACGCGCCCCCACAGAAAAATCGAAAGAGAAAAATAACCAAGGATAGAAGACTCACCCGGATGATGGCCCGCATCAAGAGAAACTCTTGAGTGTATCGCTGCAGCGAGGCGGCCTGAGCTTGAAGCCGGTTCCGGACCTCCTGGGCCGCCGTGTTCAGCTCGCCCGTCCCCCCGCCGGGAGTCCACTCAGACGTGCTGACGCTGGCCGCCTCCAGGGCCTCCGCCGTCTGGCTGGCGCCCGCTGCTCGGTGCGGTTCCGGTACGGAGGCGCCACCCCCTGCGCGCCGGTGCAATGCCGGCTGCACCTCGAGGCCGGCCCCTGCCGCCGGCTCGCCCCTGGACGGCTGCTCTGGCGCCGGAGCTGATTGGCCGCTTTGGCCCGCTCCAGTCGGCACCATCTGCGACGCCCCCTCCACGAAGATCACGGGGTCCTCCCGCCTCTCCATCACCGACGGGCCTTGGTCGACCTCCTTCGACGGGGGCACGGGAACGTCGGGGGCCACGGTGCGGAGGGGAACAACGAGCAGTGGAGGCCGGTTGTGCGAGGCCTCCGCCTCCGTCTCCGCGGCTGCCGCCTTCGCCCGGGCCTTGGCTGCCGCGTCGGCCTGCTCCTTCGTCGCCTGGGCGGTCCTTCGCTCCGCCGCCTCCCGCTCCTCCCGCGCCTCCCGCGCGTTCCGCTCCGTGGCCTCCTTAAGGTCGGTGCGGGGATCCACGCGGCGGGAGCTTGAGGACCCTCCAGTCGGCCCGACTACGGAGCCGCCAGGACCTCGCTCGAGAGAAAGCGGCGCCCTGTCCGGCAAGAAAAGAAAGGTTTAGAAGAGTTTCGGACGAAGAAGACAAAAAATATATACGCAAGACATTCGACGACTTACGCAGAGATCGGCTGCGGCTGCTTCACCGCCTTGCGGAAGTGGGCCGCCTTCGCGGCCGCCTCATCCCGCTTGGTCACCGCCGTGGAGGCCTTGGATTTTTTCGGCTGGCTGCCGAATAAGGTCGACACGGCCCGGCGCTTCTGCGCGCCGCCACGGGCAGCCGACATGGCAGACGAGCCCGCGCCTTGATGATCGGGCACCGGCTGGCGGTGCGGGGCGACTTCGACCTCGTCGTCATCCGGCCAGTCCTAGAAGCTGGCCCCGAGTCCCGCGACTCCGGCCTCGTCGCCTTCCCCCACGATGGCATCTTCCTTGGCGGCCGCTCCCAGGTCCGGATCGTCGGCGTCGTCCACCGTGCGGTCGGGGAGGAGCTGGCGCTCTACCCCCGCGGCCCCGGCTTTCGGCGGGAGAAGAGGGTTCTGCAAAAGGCAAACCAATTGATCAAGAGTCGGCTATCATGAGGCCGGCTACAAAAAAGGAAGAAAAGAAGAAAGAACTTACGGCAGGCGGAGGGTTGGCGCGGGAATACGGCTCCTTGCCGTATCGCCAATCCTCGGCGAGCTTGCAGTTGGAGATATAATTCACCATGTAAGACACCTCTGCGTGAGGCATCTCCCTGGTGCTCAGCCGGCACGGGTCGAAGCGGCCGCTCATTTGGCAGATCATGTGAGGCCGGCCTTGGAGCGGAAGAACCCGGCGCTCCACGAAGGCGGCCACCAAGTCGGCTCCGGTCAGGCCCTCCGACTGGATCATCACCCGAAGCCGGGAGACGGCTGCGTTCCCGGCCTGAGACAGTGACCTGGCCCGGTAGCTCCACGAAGGCTGCCTCCCAGCCGGCGGGCCGGCTACGTAAGCCGACAGGTTGACGTAGTCACCTTGCTGGGCGACGTTCTTCACGTAGAAATAAGACTTCTGCCAAAGCTTCACCGACTGGATCAGCGGAATGGACGGGAACGGATTGTTCTCACTCGCCCGCCTCATGGCAATGAAGGCTCCACAGGGGGCGGGCATGCCCGCGATGATGGTGCCGAGCTTGCTTTGGAAGAACTCCCCCAGAGCTCGAGCGTTGGGAGAACTCCAAGAAAACCCTCGCACAGGGTGACGAAGGCCGACAGCAGCATCACCTCGTTAGGCGTGAGGTGATGCGGCTGGAGGTGGTAGAACTCGAGGAAGTCTCGAAGGAATCCGCTCGCCGGGAGGCCGAAGCCGCGCAGGTAGTGCGAGCGGAAGATCACCCGCTCGCCCTCCTCCGGTGCCGGCGAAATCTCCCTCGCCGGCGCTTGACGAACCCGCACAAGGTTCTCGCCGGGCAGACGCCGCGTCCGGCGGAGGAACTCGACGTGGTCCTCGTGGACGTTGGAGCCATCCCACGAGCTCGACAGCGCCATGGGGGCGATGCGGCGGGGAGCAAGACGAAGCGACGGCGAAACGACGCGGCAAAGGATTGCTGCGGCGGGGAGCAAGACGGAGCGACGGCGGAACGGCGCGGCAAAGAGTTGCTGCGGCGAAGAGAAGAAGAAGGAGGGCGAGAAGGGGCGGAGTGAGGGAGAGCGCGCGAGCCTCTGCCGCTCCCCCTCCTCCTCCTACTTATAGACCGCGCGGCGGAGCCGAGGAGGCGCGGCGTGGGGGAACGTGGGGATCAACTGCGCCCACTCCCCCACGTCCCGTGATTATTGTGCCTTGATGGCAGAATAAAACCGCCGCAGGAAGGCGAGCGGTCCATGTGGGCCGCAGAAGATCCGCGCTCGGACCGAGGCCTACGAGTGGCTGGCCCGGGCCTACGGCGGCGTCCCGTCGCGCGCGTGCATTGGCAGGATTTCCTCGCCATGTGGCCCGTGTTCCCACCTACGAGAAACGGAGCTTTTCCGAAGACGGTGCGCACAAGCAAAGCCGGCCCCTCGGGATAGGAAGCTGACCTAGCTTCTCATCCCTTTGTCAGCCTCGAAGCTCGATCAGCTTCGGGGACTACTGTCGGAGTAAATAACCATGGGTAGCCTAGCCGGCTCCCCTTGGCCCTTCTGAAAAAATTACGAGCCGATTCAGCCCTCAAGAATCCAAGACACAGGGCCGCCTTCCCCTTGCAGGCTGTCTCCAGGCCGGTTATCAGAAGGCGGCCCAACTTCAGCCCTCATGAAGAGAAGCCGCGGGACGGCCGGCTCCGAGAAGCCGGCCGCAAGAAGGCCGACTCCAAGAAGCCGGTTCCCATAAAGCGGTCAAGATCGTACCCTCGAAGTCTGCATCCACATAACGGCGATGTGATGGGGCGTGGCTACAGTGAAGCCTGCCACCCCCGAATCCCGGAGCACGCCTGGCACAGTGTGCCATACGGGTGGCCATGACCCGTCCGGCGCAGCACTGTTGCCACGTTGACCCTGATGTCATCCACGACGGGCTACCAGTACGGCCCACGGGCGGTGGGCCCCTTCGGGAAGAGAGACACCCGAAGGCGGCCAGACCTCCCAAGTCGTCCCAAGATAGAGCCGGCTCCCCACAGCCGGCTTGCCACCTCCCTCGAAGAAGACGCCCCATTAAGGAGACAAGACGCGGTGGGGCTACAGTGATCGCCCACCGGGCAGCGGCACTATAGCCACGCCCACTTCGGCGAAGCCCTCGCCACCAAGATTGAGCAACAGTAACTAGCCGCCGACAAGGCCCTGACAGTGGGGCCTGCCTGTCGACCAAGGAGCCGGCAGCCGGCGGGACCCACTAGCCGGCGGGCCCCAGCAGCCGGCGTAGAACCCGGAGAGCGTAGACACAGACGGCTGGGCCCCGCGCCCAGCCGGATTACCATTGTACCCCCAGGGGGTAGGCCTATATAAACCTCCCGGGGCATCCATGCAAAGAGAGATCAATCCCTGCTAGTCTCAGACACCACATAGGGAGGAGAAGAGAGCAAGCCGTGCCCTTCTTCCTCCTCTCGCCAAACAGCTCAAGGAGCACCGTGTAGCTACTTGTTCATCTAGTGACCATGCGGAGACCCCGGAGAGCAGCAGTAGGGGTGTTATCTCCACGGAGAGCCCCGAAGCTGGGTAAGATTCGCCGGCGTGCATGTCTTCGCCTCATCCCGTTTCCAGGCACCAACGACGTCTTACTGGCTCCCACAATGATAAGCCACCCGTTGGCATATGTCGCACCTACCACCCGACAGGCCCGTACTTCTCTGCTTTGGTATCTTCGTTCCTGCTATTGATAGAATGCGGAACGGGCTTTTGCCACGTCACGCTCTTCCTCCAAGGCGTCCGAACTGTCCTGCCGATCGAGCTCGGATTCTCTTTCTTCGTACATGCGCACTCGAGGTGAGTCATGAATTATGTCGGAGGGCAAAACTGCCTCTGCACCGTACACCATGAAGAATGGTGTGTATCCGGTGGTGCGATTCGGCGTGGTCCGCAGCCCCCAGAGTACGGAGTCGAGCTCCTCTACCCAGTGCGTATTAGATTCCTTAAGGGACCGCACTAATCTGGGTTTGATGCCACTCATGATAAGACCATTTGCACGTTCGACCTGGCCGTTCGTTTGTGGGTGATAGACGGAAGCATAATCGAGCTTGATGCCCATGTTTTTGCACCAGAGTTTTACCTCATCGACCGTAAAGTTCGTGCCGTTATCAGTGATGATGCCGTGGGGGACGCCGTAACGGTGTACAACCCCGGATATAAATTCTATCACCGGTCCGGATTCGGCCGTCTTAACAGGCTTGGCTTCTATCCATTTGGTGAACTTATCCACCATGACCGGTAACTATTTTTTCTTGTGGGTTCCGCCTTTAAGGGGTCCAACCATGTCAAGCCCCCAGACCACGAAGGGCCAAGTGATGGGGATAGTTTGGAGGGCGGTGGGTGGCATATGGCTTTGGTTTGCAAAAAGCTGGCAACCGACGCATCGTTGGACTAAGTCCTGGGCGTCTGCCCGGGCCGTCGGCCAATAAAAGCATGTACGGAAGGCCTTGCTTACAAGGGACCGAGCTGCAGCATGATGACCGCCGAGTCCGGCATGAATTTCAGCCAGGAGGTTCCCCCTTCCTCTTCGGAGATGCACCTTTGAAGGACTCCGGTAGTACTTTTCTTATAAAGCTCTCCCTCATGGACTTTATAGGCTTTAGATCACCGCACTATGCAGCGTGCCTCATTTTGGTCCTCGGGGAGTTCCTGCCTAGTAAGGTAGGCGAGGAATGGTTCTGTCCACGGGGCGATGACGGCCATTATTACGTGGGCTGAAGGTGTTATTTCATTGGCAGAGCCTCCAATTATGTCAGAGTGTTCGGTGTCGGGCAGTGCGGTTGGGTCCGGGCTGTTATTGCCGGGTTCCCCTTCCCATACTACGGATGGCTTGAACAACCTTTCCAAGAAGATGTTGGGGGGGACTACATCGCGTTTTGCGCCGATGCGTGCCAGGACATCTGCCGCCTGATTATTTTCCCGGGCTATATGGTGAAATTCGAGCCCTTCGAACCGAGCTGACATTTTTAGGACGGCGTTGCGATAAGCTGCCATTTTTGGATCTTTGGCATCAAAGTCTCCATTTATTTGGGATATTGCGAGGTTCGAGTCCCCGCGCACCTCTAGGCGTTGAATGCCCATGGATACTGCCAACCGAAGACCATGTAAAAGGGCCTCATATTCGGCTGCATTGTTGGAGTCTATGTACATTATCTGGAGTACGTATTGAACTGTGTCTCCTGTGGGGGACGTCAAAACGACACCAGCCCCTAGACCGGCCAACATTTTGGAGCCGTCGAAGTGCATGACCCAGTTTGAATATGTGCCGTACTCTTTAGGGAGTTCGGCCTCCGTCCATTCTGCGACGAAGTCGGCCAAAACTTGCGACTTGATAGCTCGCCGTGGCTTGTAAGTTATGTCGAACGGGAGGAGCTCAATGGCCCATTTTGCAATCCGTCCCGTCGCGTCGTGGTTGTTTATAATATCGTTAAGTGGCACTTCCGAGGCTACTGTTATTGAACACTCTTGAAAGTAGTGTCGCAGCTTCCGGGATGCCATAAATACCGCGTACGCAATCTTTTGATAATGCGGGTACCGTGACTTGCACGGAGTAAGGACAGTGGACACATAGTAGACCGGCTTTTGAAGGGGGAATTTGTGTCCGTCCGTTTCTCGTTCGACGACGAGCACTGCGCTTATGACCTGATGGGTTGCTGCAATGTATAATAGCATTGGTTCGCCAATGTTTGGCGCGGCCAGGACTGGGTTTGTTGCCAAGATGGCTTTTATTTCGTCGAGTCCGGCCGTGGCTGCATCCGTCCACTCGAAGTGTTTGGTGCGCCGAAGGAGGCGGTAAAGGGGTAGGGCCTTTTCTCCCAAGCGGGAGATAAAGCGGCTTAGAGCCGCCACGCATCCGGTTAATTTTTGTATTTGTTTGAGGTCCTTCGGGATATCCAATTGTGACAGAGCTCGGATCTTGGCCGGATTTGCTTCAATTCCTCTACTGGATACAATGAAGCCCAAGAGCTTTCCGGCTGGAACGCCGAAAACGCATTTTTCCGGGTTGAGCTTGATGTCGTATGTTCGGAGGTTATCGAATGTTAGCCTCAAGTCGTCTGCTAGAGATTCGACATGTCTTGTTTTAACGACCACATCATCTACGTATGCCTCCACTGTTTTGCCGATCTGGTTTGCCAGACATGTCTGAATCATGCGCTGATATGTTGCGCCGACGTTTTTGAGCCCGAAGGGCATTGTGTTGAAGCAGAATGGGCCGTATGGTGTGATGAATGCCGTTGCGGCTTGGTCTGACTCTGCCATCTTTATTTGATGGTAGCCGGAGTATGCGTCGAGGAAACACAACGAATCGTGTCCTGCGGTAGCATCGATAATTTGATCGATGCGGGGGAGAGGGAAGGGATCCTTTGGGCAAGCCTTGTTAAGGTCTTTAAAAATCAACGCACAGGCGCCAGGATTTGTCCTTCTTTGGTACCATCACCAGGTTTGCTAGCTAGTCCGGGTGTTTTATATCTTTGATGAATCCGGCCTCCAATAGCTTGTCTAGTTCCTTTCCCATGGCCTATCTCTTAGGTTCGGAAAAACACCGAAGAGCTTGTTTGATTGGCTTGAATCCTTTTAGGATATTTAAGCTGTGTTCGGTCAGCCTGCGTGGGATTCCTGGCATGTTTGAAGGGTGCCAGGTGAAAATGTCCCAGTTCTCTCATAGGAACTCTCGCAGTGCGGCGTCTACATCAGGGTTTAACTATGCCCCGATGGAAGCTGTTTTATTGGGATCCGTTGGATGGACTTGGAATTTGACTATTTCGTCCGCCGGTTTAAAGGAGGTGGACTTGGATCTTTTGTCGAGTATCACATCGTCCCTATTCACCATGGAGCGCAGCGCAGTCCGTTCCTCAGCCGCTAGGGCTTCGGATAGCGCCTCGAGGGCCAGTGCGGCTGTCTTGTTTTCGGCGCGGAGTGCTATGTCCAGATCACTAGCGAGAGTGATGATTCCGTTAGGCCCGGGCATCTTGAGCTTCATGTACCCGTAATGGGGTATTGCTTGGAAGACTGTAAACGCTTCCCGCCCTAGCAGAGCGTGATATCCGCTACTGAATGGGGCCACTTGGAACGTGACCTCTTCGGACCTGTAATTATCCGGCGTGCCGAACACCACATCTAGTGTGATTTTTCCTGTACAGCGCGCTTCCCGACTGGGGATTATTCCTCTAAAGGTTGTGCTGCTTAGCTCAATGCGATTCCAGTCTATTTCCATTTTTTCAAGGGTTTCCTCATAAATGAGGTTCAATCCGCTGCCGCCATCCATGAGTACCTTGGTAAGACGAAAGCCGTCCACTATTGGACTGAGGACCAATGCGGCTGGTGCTCGGGCTGTTTGGAATTTAGGTTCATCACTGGCGTTAAAAGTAATTGCCGTGTCACTCCATGGGTTTATTGTTGCTACTTGGTAGACTTCGGCAAGGCTGCGGAGTGTTCTTTTTCGCATATTATTTGATGCGAAAGTCTCGAAGACTGTTAATACCGTACTGGTGTCTCTGGGGTGGCTTTCTGTGGCTTCTGGAATTAGAAGATCTTCACCAATTTTTGCCACCTGCCCGAGTATCCAACATGCTCTAAGGCTGTGAGTTGGTGTGGCGCCCTCTACACTGTGAATTTTACAGGGTCCATTAAGCCATCCTTCCAGTACGGTTCCGTGCCCTGTAGAGGGCTTTTGCTTTTTGGTGTTGAACCCGGGTGTCTGGCGATGATGCACCCTTTTATTTCGGACTGGGTTTGTATTCAGGGCCAGATTGTCCCAAAATTTTATTTCGGTTTTCTAGGCGCTTTCCATCGCACAGTACTTTCGTACTATGGACACCAAGTCAGCGAAGCGTGTAATATCACGGCGACTTATGGCGTTGAGGATTCCCTTGTCCGTGCAATTATTGCAGAAGAATGAAATTGCGTCTTCCTCGCGGCAGTCCTTTATCTTGTTCATAACCAGGAGGAATCTGGCCCAGTAATGATGTACTGTTTCTTCGGTCTCTTGCCTAATTTGGGATAGATCACTTATGTACGGGTGGGTGGGTGGAATCAAATCCAAAACCTCACCCAATCTGAGACCCAGGGGCCAAGGAGTTTCCGAACTCGGAAGTTTGGATTCTTGGATGCCGTCCAATGAATCTAGCCCGTCGCCTGACTTTAAGTTCAGGTCTTGAGTGATGTCCTCCCCTCCGCGGGTATCCAGCTTGGAGGGATCGGGAATCCGGACATAGCTAGTCCTTAGGATAGATGAAGGGTCGCCGCACTGTCCCTCTACCACGGCAACGTGATGGGTGGCCTAGGGTGAGTTAATCTCTCTCAGATCGGGTTTAGGCCCAATCTGGTCATAATCCGTAGCGACTCCCAGGGCGGCGATGCGATCCAAGAGCTCGTTTAGGGAAGATAGCTCCATTGGATCTAGCTGCTCGGCGAATTCCGAGCTGACGTGAAGATTGCTTTCGATGACCCGAGAGGTCATCGTCGGCGCAGCAGCCGAACAGGCGGTCATAAGGAAACCACCTAGCCGGAGAGTTTGGCCGACAGCCAAAGCTCCCTTAGCAACGGTGCCGTCTTTAAAGACGGGATGAGGCATCCTTCCTGATGGCGACGACACAGAGGAACTCTCAATGAAAGCACCAATGTCGGTGTCAAAACCGGCGGATCTCGGGTAGGGGGTCCCAAACTGTGCGTCTAGGCGGATGGTAACAGGAGACAAGGGACACGATGTTTTTACCCAGGTTCGGGCCCTCTCGATGGAGGTAAAACCCTATGTCCTTCTTTCTTAATATTGATGATATGGGTAGTACAAGAGTAGATCTACCATGAGATCAGAGAGGCTAACCCCTAGAAGCTAGCATATGGTATGATTGTTGTTCCTACGGACTAAAACCCTCCGGTTTATATAGACACCGGAGAGGGCTAGGGTTACACAGAGTCGGTTACAATGGTAGGAGATCTACATATCCGTATCGCCAAGCTTGCCTTCCACGCCAAGGAAAGTCCCCTCCAGACACGGGACAAAGTCTTCAATCTTGTATCTTCATAGTCCAGGAGTCCGGCCGAAGGTATAGTCCGGCTATTCGGAGACCCCCTAATCCAGGACTCCCTCACATGTTCATGACTGTTTTCGCTCTCTAGCTGGTCGCTTCCTAGTCTTTTGCTAGCCTTCACATGTACTAAGCGGGAATACTGCTTGTGCATCCAATTCCATAAACCCCAAAGTTGTTCCATATGAGTCCACCATACCTACCTATATACGGTATCTACCTGCCATCCCAAGTAAATTTGTATGTGCCAAACTCTAAACCTTCAAATAAACATTCTGTTTTGTATGCTCGAATAGCTCATGTATCAACTAGGGCTGTTTGTATCTTCCATGTTAGGTGGTTTATTCTCAAGAGGAGTGGACTCCACTCCTCACTCACGAGAACATGGCTGGTCACCGGGATGCCCAGTCCCATGCTTTATGCAAATCAAATCAAAATAACTGCAAACAAAACTCCCCCGGGACTCTTGTTAGTTGGAGGCACTCGTTGTTTCGAGCAAGCCATGGATTGATGCTTGTTGGTGGAGGGGGAGTATAAACTTTACCATTCTGTTTGGGAACCGCCTATAATGTGTGTAGCATGGAAGATATCGAGATCTCTTGGTTGTTATGTTGACAATGAAAGTATAGCGCTCAAAATATTATTCATATCTATTTCAAAACCAAGCTCTGGCACCTCTACAAATCCCTGCTTCCCTCTGCGAAGGGCCTGTCCATTTACTTTTATGTTGAGTCATCATCCTCTTATTAAAAAGCACCAGTTGGAGAGCACCGCTGTCATTTGCATTCATTACTGTTAGTTTACATTGAGTATGACTTGACTGGATCTCTTTTACCATGAATTACAATGTCTAGTCAGTCCTTGATCTTTAAAAGTGCTCTGCATTTATGTTTTGCGGTCTCAGAAAGGGCTAGCGAGATACCATCTTGTCATATCATATCATGATTGTTTTGAGAAAGTGTTGTCATCCGAGATTTATTATTACTGCTCGCTAGTTGATTATGCCATTGATATGAGTAAACATGAGACCTAAATGTTATTGTGAATATGGTTAGTTCATAATCTTTGCTGAAAACTCGAATGCTGGCTTTACATATTTACAACAATAAGAGCAAACATAGTTTGTAAAAGTTTTTCTTTATCACTTTCAGTTTATCAACTGAATTGCTTGAGGACAAGCAAAGATTTAAGCTTGGGGGAGTTGATACGTCTCCGTCGTATCTACTTTTCCAAACACTTTTGCCCTTGTTTTGGACTCTAACTTGCATGATTTGAATGGAACTAACCCGGACTGACGCTGTTTTCAGCAGAATTGCCATGGTGCTATTTTTGTGCAGAAATAAAAGTTCTCGGAATGACCTGAAAATCAACAGAGAATTATTTTGGAATATATAAAAAATACTGGAAGAAGAATCCACGTCAGGGGGGCCTCCACCTGTCCACGAGGGTGGGGGCGCCCTACCCCCTAGGCGCGCCCCCTTCCTCGTGGGCCCCCTGATGCTCCACCGACCTCAACCTTGACTCCATATATTCACTTTCAGGGAGAAAAAAACCAGAGAGAAGGATTCATCGCGTTTTATGATACGGAGCCGCCGCCAAGCCCTAAACTCTCTCGGGATGGCTGATCTGGAGCCCGTTCGGGGCTCCGGAGAGGGGAATCCATCGCCATCGTCATCATCAACCTTCCTCCATCACCAATTTCATGATGCTCACTGTCGTGCGTGAGTAATTCCATCGTAGGCTTGCTGGACGGTGATGGGTTGGATGAGATTTATCATGTAATCGAGTTAGTTTTGTTATGGTTTGATCCCTAGTATCCACTATGTTCTGAGATTGATGTTGCTATGACTTTGCTATGCTTAATGCTTGTCACTAGGGCCTGAGTGCCATGATTTCAGATCTGAACCTATTTTGTTTTCTTCAATATATGAGACTTCTTGATCCTATCTTGCAAGTCTATAGTCACCTACTATGTGTTATTATCCGGCAACCCCGAAGTGACAATAATCGGGACCACTCCCGGTGATGACCGTAATTTCAGGAGTTCATGTATTCACTATGTGTTAATGCTTTGGTCCGGTACTCTATTAAAAGGGGGCCTTAATATCCCTTAGTTTCCAATAGGATCCCGTGATACGTCTCCAACATATTTATAATTTTTTATAGCTCCATGCTATATTATCTACTGTTTTGGACATTATTGGGCTTTATTATCCACTTTTATATTATTTTTGGGACTAACCTATTAACCGGAGGCCTAGCCCAGAATTGCTATTTTTTGCCTGTTTTAGGGTTATAGAGAAAAGGAATATCAAACGGAGTCCAAACGGAACGAAACCTTCGGAAACGTGATTTTCTCAATGAACAAGACCCAGGAGACTTGGACCCTACGTCAAGACACAAAAGGGGAGGCCACGAGGTAGGGGCGCGCCTACCCCCCCAGGTGCGCCCTCCACCCTCGTGGGCCCCCTGCTGCTCCACCGACGTACTCCTTCCTCCTATATATACCTACGTACCCCCAAACGATCAGAGCGGAGCCAAAACCCTAATTCCACTGCCACAACTTTCTGTATCCATGAGATCCCATCTTGGGGCCTGTTCCGGAGCTCCGCCGGAGGGGGCATCGATCACGGAGGGCTTCTACATCAACACCATAGCATCTTCGATGAAGTGTGAGTAGTTCACCTCAGACCTACGTGTCCATAGTTAGTAGCTAGATGGCTTCTTCTCTCTTTTTGGATCTCAATACAATGTTCTCCCCCTCTCTTGTGAAGAACTATTCGATGTAATCTTCTTTTTGCGGTGTGTTTGTTGAGACCGATGAATTGTGGGTTGATGATCAAGTCTATCTATGAACAATATTTGAATCTTCTCTGAATTCTTATATGCATGATTGGTTATCTTTGCAAGTCTCTTTGAATTATCAGTTTGGTTTGGCCTACTAGATTGATCTTTCTTGCAATGGGAGAAATGCTTAGCTTTGGGTTCAATCTTGCGGTGTCCTTTCCCAGTGACAGTAGGGGAAGCAAGGCATGTATTGTATTGTTGCCATCGAGGATAACAAGATGGGGATTTCATCATATTGCATGAGTTTATCCCTCTACACCATGTCATCTTACTTAAGGCGTTACTTTGTTTTCATTAACTTAATACTCTAGATGCATGCTGGATGGCGGTCGATGAGTGGAGTAATAGTAGTAGATGCAAGCAGGAGTCGGTCTACTTGTCTCGGACGTGATGCCTATATACATGATCATGCCTAGATATTCTCATAACTATGCTCAATTCTGTCAATTGCTCAATAGTAATTTGTTCACCCACCGTAGAATACTTATGCTCTCAAGAGAAGCCACTAGTGAAACCTATGGCCCCCGGGTCTATCTTCATCATATCAATCTCCTACTACTTAGTTATTTCCTTTCATTTTTACTTTCCTTTTACTTTACTTTGCATCTTTATCACAAAAATACCAAAAATATTATCTTATCATATCTATCAGATCTCACTCACTAGTAGAAAACAAGGCTATGGTCCAGGCCGGCTCAGCCCATTAGTCCCGGTTCAGTCTAGAACCGGGACTACTGTGAGCATTGGTCCCGGTTCGTGCGGCTAAGGCATTAGTCCCGGTTCACTCGGGCCCTTTAGTCCCGGTTTAAGACATGAACCGGGACTAAAGGGTGCGGTGACCTTTAGTCCCGATTCGTGCCTCAAACCGGGACTAAAGATTAGACCTTTAGTCCCGGTTTGAGGCACGAACCGGGATTAATGGAGTTGAGACCTTTAGTCCCGGTTCGTGCCACGAACCGGTACTAAAGGTCCCATTTTCAAACTCTACCCCCCCTGTGGATCGCCTTTTCAGTTTTAAAAAAAATAAAAGAAAATAATGGAAATGTCAGAAAAATAAAAGAAAATAAGTTTCTCATGTGATATGCGGTCTAGTTGTTGGGAAAATTTGCAAATGTGAATTTTGACTTTATTTGCAAAATCTCTCTGAAATTTGTAAAAATGGGCATAACTTTTGCATACTAACTCGGATGAAAAAGTTTTTTATATGAAAAATCATCTACTCGAAAAGTTAAATCCAAATTTAACTTGGGGAACCCCGTTAAACATTTTCAAAATCCTCAAAAACCTAATAGAAAAAAGTTACGGGGCTTTTAAGATCTAGAGTGGAAAAAATTGAAAAATATTCAAACAGTGGGCAAACTGTGGTCAAACTAATTATTCTAGAATATTAGTGTTACTAAATAATTATTTTAGTTATTTTAATTTTGGTCAAACTATGGTCAAACTGTGGTCAAACAATGGTCAAACTAATTATTTAAGAAATTACTAAATAATTATTGTTTTTTAAAACAATAGTTTCAAACTCAAACAGTGAAATGTGTCACTTCATGCTCAAGCAAAATTCCTGAAGGTTAATAGGATTGACATCTTACTATTGTCAGGAAAACAACAAGTGCAGACTTGGAGCGAGGGAGAATAGAACCCGGAAGTTAAGCGTGCTCAGGCTGGGGGAGTGGGAGGATGGGTGACCATTCGGGAAGTTAGATGATTTGGAATGATGAGGGGTGATTAGAGGATAAATTGATAAGTGATGAGGGGTGGTGATTACAGACTAGAGGTTAAAATAATTCAGAAGTTTGAAAATAAAAAAAATTCAAAACAAAAATTCAAAAAAAAATCATAAAATTTCCTTTAGTCCCGGTTGGTGTTACCAACCGAGACTAAAGGTGGAGCTCCACGTGGCCGCGCCCTTTAGTCCCGGTTCTGGATTGAACCGGGACTAAAGGGTCAGGGCATTAGTACCGACACTTTAGTCCCAGTTCAGGAACCGGGACTAAAGGCCCTTACGAACCGGGACTATAGGCCCTTTTTCTACCAGTGACTCTCGTAAGTGGCCATATAGGGATTGACAACCCCTTATCGCATTGGTTGCGAGGATTTTTTTTGTTTTGTGCAGGTACGAGGGACTGGCGCGTAGCCTCCTACTATCTTGATACCTTGGTTCTCAAAAACTGAGGAAAATACTTACGCTACTTTGCTGCATCATCCCTTCCTCTTCGGGGAAAACCAACGCAGTGCTCAAGAGGTAGCAAGAAGGATTTCTGGCGCCGTTGCCAGGGAGGTCTATGCAAAAGTCAATATACCAAGTACCCATCACATACCCTTATCGCCTGCATTACATTATTTGCCATTTGCCTCTCGTTTTTCTCTCCCCCACTTCACCCTTGTCGTTTTATTCGCCCTCTCTCTCTATCCTCCCTCTCTTTCTCTATTTGCCTCTTTTTGCGTGCTTGCTTTTTGTTTGCTTGTGTGTTAGTTTGCTTGTTTGTCACGATGGCTCAAGATAACACTAAATTGTGTGACTTCACCAATACCAAGAACAATGATTTTATTAGCACTCCGATTGCTCCTCTTACCGATGCTGAATCTTGTGAAATTAATACTGCTTTGCTGAATTTTGTCATGAAAGATCCGTTTTCTGGCCTTCCTAGTGAAGATGTCGCTACCCATCTAAATACCTTCGTTGATTTGTGTGATATGCAAAAGAAGAAAGATGTGGATAATGATATTGTTAAATTGAAGCTATTTCCTTTTTCGCTTAGATATCATGCTAAAGCTTGGTTTTCGTCTTTGCCTAAAAATAGTATTGATTCATGGAACAAGTGCAAAGATGCTTTTATCTCTAAGTATTTTCCTCCTGCTAAGATCATCTCTCTTAGAAACGATATTATGAATTTTAAGCAACTTGATCATGAACATGTTGCACAAGCTTGGGAGAGAATGAAACTAATGATACGTAATTGCCCTACTCATGGTTTAAATTTCTGGATGATTATACAAAAAATTTATGCCGGATTGAATTTTGCTTCTAGAAATCTTTTAGATTCGGCCACGGGAGGCACTTTTATGGAAATCACTTTAGGAGAAGCTACTAAAGTCCTAGATAATATTATGGTTAATTATTCTCAATGGCATACTGAAAGACCTACTAATAAAAAGGTGCATGCAATAGAAGAAATTAATGTTTTGAGTGGAAAGATGGATGAACTTATGAAATTATTTGCTAGTAAGAGTGTTTCTTCTGATCCTAATTATATGCCCTTGTCTACTTTGATTGAGAATAATAATGAATCTATGGATGTGAATTTTGTTGGTAGGAACAATTTTGGTAACAACGTATATAGAAGAAATTTCAATCCTAGGCCTTATCCTAGTAATTCCTCTAATAATTATGGTAATTCCTACAACAATTCTTATGGAAATTATAATAAGATGCCCTCTGATTTTGAATCTAATATTAAAGAATTTATTACTTCACAAAAGAATTTTAGTGCTTTGATTGAAGAAAAATTGCTTAAGATTGATGAGTTGGCTAGGAACGTTGATAGAATTTCCTTGATGTTGATTCTTGAAACTTAGATCTATTCCACCTAAGCATGATATCAATGAGTCTCTCAAAGCCATGATAATTCCATTGATGAGTGCAAAGAAAGAACCGCTAGGATGCGTGCTAAGAAAGATGCCTTTATAAGAGCGTGTGTTCTTCTAAGTTCCTATGAAAATAAAGATGAAGATCTAAAAAGTTATTGATGTGTCCCCTATTAAATCTTTGTTTTGCAATATGAATCTTGATAATGATGGGACTGAATATGATCACCTTTACCTAGAAGACGTTCCAAGAATTCGGATTTTTTGATCTTGATGCTAAAATTGATAAAAGTGGGATGGAAGAAATTAAAACCCTAGATGTTGCTAAACCCACTATTATGGATTTAAGGGAATTTAACTATGAAAATTGCTCTTTGATTGATTGTATTTCCTTGTTGCAATCTGTGCTAAATTCTCCTCATGCTTATAGTCAAAATAAAGCGTTTACTAAACTTATCGTTGATGCCTTGATGCAATCTTATGAAGAAAAACTTGAATTGGAAATTTCTATCCCTAGAAAACTTTATGATGAGTGGGAACCAACTATTAAAATTAAAATTAAAGATCATGAATGCTATGCTTTATGTGATTGGGTGCTAGTGTTTTCACGATTCCAAAGACTTTGTGTGATTTGTTAGGTTTCCGTGATTTTGATGATTGCTCTCTAAACTTGCACCTTGCGGATTCCACTATTAAGAAACCTATGGGAAGAATTAATGATGTTCTTATTGTTGCAAATAGGAATTATGTGCCCGTAGATTTTGTTATTCTTGACATAGATTGCAATCCTTCATGTCCTATTATTCTTGGTAGACCTTTCCTTAGAACGATTGGTGCAATTATTGATATGAAGGAAGGAAATATTAGATTCCAATTTCCATTAAGGAAAGGCATGGAACACTTTCCTAAAAAGAAAATTAAATTACCTTATGAATCTATTATGAGAGCCACTTATGGATTGCCTACCAAAGATGGAAATACCTAGATCTATCCTTGCTTGTTATGCCTAGCTAGGGGCGTTAAACGATAGCGCTTGTTGGGAGGCAACCAATTTTATTTTTATTCCTTGCTTTTTGCTCCTGTTTAGTAATAAGTAATTTATCTAGCCTCTGTTTTGGTTGTTTTTTTTGTGTTTAATTAGTGTTCGTGCCAAGTAGAACCATTGGGAAGACTTGGGGAAAGTCTTGTTACACTTGCTGTAAAAAATAGAAACTTTAGCGCTCACGAGAACTGCTGCCATTTTTATTTGGAAAGTGATATTTAGTTAATTATTTTTGAACATGATTAATAGATAAATTCCTCACATCCAGAAATTTATTTTAGAATTTTTGGGGTTCCAGATCTTGCGCTAGCTACAGATTACTATAGACTGTTCTGTTTTTGACAGATTCTGTTTTTTCGTGTGTTGTTTGCTTATTTTGATGAATATATGGCTAGTAAAATAGTTTATAAACCATAGAGAAGTTGGAATAAAGTAGGTTTAACACCAATATAAATAAAGAATGAGTTCATTACAGTACCTTGAACTGGTTTTTTGTTTTGTTTCGCTAACGGAGCTCACGAGATTTTCTACTTTGAGTTTTGTGTTGTGAAGTTTTCAAGTTTTTGGTAAAGATTTGATGGATTATGGAAAAAGGAGTGGCAAGAGCCTAATCTTCGGGATTCCCATGGCACCCCCAAGATAATCTAAGGACACCTAAAAGCCAAATCTTGGGGATGCCCCGGAAGGCATCCCCTATTTCGTCTATTCTATCGGTAACTTTACTTGGAGCTATATTTTTGTTCGCCACATGATATGTGTTTTGCTTGGAGCGTCTTGTATGATTTGAGTCTTTACTTTTTAGTTTACCACAATCATCCTTGCTGTACACACCTTTTGAGAGAGCCATACATGATTTGTAATTTGTTAGAATACTCTATGTGCTTCGCTTATATCTTTTGAGTTATATAGTTTTGCTCTAGTACTTCACTTATATCTTTTAGAGCACGGTGGTGGATTTGTTTTATAGAAACTATTGATCTCTCATGCTTCACTTAGATTATTTTGAGAGTCTTAAATAGCATGGTAATTTGCTTAAAATCCTAATATGCTAGGTATTCAAGATTAGTAAAATTTTCTTATGAGTGTTTCGAATACTAAGAGAAGTTTGATGCTTGATGATTGTTTTGAGATATGGAGGTAATAATATCAAAGTCGTGCTAGTTGAGTAGTTGTGAAATTGAGAAATGCTTGTGTTGAAGTTTGCAAGTCTCGTAGCATGCACGTATGGTAAATGTTATGTAACAAATTTGAAACATGAGGTGTTATTTGATTGTCCTCCTTATGAGTGGCGGTCGGGGACGAGCGATGGTCTTTTCCTACCAATCTATCCCCCTAGGAGCATGCGCGTAGTGCCGAGGTTTTTGATGACTTGTAGATTTTTGCAATAAGTATGTGAGTTCTTTATGACTAATGTTGAGTCCATGGATTATACGCACTCTCACCCTTCCATCCTTGCTAGCCTCTTCGGTACCATGCATTGCCCTTTCTCACGTTGAGAGTTGGCACAAACTTCGCCGGTGCATCCAAACCCCGTGATATGATACGCTCTTTCACACATAAACCTCCTTATATCTTCCTCAAAACAGCCACCATACCTACCTATTATGGCATTTCCATAGCCATTTCAAGATATATTGCCATGCAACTTTCGACCATTCCGTTTATCATGACATATTCATCATTGTCATGTTGCTTAGCATGATCATGTAGTTAACATAGTATTTGTGGCAAAGCCACCGTTCATAATTCTTTCATACATGTCACTCTTGGTTCATTGCATATCCCGGTACACCACGGGAGGCATTCATATAGAGTCATACTTTGTTCTAGTATCGAGTTGTAATCATTGAGTTGTAAATAAATAGAAGTGTGATGATCATTTTCTAGAGCATTGTCCCAAGTGAGGAATTACAAAAAAAAGAAAAAAAAGAAAGAGAAAGGCCATAAAAAAAGAGAAGGCCCAAAAAAATGAGAGAAAAAGAGAGAAGGGACAATGTTACTATCCTTTGCCACACTTGTGCTTCAAAGTAGCACCATAATATTCATGATAGAGAGTCTCTTGTTTTGTCACTTTCACATACTAGTGGGAATTTTCATTATAGAACTTGGCTTGTATATTCCAACAATGGGCCTCCTCAAGTGCCCTAGGTTTTCGTGAGCAAGCAAGTTGGATGCACACCCACTTAGTTTCTTTTGTTGAGCTTTCATACATTTATATCTCTAGTGCATCCGTTGCATGGCAATCCCTACTCCTTGCATTAACATCAATCGGTGGGCATCTCCATGGCCCATTGATTAGCCTCGTTGATGTGAGACTTTCTCCTTTTTTGTCTTCTCCACATAACCCCCTCATTATATTCTATTCCACCCATAGTGCTATGTCCATGGCTCGCGCTCATATATTGTGTGAAAGTTTATAGGTTTGAGATTACTAAAGTATGAAACAATTGCTTGGCTTGTCATTGGGGTTGTGCATGATGAGAGCATTCTTGTGTGACAAAAATGAAGCATGACTAAACTATATGATTTTGTAGGGATGAAATTTCTTTGGCCATGTTATTTTGAGAAGACATAACTGCTTTGTTAGTATGCTTGAAGTATTATTATTTTTATGTCAATATGAACTTTTGTCTTGAATCCTTCGGATCTGAATATTCATGCCACAATTAAGAAGAATTACATTAAAATTATGCCAAGTAGCACTCCGCATCAAAAGTTCTGTTTTTATCGTTTACCTACTCGAGGACGAGCAGGAATTAAGCTTGGGGATGCTTGATACGTCTCCAACGCATCTATAATTTTTGATTGCTCCATGCTATATTATCTACTGTTTTGGACATTATTGGGCTTTATTATCCATTTTTATATTATTTTTGGGACTAACCTATTAACCGGAGGCCCAGCCTAGAATTGGTGTGTTTTGCCTGTTTTAGGGTTTCGAAGAAAAGGAATATCACACGGAGTCCAAACGGAATGAAACCTTCGGGAACGTGATTTTCTCAACGAACAAGACCTGGGAGACTTGGACCCTATGTCAAGACACAAAAGAGGAGGCCACGAGGTAGGGGCGCGCCTACCCCCCCAGGTGCGCCCTCCACCCTCGTGGGCCCCCTGCTGCTCCACCGACGTACTCCTTCCTCCTATATATATATATATATACCTACGTATCCTCGAACGATCAGATACGGAGCCAAAACCCTAATTCCACCGCCGCAACTTTCTGTATCCACGAGATCCCATCTTGGGGTCTGTTCCGGAGCTCCGTCGGAGGGGGCATCGATCACGGAGGGCTTTTACATCAACATCATAGCCACTCCGATGAAGTGTGAGTAGTTCACCTCAAACCTACGGGTCCATAGTTAGTAGCTAGATGGCTTCTTCTCTCTTTTTGGATCTCAATACAATGTTCTCCCCCTCTCTTGTGGAGAACTATTCGATGTAATCTTCTTTTTGCGGTGTGTTTGTTGAGATAGATGAATTGTGGGTTTATGATCAAGTCTATCTACGAACAATATTTGAATCTTCTCTGAATTCTTTTATGTATGATTGGTTATCTTTGCAAGTCTCTTCGAATTATCAGTTTGGTTTGGCCTACTAGATTGATCTTTCTTGCAATGGGAGAAGTGCTTAGCTTTGGGTTCAATCTTGCGGTGTCCTTTCCCAGTGACAGTAGGGGCAGCAAGGCACGTATTGTATTGTTGCCATCGAGAATAACAAGATGGGGTTTTCATCATATTGCATGAGTTTATCCATCTACATCATGTCATCTTGCCTAAGGCATTACTCTGCTTTGATTAGCTTAATACTCTAGATGCATGCTGGATGGCGGTCGATGAGTGGAGTAATAGTAGTAGATGAAGGCAGGAGTCGGTCTACTTGTCTCGGACATGATGCCTATATACATGATCATGCCTAGATATTCTCATAACTATGCTCAATTCTGTCAATTGCTCAACAGTAATTTGTTCACCCACCATAGAATACTTATGCTCTCGAGAGAAGCCACTAGTGAAACCTATGGCCCCCGGTTCTATCTTCATCATATTAATCTCCTACTACTTAGTTATTTCCTTTGCTTTTTTACTTTGCTTTTACTTTACTTTGCATCTTTATCACAAGAATACCAAAAATATTATCTTATCATATCTATCAGATCTCACTCTCATAAGTGGCCGTGTAGGGATTGACAACCCCTTATCGCGTTGGTTGCGAGGATTTATTTGTTTTGTGCAGGTATGAGGGACTGGCGCGTAGCCTCCTACTGAATTGATACCTTGGTTCTCAAAAACTGAGGGAAATACTTACGCTATTTTGCTGCATCATCCTTTCCTCTTCGGGGAAAACCAACGCAGTGCTCAAGAAGTAGCACCCCGCTGCCACGGGAGGGTAGGAGAGAGAGAGAGGTAGAGATGATATTGGGAAGATGAGAAGAACCGGTCGAGATTTTGTTAGGAACAGATTTATTCCTGAGATGAAGGAACCGTCCGTGTATTAATCCAAGAAGTTTCCCTTTTGACATCCCGTGTTAATAGCTAGCAAGATATATTTTGCGATTATACATTGATGTCTATCCGTGGAACAACTGAATGCACGTGATTGATTGTGTTTGCATGCAGAGTCTAGTCGGGACATTTTCTTTTGCTAATCATCATGCACGCGGGGTCTACCGAAGATTATGCTTGCGTTAGTGAATATGGATAGGCTGCATGTCTCACGTTCAGCGGGATGGGAGGAGAACTGATGACATGGCAGGATGATGTGGATAGCCTGCATGTTAAGAGAAATCATGTAGTGGGGTGCTCCTATTTAGATATAGTAGATAAGTAGATAACTAATAACTAACTAGATGACACCTCACACATTGTTGCAGGAATATTTTGCAATATATTTCATTGATATTTGATTGTATGCAAGATAAACATTCAGAGTAATAATATGAAACTTAAAACTGCAAAATACATATGTTTATTGTGTTAGATTAATTATAGTCGTAGAATAGGCATTAGATATCTCATGCATGTTTGCATGTTGAGATGAACATTTTTCTATGCATGATTGCATGTTGTGGTGTTTGTCATGCATGTTGTTTGATGAGGTGGCACACTTGAATGTTAAGAGAAATAGGTTAGTGGGGGATAATTATTTAAATATAGAAGTTGTTCTGATGCACTGATCGTATATGGATTTAGCACAACGACTTCCCAACTATCTATTACAATAAGGTTTACCAGGCTCCGATGAGGGGCGTAGACGGCGGCGCGCCTTCGGCTCGCTCCAGTGATATAGTCGTCACTAGGTGGTATACAGACCTAGATGTGTTTTTACTTCTGGTATTCTTTGTACTACCTTAACCACTATTTGAACTAATCGGATGAAATTCATGCAAACACGAGGGATTTCATATAAACCAAAAGAAATTCATTACATTTGGGGCATTTTTCATATAAGCCCGATGAAATTCATTACATTTTTCATATAAACGGATTAAACCCTACTCTAAACATAATCTAAATGACCGCCAGCGCCCGTCCTCATGTCCAGCCATAAGCCCCGAGAACTGAAGCTCCGACTATTGCCTTTGCTTTCTTCATTTTCGCCTCGGCGCTCTCCATCTCTCCTTCCGTAACCTCTGCCTCCGGAGCCCCGGAAAGTGAAGTTGCCTGCCCTCATGTCGCCGCCAAACGGCTAATCGGCCGACGATGTTTAGCCTACCAAGCTTGGCTTCAACGGGAGGGGAAGAGCGGTGGCCTTCTTGGGACCCCGAGCGGTGGCAAACTACCATGTAGTACTCTTCCTCGCTGCCGGCGTCTGCGGACGTGTGCCGGCTTCGTGGTCGTGCCGGCGGGGCACGGCCGGGGCGGAGCTAGCGATGTCCTCCTCGTTGTCGCTCTTGCCCCACACCTCATCCGCCGCCCCACACCTCATCCGCCGCCTGGTCAAACTTTCTCGAGAACCCTGCCCCCAAGTTTTTGGTGGGCCAGGGCAGTCAGACGTGGCCGTGGCAGTGGTCCGGACACCCGCAAAGCCCCCCTAGTTTGTCTTAGGTTTGCGGAAAAAAGTGTTTCCGAACCACCGAGCGAACCGATACAGGTCCATCTTGGATGGCACAACACGGTCACACCGCGTGGTCCGAACGTACGCGGAAGGTTTAAGGGTCCGTGTTGAAGATGCCCTTAAGCTGCCATATATCCAAAGATGCATCCCACAATGTTGATCACAATTCCAAATTAATTTTCTTTTCAGGTTATTATTTTCAAACTCAACAGATATACGTCTGCCATGCATGCATATATAATTCCAGCCGGACCGCGTAGTCCAACAATCGTACGTGCATGGTTTGCTACCTCTGGTCTTTCTCCTCCTGAACTCTAGATCTGCCGGCGCGCTAACGAACAGCTCATCGGCATGACGACGTCGACGGCCTGCTCCATCGCCGTGCTCATGGCCACCGCCATCCTGGTGGCGGCCGCGACCCTTTCCGCCGCTGCCGGCCGGTGCAACGCCCGGAAGGATCTCGTCATATGGCAGAGCCTCGGCGAGCCTCAGAGGGACCTCTCGGCGAGGTACAGGGTGGAGGTGGTGAACCAGTGCAACGGCGACGGGCGCACCGGAAAGCCCTGCTCCATGTCGAAGATCCACCTGCGGTGTGGCAACTTCCGCTCCCTCGTCCCCGTCGACCCCAAGTTGCTCCGGCGCATCGGCTCCGGCGTCTGTCTCCTCAACAACGGCCACTCCATCCGGCAGAACGGCAACGTCTCCTTCGTCTACGCCAACTACCGGCGCAACAACCTCTACGTCCGCTCGGCCAGATGCAATTGATTGATGTCTTGTTTTTCTTGGTGCATGCCTGTGTAATTCTTTACAAAGCGGCCATACGAGCAGTCTAGCTGGATGACTTCAAAGACATGTGATACATCTGTACTTGCGCACCGTGATTTATTGCATGAACATCTCTATTTGTAACTCTCGTCGTCGGGACTTCATCACCGTGTTTATTCAAGGGTTTCTAGGGCATCTCCAAGCAGACCTGTAAACCTTCCGCAACCGTCCGGATCACGCTGTCCGGACCATAGAAGCCATCCAACGCAGCCCTGTATCGGTCCGCGAGACGTTTCGAACGCGATTTCTCCGCCAAACGGATACAAAAATGAAGGAGGTCTGCGGAAGCCCGGACACGCGAAACATACGAATTCGACACCCCCCAAAACCCTTCCCGGACCCTGCGACTCCATCCTCCCCCATTTCTCTCCTTCCTTCTTTATCTCTTGCCGTCGCCGCTGCTCCACCAGTCCGGCCACCACGCCACACCCCTGCCGAAAATCTGCATCTTCGTCACCTCCGGCGATCCAGCAGGGTTCCACGTCGCTTCTCCTCTGTCTTCGATCAACCCCCTGTCCTTCGACTGCCTCGCCGGGTACCATCCTCTACCATGCCCGGCAACTGTTCGATGAATCGTCGGAGCTGAAAACAGTTGTCCCTTTTTGTTTGTATCAAGGGATTCCAATTTGGAGTACATATACGAGCAGTATGTTGAGTCTTCCGACGACTCATCGGATAAGGAGGAGTACTCTGATGAGACGACAATGATGCAGGCAGTCCTTGAAGACGTGGAGCGTGCGAAGGAGCATGTTCTCAATTTCAAGGGCTCGATCAAAGGTCATCGCATGCTCAACCGCAACAGGGCACGCAGGCATTTGATTCCGATGGCTGACTACTTTGCCCCCGATGCACTCTTCGCTGAACATTTTCGCCGGCGTTTTTGGATGCGCAAGACCATCTTCGATCGTTTGTACCATGATGTCCGGTCCTATGATGACTACTTCATCCTGAAGTAGGATGTCGTGGGAACGATTGGCTTTTGTGGTTACTAGAAGTGCACGTCCGCACTCCGGATGCTTGCATATGGCACGGCCGCTGATTCGTGGGACGAGTACCTACGAATATCTGAGAGCACATGCGAAGATGCCATGTTCAAGTTTGCAACTGCCATGGTGGAGGTGTTCGGATCTCGGTACCAGAGAGAACCAACTACGGCAGACACCGAGAGGCTTCTGGCAATCTCAAAAGCAAGAGGGTGGCCAGGTTTGCTTGGATCTGTTGACTGCATGCATTGGAAATGGAAGAACTGCCCAAAGGCTTTACAAGGGCAATATCAGAGTCATGTTAAGAAGCCCACCATCACTCTTGAAGCAGTTGCATCACATGATCTTTGGATTTGACATGCTTTCTTTGGTATGTCCAGGTCTCACAATAGTATCAATGTGCTGCAACGATCACCGTTGTTTGCGAGGCTGATTGAAGAAAAAGCTCCTCCTTGCCACTATACTGTCAATGGATATGATCAAGTACAACATGGGTTACTATCTGGTTGAAGATATCTATCCTTCATGGGCTACCTTTGTCAGCACCATCTCAAACCTAGTTGGCCAAAAAAGGCCCACTTTGCCCAAAGACAAGAAGCATCTAGAAATGATGTCGAGAGGGCATTTGAAGTCCTTCGGGCATGTTTTGCAGTTGTTCGTGGACCTGCAAAACAATGGGATCCAAAGACCTTGTGGGGGTTGATGACATGTTGTGTGATCATGCACAATATGATTGTCGAGGATGAGGATGACGATGCTGCCGCAGCTCTGGAATTTGAGAACATGGGTGATCCTATCCAACTTCTGGACCAGAATCCAGCCATATTTGGGGAGTTTATTCAAATGCATCAACAAATTATGCATCGGCCAACTCATGAGCAGCTCAAGGAGGATCTGATTGAGCATCACTGGGCGGTGAAAGGGGACAACAATGTTGGATGTAAAATATTTGAACTTTTTAAAATTTAAACATGTTCTGCATGTGGCTATTTGAACTTCTGTGCACTTTGCATGCGGCTACTTGATCGTGTGGACTGGTGGGGAAATCCGAAAAGACGGATGTATGCGGCTATGGTTGGATGGTTGCCTCCCGCATCCGTGTCCGCGACTGGTCCCCTCTATCCGTGCACGAATGCAGGAGGTTTTTTACGGGTTGCCGTTAAAGATGCCCTTATATATACACACCATAAATAGGCTTGGTCCTGTGCTTTGCATAAACTTTAGTTCACCATCTCCTGTTATATACACCAACTACTTATGTCAGAGATCGAAGTCGCCTCATTAATATCCAACCAATTTCTCTTTGTCAACAGATTTAGTACACAAACTCTCACAATGCCCTTTGTCAACAACACACAATCATCGCAAACACCTTGTTTGATGCCGCCAAAAAAAAGAATCTAAGGAAAAGAAAAATGAAACGGACGGATCTCCACTCCTCTTGAGACGACGAGGCCACCGGACGTGAAAAAGGAGCGAGGACCAAGGCAACGACATGGAGGAGACTTTAGCGGCGGTGGCTAAGGTCGGGAACAGGAGTGTCGTTTGCACCTCTTCTTTTTATTAGAAGAAAGGAGAGAAGCTCCTACTGTGTTGTCTTTACACGATGATCAATCTGTCATTCTTCACACAACGTGTAACCATACTTGCACACCCATCCAATCGAGGTATAATTGCAGTTGCACACTCACTTAAATGCACACAACAGTAGTTGCACGCCAGCCGGCTGTTTGCAACTCATGTTAATTGGCCGTGTGCAACTCTGCATGTCCAACAACCGGGTGCAACACAGTTGCACACCTGCCCACTGGTGCGCATTTGCAGTTGTACGCATGCCGAATGTGTCCAACTACATGTCCACCTGTTGTGCACAACTTTTATTGCATGTCCATTCACATGTTCGTTGTATATTCATCGACCATGCACAACTACATTTACATACTTTCTAGAGAAACAAGAACAGTAAAAAAAAAAGAGGAAACAAAGAGAATGAGAGTGGAAAATAGAAGTGAAAATAAGGAAGGAAGGCAAAACAATGGAATTTTTGTATGTTGATGCAAGCTGGATGAAATGTAGTTATTAATTAATACAACAAAAAGATGACATGCGCAGGCCACTTTGCTAGTTGAATAAATCTACTTAAACAAGCCCCTTCCATTTGCTTAAAACTACTCATAGTGGGAGTAACATAGGTAGTAACATCACACATATCTAGATAAAATAGATGATGTGGCAAGTAATAAATGAAAAAAAAGAGGCATATAGTAACATAGGTAGTTACTACTAGTATAAGTAACATCATACATATCAGGGCAAGATGAGTCTAAAGCATAATAAATGAAGTATTGCATATTACCACACATATATTACTCCCTACTATAGAGGTAGTAACATAGAGTAGTAACATGGGCATGTTACCACTCTATGTTACTATCCATTGTGGCTAGTCTAAGCAACTAAGTTTGGTGAAATCATTATTTGTCCATTGCTGAACACAGCTTCTTTATTTGCAACTTGCACCAACAAGTGAAGGACTTGTTGCGACCCATTCATGTATCATTGACATTGAGATTAATGGAGAGGGTCAAAATAAAATATAAGGACGTCACTGTCTCGACTTAGTAATGAAGAGAGTATATACCTATTGAACGGAAGTTCGTATTAACACGTTATGTTTCTTCTCGCAAAAAACAAACACGTTATGCAGTATATTTGTTTTCACGATCAGGAAGCCCAAGCATCCGTTGACGCCGAATTACTTCCAATTAGCTAGTCTACTACTAGCTGGGTTGGATGTATGCGGTATGCTATAAAGTTGGTTGTTAGCCTCAAAGCCAGCAGCTAAAACACGGTGCGCCATGGAGATTTTCTTAAGTTTGTGCTTAGTTATCGTAGCCACGGTGCTAGTCCTTTGGTTTCTTAGCTCTTCCCATGACAAGTCCAAGACCAAGAAGAGGTTGCCCCCCGGACCATGGACCCTTCCGATCATCGGCAGCCTCCACCACCTCATCGGCCACCTCCCGCACAGAGCCCTGTCGGAGCTGTCTCGCCGGCACGGCCCGCTCATGTACCTCAAGTTCGGCGAGGTCCCCACCGTGGTGGTCTCCAGCGCCGAGGCGGCGGCGCTGGTCATGAAGACCAACGACCCTACCTTCGCGGACCGGGGAAGCGGCGTCGCGCTGGACATCGCCGGCTGCGGCGGGAAGGGGATCATGCTGGCCCCCTACAGCGACCGTTGGCGGCAGATGCGGAAGGTCTGCATCGTGGAGCTTCTTAGCGCCGCGCAGGTGAGGCGCATGGCGTCCATTAGGGCCGAGGAGGTGGCCGGCCTCGTCCGCTCCCTGGCCGCCTCGCCCGCGGGTGGCACCGTGAACCTCAGTGAGAAGTTGCCGGTGCTGGCGAACGACATCGTCGCTAGGGCCGCGTTCGGTGGGAAGTGCGCGCAGCAGGGAGAGTATCTCCGCGAGCTCGACGAGGTCATGACGCTGCTGGGGGGCTTCATCCTCGCTGACCTCTTCCCGTCGTCAAAGCTCGTGCGGTGGCTGGGCACTGGCGAGCGCCGGCTGAGGAGGAGTTGTGGCCGGATCCAGCGCATCATCCACAACATCATCGACGACCGCAGGGCGAGGCGTGCAGCCGACGGTCCCCGTAGCACCGACGACGAGGACCTGCTAGACGTGCTGCTCAGGTTGCAGGAAGAGGACTCGTTGACATTCCCTTTAACCGCGGAAATAATTGGCGTGGTCATCTTTGTGAGTATGCCGATTATTCCATTCCTTTTCTCTTAATTTCCTATACTCCTATGCCATGAGCCCATGACACAAGGAATAATAGGCGTGGTTACCTAACTACAGTATCTAATAACTACTATTGTTTGTTTCTAAAATCTAAAAAGTGGCCGCGCGCTATATGGACAGAACGAGCGGCCACGTTCTGACCGCTCGATCTCGCTCGTTGCACGTGGATGACAAGGCCCACCACTACCCGAAGGACCAACCCACCCCCGGTTTCCCCTAGCTAGCCGCCACTCCCTCACCCCTCTCTCTCCCGCGCGCGGCCATGGCAGCCGTCGGCGCACCTTCTGCCTAGCTGTTCCTGCCGCTGGTCCTCTGCATCTTCCGCTGCTGCAGGTCATCACCGCAGGTCGCCTTTGGTCAAGGTTGGCCGCGCCGCCACCCCTGGTCGAACACTCAGGACACCCCGCCGCCCTGATCGACCGGACAGCCGCGACACACAGCGGGCTGTTGTGCTGGTGCTCCTAGGTGTAACACGGGAAGAAGCGCAGATCGGCGGCCGGCCTTCTCCGTCAACTTGAACTTGGGGTACACCGTACACCACCGCCGCCCCCAGTGGTGGAGCTGGGTGCGGATGCTGCTGCTGCTTTGTGCCGCTGGCAACTGCCATGAGGAGGCGCAGGCAAGGAATCGTGATGGAAATAGTCGTGTTTCTGTGATTGATTGACAGCGGCTCTCTGTGCTGAGACTTGAGAGAGAGAGAGAGAGAGAGAGAGGGGTGAGATGGGAAGGTTGGTGGCATGATTCGTTGTGTATATACACGTAGGTGTTGCCATGGTGATGGATGAAGTGGTTTAGTTAGATTTTAAGACTTGGTTTGTGAGGAGAGAAGTGAGAGGAAGAGATTGTTGGATGGAATTAACCCGGCCGACCATGCATGCATACGTGTAGGTAGGAAGAAGTGTAGCTTAGCTTGCAAGTTACGTATACATGGAGACATGACCTCATGGTTTAATCTGCTGGCTAATTACAAGCTAACCGAATCCATGCAGTGATGTTTAATTGGCTTGTAATGTAGTCTAGTTATACATATGTTGATGTTTAGTTGGCCGAGAAGACTAGTTGCACACATATATGCTCAGTTGGTTTGTAACCTAGTCTAGTTGCACACACACTAATATTTAGTTGGCTTGTAATATAGTCTAGTTGCACACACATTGATGTTTAGTTGGCAGAAAATACTGGTTGCACATACATTCTCAGTTGGCTTGTAATGTAGTCTACTTGCACACACATTGATGCTTAGTTGGCAGTGAAGACTAGTTGCACACACATATGCTCAGTTGGCTTGTAATGTAGTCTAGTTGCACACACATTAATGTTTAGTTGGCTTGTAATGTAGTCTAGTTACACACACATTGATGTTTAGTTGGCAGAGAAGACTAGTTGCACACACATATGCTCAGTTGGCTTGTATTTAGTCTTGTTGCACACACATTGATGTTTAGTTGGCAGGACTATTGGCACACGCATATACTCAGTTGGCACCGCAATGTAGTCTAGTTTGCACACACATTGATATTTAGTTTGCAAGACTATTGGCACACACATATGCTCAGTTGGCGCGGCAATGTAGTCTAGTTGCCCACATATTGATGTTTAGTTGGCAGGAAGATTAATTCGTCGAAACATCTACTTTTGAAGAGCACATCACGAGGGTTTTAACAATGAAAACGGATCTGAATTTCAACACGCGGTTTAGAAAATATATATTTTTTATAATTCTGAAAACAAAAAATTAATGCACTAGGGACGAACATGGGAAATATGCATTCATCACATAAGAAAAGACCACATAAGGTGATTAATTAGCAATGTCTTTTTAATACTTTTGGATTACAGTAATTTTGCTCTTTTTAATATGTGGTAGTGACTAGACGTTTGGGATCAGGGGCCGGCCGCTCGCGAGCGGCGGTGAGCGGCCGGCCACCAGCTAGACCGGTCCTTGTTTGTTTTTTGTATTCTATATGTAGGACATGTTTGCAGCTGCTAGTGAGACCACAGGAACGACGTTGGAGTGGGCAATGTCGGAGCTCTTGAACAACCCCAAAGCCATGGCAAAGGCACAACTAGAGGTGCAGGAAGTGCTAGGTCCAGAACGAGCAGCCATCACAAACTCTGACCTCGGCGGACTCCACTACCTTCGGATGGTCATCATGGAGATCCTGAGGTTGCATCCCGCGGGTGTCATCATCCTCCGAGGGGCCAGAGAGGATCGTGAAATATTAGGCTACAAAAATGCTAGACTTACGGAAATCCCACTACGGACGCAAGTTACGGGATTGCATGGCTGAATCTCATTGATTTTCTCTCCATAAAGTTAGCTGTGGGACCCAAATTATGATGAATCCTAGGTCTCCAGCTCATCTCCGTAAGCACTTTCCGTAGAAACTGCCTGTAGCTGTAGCAAAGTTCTATTAAGCTATGACATTCCTAAAGGCACCAAGGTGCACATTAACGTCTTCGCAATATCGAGGGATTCTAGATATTGGGAAGACCCTGAAGCCTTTAAATCAGAGAGGTTTGAGAACAACGACGTAGATTATAAGGGCACACACTTTGAGTTCATCCCCTTTGGGGCTGGGAGACGGCAGTGTCCAGGAATTTTGTTTGGTATGTCAACCCTGGAGCTAGCACTGGCGAACCTTCTCTACCACTTTGACTGGATGCTCCCTGATGCGGCGATCACAAAGCCGGTGGACATGTTCGAAAGGTTTGGCCTCACTGTATCTAGGAGGTCTGCCCTTCTGCTTAGGGCTATTCCGCGTGTATGCTCCAAAGGTGCGTAGATTTGGACCTTGTTAATTGTGTCAACATATCTACACCTCCCTTTTACCGACATCATCTTCTGTATACAAATAAAGCTTAACAAAATTTATGGTTTTTTCTATCATTGCTCATAGAGTACTCTTGTTCACTGTATCTAGGAGGTCTGACCTTCTGCTTAGGGCTTTTCCGCGTGTATGCTCCAAAAATGTTCAACGTATGCTCCAAAGCATAGAGTACTCTTCTTCACATATGCTCCAAAGCTGCGTAGATTGGGATTGTGTTAAGTGTGTCAACATATCTACACTTCCCTTTTAACATACACCGACATCACTTGTTGTATACATATAAGCTTAACAAAACATTATGGTTTCACAATATTGAACATGTATTTGAAAAATAAGTTCATGACACTTAGAAAAATATTCTCATGCTCATGATGTTTTTGAAAATGTTCAGCGTGTGTATAAAAGATATTCAGTGTGTATTTGGCAAATATGATCATGATATTTATAGAAATATTCGCATGGTCGTGATATTTTTGAAAAATATTCGACATGTGTTCAAAAAATGTTCAACTTGTGTTCGGAAAATGTTCTACGTGATTGTTTTTTTCTTAAATTGACATGCATCTAAAAAATGTTTTACATGTATCTAAATATTGTTTGACGTGTATTTGAAAAAAAATAACGTGCATTGCAAAAAAAAGTAACAACAAAACGGAAAAAGAAAAGTGGAAATTAGAGAAAAAAAAAGAAAACCATTGAAAAACAATACAGATAGAAAATCGGGCGGAACCTTTACAAACTCGGTGGAAGGTTCCTAAATTCGGTCCACACCAGTTGGCCGACCAGTAAGCAAGAGGTTGTAGGCAAGGCTTCCTTCGGTAGCAAATAAACAATACACAACTCTGATGCAAAAATCAAATTTGGTGGTCCTAAAAAATCCGCTTACGAAATTATTTTGATACATAAAAAACATATTCAACGTGAAAAATTGTTCGACAAATGAAATAATGTTCAAGAACTTTAAAATCGTTCAGAAAACAAAAAAAATGTTCTTTAATTTTGAAATTGTTCATTAAAATAAAAAAACACAATTCCAAAAACCTTTTCGAAAAAATATTCACAAAAATATTCAATAAAAATTGTTCTCAAATTAAGAAAAATATTCTAAATTTCAACAAGGAAATCTTGAATTCAACAAATGTCCTCGACTTCCACAAAATGTTCTCAAACTCAAAAACACAAAAGCAAACAGAGGGTTGATTGTTGGAAGAATAAAATATTTTTTCAGAAATTCAGAAAAATTCTGAAATTCCGAATATTTTTATAAAAATATGGAATTTTTCTGAAAGATCGTTATTTTGGAAAAAAAGAACATTGTTTTCAACGTGAAGTCATTTTTTAAAAATCGACTTTTTGAAAAAGGAACAAAAAATTGAAATGTTTAGAGGTTTTTAAGTTTCTAAGTTTTTAAAAGTTATGATAATTCTTCAAAATTCTGTACTTTTTTTTGCGGAATTAATTTGGAAATATGCACAAAGTTTTGATTTTTTTTGGAAAAGACGAGCATATTTTGAAAAATGTTAACAACTTTTAATTTATATTTACTAAAATTTAAAAACTATGGAAAATAAAAAATAGGGGAAAAATTAAAAAGTAAACCAAAAAATAATAAAAAGCATAAAAAATATAATATAAAATAAACAGAAAAGCAGGGTAAAAACCTGGTTCACAAAACCTTTTGGTTTCACAAACAGGAAAAGCCGGAAGGAACCAGTTAGAAGGTTCCCAAAACCAAAACGACTGAGAAAAGCTAAATGGGCCAGCCCAATGTGCTTGACCTTATGCGTTTGGTCAATGGGACAACGCATCGAGCGCCTTATAGAGATCTCCCCTGCTACAAACACACCTGCGGTGGCCTCGAGGAACATGATAAGGAGCTGATCACAGTATAGCCCATTAGTGTGTATATTTTTTTCTTCAATAAAAGAGGTAACCTGAAAAACATTTAAAAGCTTTGAGTATCAGTTTAAATCATGGATATGATTTATATACAAGATGTAAAAATTATGTATCTGAAAACAATTTTGCTTATATTTGGAAGCAAATCTAACCCTCTAGTATGTACAAAACATTCACTACATACAGAAAAATTTATATATGTCAAACAAGTTCATCCCTTTGAGAATAGTTTTTCAAGTGTGTTAGAATATATGTTTGTGCAATTTTAAAAAGCATTTATACAAACTAATATAAATGGAAACAAAAAAATTGCCAAATAAAAAATTAAATAGACACACAGAAAAAAACAGAAGGACACAGGGAAGAAAAGGAGAAAAAAACAAGTCACACCTACTTTCTGACCCATCGATGGAGCAGTTCAGGTGCGCCATATAGGATTTTCTGACTCAGACCACCTCGGCTAGACAAGGTTAACAAATCTACTTTCAAACACGCAAGCAAGGAACCTCTCAAATCTCTACTACCTCAATTTTTATACCAAGTTTCTATCTTACGTCAAATGTTTCTTTCTACCTCTTCGTCTGCACTCTTTTAGGTTCCACCTCCCTCCCATGTCTGTTTTTATTCCCATACTGATGAGTCTCCCACCTCAGATTTCTTCTACCAAGATTTGATCTCGTTCCAGTACACCCACCTTCCTCTCTTCCAGACTCCTCCCCTAGCCCTAACCCTAGCACCAGATGCACCCGAGCGACGCCCTCCATCGTAACTGCAACTTTTATTCTTCCATGGCCATCGAGACAACCCATTGCCTCACAACCTCCTCTGCTTCACTTTTCGCATTGCTGATCCCACCTGCACTAGAGCTCACACCGCCACCTAGCTACAACTACCACCAATATAGATTCCATGACCGTCACCATGCAGACAACCTCCAAAAAGGCACCATCCTACACCGATCCCATCAGTCAGGCGCTACACAGGAATGCCTCAGTGGTATCCACATCACCATCAACCACCCACACCAGGCTTGTGCCTTCCACTTCACCAACACTCGTCTGCAATATGTTTGTTGCAGCTTCAGTAATATGTTAGTGAAGGAAATATGCCCTAGAGGCAATAATAAAGTTATTATTTATTTCCTTATATCATGATAAATATTTATTATTCATGCTAGAATTGTATTAACCGGAAACATAATACATGTGTGAATACATAGACAAATAGAGTGTCACCAGTATGCCTCTACTTGACTAGCTCGTTGATCGAAGATGGTTATGTTTCCTAACCATAGACATGAGTTGTCATTTGATTAACGGGATCACATCATTAGAAGAATGATGTGATTGACTTGACCCACTCCGTTAGCTTAGCACTTGATCGTTTAGTTTGTTGCTATTGCTTTCTTCATAACTTATACATGTTCCTATGACTATGAGATTATGCAACTCCCGTTTACCGGAGGAACACTTTGTGTGCTACCAAACGTCACAACATAACTGGGTGATTATAAAGGTGCTCCACAGGTGTCTCCAAAGGTACTTGTTGGGTTGGCGTATTTCGAGATTATGATTTGTCACTCCGATTGTCGGAGAGGTATCTCTGGGCCCTCTCGGTAATGCACATCACTTAAGCCTTGCAAGCATTGCAACTATGAGTTAGTTGCGAGATGATGTATTACAGAACGAGTAAAGAGACTTGCCGGTAACGAGATTGAACTAGGTATTGAGATACCGACGATCGAATCTCGGGCAAGTAACATACCGATGACAAAGGGAACAACGTATGTTGTTATGCAGTCTGACCATAAAGATCTTCGTAGAATATGTGGGAGCTAATATGAGCATCCAGGTTCCGCTATTGGTTACTGACCGGAGACATGTCTCGGTCATGTCTACATAGTTCTCGAACCCGTAGGGTCCGCACGCTTAACATTTCAATGCGGGTTATATTATGAGTTTATGAGTTTTGATGTACCGAAGGTTTTTCGGAGTCCCGGATGTGATCACGGACATGACGAGGAGTCTCGAAATGGTCGAGACATGAAGATTGATATATTGGACGACTATATTCGGACACCGGAATGGTTCCGGGGGTTATCGGATATATACCGGAGTACCGGGGGGTTACCGAAACCCCCCGGGGGTTATTGGGCCTCATGGGACCAAAGTGGTGGAAGAGGAGAGGCAGCAGGAGGTGGCGCGCGGCCCCCTTGCCCCAGTCTGAATTGGGAAAGGGAAGGGGGCGCGACCCCCCTCCTCCTTCCTTCTCTCCACCTCCTTCTTCCCCCTTCTCCTAGTTGGAATAGGAAAGGGGGGCAAAACCTACTTGGAGTAGGATTGCCCCCCCCCTTGGGCGCGCCTCCTCCTCTTGGCCGGCCCCCTCCTCCTCCACTCCTTTATATACGTGGCCAGGGGCACCCCATAGACACAACAATTGATCTCTTGATCTCTTAGCCGTGTGCGGTGTCCCCCTTCCACCATAATCCACCTCGATCATATCGTAGCGGTGCTTAGGCGAAGCCCTGCGTCGGTAGAACATCATCATCGACACCACACCGTCGTGCTGACGGAACTCTCTCGTGAAGCTCTACTGGATTGGAATTCACGGGACGTCATCGAGTTGAACGTGTGCTGAACTCGGAGGTGCCGTGCGTTCGGTACTTAGATCGGTCAGATCATGAAGACGTACGACTACATCAACCACGGTTTGCTAACGCTTCCGCTTTCGGTCTACGAGGGTACGTAGACAGCACTCTCCCCTCTCGTTGCTATGCATCACCATGATCTTGCGTGTGCGTAGGAATTTTTTTGAAATTACTACGTTTCCCAACAGTGGTATCAGAGTCTGGTTTTATGCGTTGATGTTATATGCACGAGTAGAACACAAGTGAGTTGTGGGCTATATAAGTCATATTGCTTACCAGCATGTCATACTTTGGTTTGGCGGTATTGTTGGATGAAGCGGCCCGGACCGACATTACGCGTACGCTTACACGAGACTGGTTCTACCGACGTGTTTTGCACACAGGTGGCTGGCGGGTGTCAGTTTCTCCAACTTTAGTTGAACCAAGTATGGCTAAGGCCGGTCCTTGCGAAGGTTAAAACAGCATCAACTTGACAAACTATCGTTGTGGTTTGATGCGTAGGTAAGAACGGTTGTTGCTAAGCCCGTAGCAGCCACATAAAACTTGCAACAATAAAGTAGAGGACGTCTAACTTGTTTTTGCAGGGCATGTTGTGATGTGATATGGTCAAGACATGATGCTAAATTTTATTGTATGAGATGATCATGTTTTGTAACCGAGTTATCGGCAACTGGCAGGAGCCATATGGTTGTCGCTTTATTGTATGCAATGCAATCGCCCTGTAATGCTTTACTTTATCACTAAGCGGTAGCGATAGTCATGGAAGCATAAGATTGGCGAGATGACAACGATGCTGCGATGGAGATCAAGGTGTCGCGCCGGTGACAATGGTGATCATGAAGGTGCTTCAGAGATGGAGATCACAAGCACAAGATGATGATGACCATATCACATCACTTATATTGATTGCATGTGATGTTTATCTTTTATGCATCTTATCTTGCTTTGATTGACGATAGCATTATAAGATGATATCTCACTAAATTTCAAGATAAAAGTGTTCTCCCTGAGTATGCACCGTTGCCAAAGTTCGTCGTGCCCAGACACCACGTGATGATCAGGTGTGATAAGCTCTACGTCCATCTACAACGGATGCAAGCCAGTTTTGCACACGCAGAATACTCAGGTTAAACTTGACGAGCCTAGCATATGCAGATATGGCCTCGGAACACTGAGACCGAAAGGTCGAGCGTGAATCATATAGTAGATATGATCAACATATTGATGTTCACTATTGAAAGCTACTCCATTTCACGTGATGATCGGTTATGGTTTAGTTGATTTGGATCACGTGATCACTTAGAAGATTAGAGGGATGTCTTTCTAAGTGGGAGTTCTTAAGTAATATGATTAATTGAATTTAAATTTATCATGAACTTAGTACCTGATAGTATCTTGCTTGTCTATGTTTGATTGTAGATAGATGGCCCGTGCTGTTGTTCCGTTGAATTTTAATGCGTTCCTTGAGAAAGCAAAGTTGAAAGATGATGGTAGCAATTACACGGACTGGGTCCATAACTTGAGGATTAT
This sequence comes from Triticum urartu, assembly GCF_003073215.2. Lineage (NCBI taxonomy): Eukaryota > Viridiplantae > Streptophyta > Magnoliopsida > Poales > Poaceae > Triticum > Triticum urartu. The sequence continues at coordinate 597,817,983 of NC_053026.1, forward strand.
CCTCATTGCTGCACAGAAGAATTACGTCCTGGAAGCACCGCTGGGTGCCAGGCCTGCTGCAGGAGCAACACCAGATGTTATGAACGTCTGGCAGAGCAAAGCTGATGACTACTCGATAGTTCAGTGTGCCATGCTTTACGGCTCAGAACCGGGACTTCAACGACGTTTTGAACGTCATGGAGCATATGAGATGTTCCAGGAGTTGAAGTTAATATTTCAAGCAAATGCCCGGATTGAGATATATGAAGTCTCCAATAAGTTCTATAGCTGCAAGATGGAGGAGAATAGTTCTGTCAGTGAACATATACTCAAAATGTCTGGGTATCATAATCACTTGACTCAACTAGGAGTTAATCTTCCTGTTGATAGTGTCATTGACAGAGTTCTTCAATCACTGCCACCAAGCTACAAGAGCTTCATGATGAACTATAACATGCAAGGGATGGATAAGACAATTCCCGAGCTCTTCGCAATGCTAAAGGCTGCGGAGGTAGAAATCAAGAAGGAGCATCAAGTGTTGATGGTCAACAAGACCGCCAGTTTCAAGAAAAAGGGCAAAGGGAAGAAGAAGGGGAACTTCAAGAAGAACAGGAAGCAAGTTACTGCTCAGGAGAAGAAACCCAAATCTGGACCTAAGCCTGAAACTGAGTGCTTCTACTGCAAGCAGACTGGACACTGGAAGCGGAACTGCCCCAAGTATTTGGCGGATAAGAAGGATGGCAAGGTGAACAAAGGTATATGTGATATACATGTTATTGATGTGTACCTTACTAGAGCTCGCAGTAGCACCTGGGTATTTGATACTGGTTCTGTTTCTAACATTTGCAACTCGAAACAGGGACTACGGATTAAGCGAACACTGGCAAAGGACGAGGTGACGATGCGCGTGGGAAATGGTTCCAAAGTCGATGTGATCGCGGTCGGCACGCTACCTCTACATCTACCTTCAGGATTAGTTTTAGACCTAAATAATTGTTATTTGGTGCCAACGTTGAGCATGAACATTATATCTGGATCTTCTTTGATGAGAGATGGTTATTCATTTAAATCAGAGAATAATGGTTGTTCTATTTATATGAGTAATATCTTTTATGGCCATGCACCCTTGAAGAATGGTCTATTTTTTGATGAATCTCGATAGTAGTGATACACATATTCATAATGTTGAAGCCAAAAGATGCAGAGTTGATAATGATAGTGCAACTTATTTGTGGCACTGCCGTTTAGGTCATATCGGTGTAAAGCGCATGAAGAAACTCCATACTGATGGACTTTTGGAATCACTTGATTATGAATCACTTGGTACTTGCGAACCGTGCCTCATGGGCAAGATGACCAAAACGCCGTTCTCCGGTACTATGGAGAGAGCAACGGATTTGTTGGAAATCATACATACAGATGTATGTGGTCCGATGAATATTGAGGCTCGTGGCGGATATCGTTATTTTCTCACCTTCACAGATGATTTAAGCAGATATGGGTATATCTACTTAATGAAACATAAGTCTGAAACATTTGAAAAGTTCAAAGAATTTCAGAGTGAAGTTGAAAATCATTGTAACAAGAAAATAAAGTTTCTACGATCTGATCGTGGAGGAGAATATTTGAGTTACGAGTTTGGTCTACATTTGAAACAATGCGGAATAGTTTCGCAACTCACGCCACCCGGAACACCACAGCATAATGGTGTGTCCGAACATCGTAATCGTACTTTACTAGATATGGTGCGATCTATGATGTCTCTTACTGATTTACCGCTATCATTTTGGGGTTATGCTTGAGAGGCAGCCGCATTCACGTTAAATAGGGCACCATCGAAATCCGTTGAGACGACGCCTTATGAACTGTGGTTTGGCAAGAAACCAAAGTTGTCGTTTCTTAAAGTTTGGGGCTGCGATGCTTATATGAAAAATCTTCAACCTGATAAGCTCGAACCCAAATCGGAGAAATGTGTCTTCATAGGATACCCAAAGGAAATTGTTGGGTACACCTTCTATCACAGATCCGAAGGCAAGACATTCGTTGCTAAGAATGGATCCTTTCTAGAGAAGGAGTTTCTCTCAAAAGAAGTGAGTGGGAGGAAAGTAGAACTTGATGAGGTAACCGTACCTGCTCCCTTATTGGAAAGTAGCTCATCACAGAAACTGGTTCCTGTGACGACTATACCAATTAGTGAGGAAGTTAATGATGATGATCATGAAACTTCAGATCAAGTTATTACTGAACCTCGTAGATCAACCAGAGTAAGATCCGTGCCAGAGTGGTACAGTAATCCTATTCTGGAAGTCATGCTACTGGATCATAATGAACCTACGAACTATGAAGAAGCGATGGTGAGCCCAGATTCTGCAAAATGGCTTGAAGCCATGAAATCTGAGATGGGATCCATGTATGAGAACAAAATGTGGACTTTGGTTGACTTGCCCAATGATCGGCAAGCAATTGAGAATAAATGGATGTTCAAGAAGAAGACTGACGCTGACAGTGATGTTACTGTCTACAAAGCTCGAGTTGTTGGGAAAGGGTTTCGACAAGTTCAAGGGATTGACTACGATGAGACCTTCTCACCCGTAGCGATGCTTAAGTCTGTCCGAATCATGTTAGCAATTGCCGCATTTTATGATTATGAAATTTCGCAAATGGATGTAAAAACTGCATTCCTGAATGGATTTCTAGAAGAAGAGTTGTATATGATACAACCGGAAGGTTTTGTCGATCCAAAGGGAACTAACAAAGTATGCAAGCTCCAGCGATCCATTTATGGACTGGTGCAAGCCTCTTGGAGTTGGAATAAACGATTTGATAGTGTGATCAAAGCATTTGGTTTTGTATAGACTTTTGGAGAAGCCTGTATTTACAAGAACGTGAGTGGGAGCTCTCTAGCATTTCTGATATTATATGTGGATGACATATTGTGTTGGGGAATGTAGTAATTTCAAAAATTTCCCTACGCACATGCAAGACCATGGTGATGCATAGCAACGAGAGGGGAGAGTGTTGTCTACGTACCCTCATAGACCGAAAGCGGAAGCGTTAGCACAACACGGTTGATGTAGTCGTACGTCTTCACGATCCGACCGATCAAGTACCGAACGCACGGCACCTCTGAGTTCTACACACGTTCAACTCGATGACGTCCCTCGAACTCCGATCCAGCCGAGTGTTGAGGAAGAGTTTCGTCAGCACGACGGCGTGGTGACGATGATGATGTTCTACCGACGCAGGGCTTCGCCTAAGCACCGCTATGATATGATCGAGGTGGATTATGGTGGAGGGGGCACCGTACACGGCTAAGAGATCAAGAGATCGATTGTTGTGTCTTTGGGGTGCCCCCTGCTCCCGTATATAAAGGAGTGGAGGAGGGGAAGGGCCGGCCCTCTCTATGGCGCGCCCTAGGGGGGTCCTACTCCCACCGGGAGTAGGATTCCCCCTTTCCTAGTAGAACTAGGAGCCCTTCCAAGTAGTAGGAGTAGGAGGGGAGGAAAGGGAAGGGAAAAGGAGAAGGAAGGAAGGGGGCGCCCTCCTCCCTAGTCCAATTCGGACAAGCCCATGGGGAGGGGTGTGGCTGTCGTGGTTCTAACTCTGACAGTGATGTAGGGGGGTAAGTATGGAGAGGCGAGGTCTTAGCCATGGAGAGGTTGTAAGGACGCAAGGTTTATGAGTTCAGGCCCTTCTCGGAAGAAGTAAAAGCCCTACGTCTCGGAGCCCAGAGGCGGTCGACTGGATTACGTGTGTATGAGTTATAGAGGTGCGAACCCCTGTCTCGGAGGAGGGGGTGGCTTATATAGAGTGCGCGAGGACCCCGGCCAGCCCACGTTATGAAGGGTTCAATGTACATTAAGGTAGGGCGTTACTGATAACGCTGGTAATAAAGTGCTATGATGACCATAAAAGCTACTTAATGACCGACCGTTAGCGTGCGGAGTGACTTTAGGTCTCCTGGCCGTCGAGTGGTTGGATCTTGGTCGAGTAATTGCTTCTTGGTCGAATGTCTTCGAGTCTGTCGAGTGGAACACCTCCAAGTCGATTGAAAGGTGATTTATTCTAGAGGTGTCCTTGGGTAGGGCAGTTAGGACAGGTCCGTGACCCTACCCTAGGTACATAGCTTCATCATTAGCCCCCGAATGGATCGAGGTTTGAGTGGGGAAGGAGTTGAGGAGTTCTCCGACTCGTTTTCTATGCCGTGAGCATATCTTGTTTCGGATCAACGGACCTGAGTGATGACAACAACTCCCTTTTCAGTCGCCTTGATCCATTCTTAATTCTTCGTCGAGTGAGTTTCTTTACTTGTAAGGCTCCGAGTGATGGTGCGGAGGAGATCTTTGGTCTGACAAGTTATTTGCTGCCCGCGGATTTAGTGGGATCCGAATTTTGGGAAGCGCGTGGGATGGGGGAGGCCGCAGTAATCGGACAAGATAGAGCGGAGCCGCCTCGATCCCCACGCCACCATTTTCACAACGTATTGCTCGTGCGGTCGTTACGGGTTTTGACAGAGCCATCTGGGCCTACCTGTCAGCCACTCGGAAGCGGCCTCATATAAGGCGTTGGACCGGAGTCTCCCAAACAGTGTGCCCCATTATCTCTTCTCCTCCTCACGCCTCTTCTCTGCGCCCGCTCTCGCTCCAGCGCCACCGCGCCACACGCGTCTCGTCGGCGACAATGGTGAAGGAGAAGACAGCGGCTCTGGAGCAGGCAAAGAAGGCGACGGCGAGGTCAAAGGGGAAGGCGATGAGCCGGGGCGGATCTTCCTCGCGGACTGGCCTGCCGAAGGGTTGGATCCAGGGCGACTGGATCCACTCGAGGATCTCCCAAGAAGACCTCGACGACTTGGCCAAGGGAGGGCTGATCCCCTACGACTCGGCGCGGCTTCCGGGGAAGGAATCCGAGCTGCAACCCTGGGAGGGTGAGCGCGTTCTTCTTGCCACCCACGTCGACCGTGGGTTTTCCTTGCCTCCTTATCCTTTCTTCCAAGGGTTTCTGAACTTCTTTGGGGCTCAACTCCACCATTTTACCCCCAACTCAATCGTTTATCTTGCCGCGTTCATTTCCTTGTGTGAGAACTTCTTGGGTTGTCGACCCCACTGGGGTCTTTTCAAGCATATTTTCATTGTCGCACCCAGACAGTGAAAAGGGCTAATCCGAGTGACGAGAGGACCCAAGTGATCCAGATGTGTGGGGGTCTTGGCATCCAGACGAGGGGGAAAAGCTCCTTTCCGGCCATGATTCTTCCCGATTCAGTTCGCGGATGGCAGTCGACCTGGTTCTACTGCAAAGACCAGTCGACGCCAGGGCAATCGACTGGCCTCCCTCCCTTTACCATGGACCGAGTGAAAAAACCCTCCCCTTTGAAGGTGCTCCCGGAGGAGAAGGCACACGTGAAGGTGTTGGTCAACCGAGTGGTCCAGCTCATTCGTGACGGGGTCACTGGTATGGATCTCTTGGAGGTCTTCCTTCAGCGGCGCATCCAGCCTCTCCAAGCCCGAGACCACCCGATGTGGATGTATTCGGGTCTAGAAGACCCCACTCGGATCTACCCGGAGGAGGTCGATGACGACACGCTGGAGAAGTGGCTGTCGAGCATTACCGGGAACAAGGACAATCCCAGAGGAGCCAGGAGAGTTCTCCCATTCGACCAGTCGCGTGCACCAGAGCAGGTCTGATTCTGAGTTTTTTCTTGTAATCCGAATTCACTCGCGCAGCTGTCTGTATTGCGTCGACTGACTTTGTTCTCCCTGCTTTCTTTCAGGCCATTACTGAAATGTATTCGATGCCCAACGGGGAGCAAGAGCAAGCTCTGGAAGGCGAGGCGAGTGGCGACAAAAGTGGCGAGTGGACTTCTGATGGTGAAGGGGATGGTGGAAGTGACGACTCAAGTGATGGGGAAGAAGTCGAGTCGCCTCCTCGCATAGAGAGACGATCCAAGCTTGATCAAGAACGGCCGAGTGCCCGCGACAAGGCAACTGCTCAGGCTGGCCAGTCTTCGAAGCGTCCTTGAGTCTCTTCACCAACCCCGACTGAGAAGGCGCCAAAACACCCCAAAGTTGCAGAGCCGAAGACTCGGAAGGTGCTGCCAAAGATCAAGATCGATATCCCTGTCGCCTCCGCGTGAGTGTCTCTCCTTGTATTCACTCGACGCTCCGTGCTGTTTGTTTTTCTTGTTTTAACTGGACGAACTTTGGAATTGTTAGTGCTGCCACTTCCGGGACCTCAGCTTACAGGGATGATGATGAGGTGATGGAGGATGCGGTCACTTCTAATCCAGGTATGATTTCCGCCATACTATCTTTCTTTGGTCGATTCAACTACATCGTGTATCACTGGGTGACGTGATTTTGGCAATTTGAACTTTGCACAGCTCCCAACATTATTGACCTCCCTGATGATGATGAAGAGCCCGAGAGGTCTTTGACGAGGAAGAGTAGGCGAGCTCCTGCAAGTGAGGCGCTACAGTCGACGCCGAGGGCGAAACCAGTCGTTCAGGACACTGGTGACGTCAATCGGGGTTCTGTTACCTTCGTGGAGCCCCTGTCGAGTGCCTTGCCTTCTTCTTCGACTGCTCAGGCCCCTGTCGACCCGCCTTCAGTTTTTGCGACCCATCATGTCCCAGAGGACGAGGTGAATGCTGCTAGGGAAGCCATACGCCAGGCGGGCATTATGATGGAGAAGATGAAGATGGTGCGGGACGCCAGCCAAGCCGCCTATGATGCCAGCTCGGCTCTCCAGAGCAACGTTCAGGTTAGTCGGCTATCTGAAGATTCTTTCCGAAAATCTTTGCGTCTGTACACCCACTGGGTGCGTCGATTGAAGTTTTGGACTAGTGGAGACTATGGTGGACTGCTGGCAGTCGACTGTAGTCTTTGTATTTTGCCGAATGTATAAACCAAACTGGTAGTTTGTCTCTTCCACTCGACTTCGGCGGGCCGGTCGAGTGGGATCAGAACCGGTGGGGGCACGCTAAGTGCACCCACTGGGTGTAGTCCCCGAGACTATGGTGGACTGCTGGCAGTCGACTGTAGTCTGAGTTCTTCTTTCTTTCTCTCTTCTTTTTTTTTGAACTCGACTTCGGCGGGCCGGTCGAGTGGGATCAGAACCGGTGGGGGCACGCTAAGTGCACCCACTGGGTGTAGTCCCCGAGACTATGGTGGACTGCTGGCAGTCGACTGTAGTCTGAGTTCTTCTTTCTTTCTCTCTTCTTTTTTTTTGAACTCGACTTCGGCGGGCCGGTCGAGTGGGATCAGAACTGGTGGGGGCACGCTAAGTGCACCCACTGGGTGTAGTCCCCGAGACTATGGTGGACTGCTGGCAGTCGACCATAGTCTTAGTATTTATTGCCTTTGTTGTTTTTTTTTGCTGTAATGATAACGTCTCCCCTTTGATTTCAGAAATCTTGCGATCTTGGAGCTCGCTTTGCTGACTTGGAGAAGCAGCAGATTCAACTGAACCTTGATTTGGATCTGGCCAGGACAGAGCTGCAAAAGGTCAGAGACGGCGCCGCAGGTAAGATGATTTTGTCGACTGGTTAGTTTTTAGGCTTGAGTACCCTTCTGCTATTTCCGAATCAATCATCATTTCTTTGCAGAAAAACTGAGAGAAGCTCTGGCGAAGAAGGATCAGGACTTGGCTGCTGCCCGTAAGGAGGCTGACGACAAGACCGCTCTGGCCGAACAAGCTGGCTTCGGTCGGCCAGTTAGAAGAAGAGAATACCAGGCTCAAGACCGCTCTGAATGAAGCCAACAGGGAGTGTACACGTTGGAAGAAGGATAACCTCAACCTGAACGAAAAGATGGAAGGCATCGCTCGCAGGAGGGACGATCTGGAGAGCTACTTGAGGAGCCTCGCCAAGAAGTTGTACATCAAGCTTGAAGGTGCACATTCAGTTCCGACTGGTGTTTTTTTTGTGTCGACTCAGTGTATGAAAATTGACTTATCCTTGGATCGTGAATGCAGAGTTTTGCCAGAACTTTGAAGAGGAGACTGGGGCGGATCGAACCAGGTTTGGATCCAATCAACTCTCCCGTGAAAGATGAAACTGCCATGAATCTGCACCGACTAGAATCTCGCATCGACGGTGCCGTGGACTACTTGGCTCGACTGAAGGTCGCCATGTCACGGATCGACCCGGCACTTTGGCCAGAGGCTACGCTCCAAAACGATCTCGAGTCTCTGATGACTCGACTTAACGGAATCCCTGACCGAGTGTAGGAGTGGAAGAAGTCTTCTGCTCGGTGTGGCGCTGATGTGGCTCCGTCCTTGGTCCGTGTCCACTGCAAGGAGGTGCGACAAGACAAGCTGGCAGCAATCAAGGTCGCCAACACCCAGAAGCATGACTTCCGAACCTTTATGGAGACTTTCATCGCTGCAGCCACTCGGATAGCCGACGGCGTCGACCTGGATGAGTTCGTCGAGCCTGCCAGCCCTCCTCCCGCAGAGTGAACAAACTCTTATGTCCCACCTTAAATTTGCCTCGGAATGCCGAGTGGTTTTTGTAACCGTTAAACTTTGTCGAGATGGAGGCTCGAGTACTTTGATCTGCGGTCTAGAACCTTTGGATCTTATTTGAACTTGATTTATCGTTGAATATCTTGATGAATTATCTGTCGAGTGGAACTTGTTCTTCACTCGAAATAACTTTGTATTTGTGGTGTAGCTCCGAAGGAGAAGGTAGCAGTCGATTTGCACCTCGTCGTCCTTGCGGATTGGGATGTGTTCCGTACTTAGGCGAGCACTGGGCTGCAGCTAAGCCTCCGATTGGAAGGTCTGCTCTCCACTCGGTAGGATTTTAAAAACTTAGGCGAGTACTGGACTGCAGCTAAGCCCCCGAGTGGGAGGTCTGCTCTCCACTCGGTAGGATTTTTTCAAACTTAGGCGAGTACTGGACTGCGGCTAAGCCCCCGAGTGGGAGGTCTGCTCTCCACTCGGTAGGATTTTTTCAAACTTAGGCGAGTACTGGACTGCAGCTAAGCCCCCGAGTGGGAGGTCTGCTCACCACTCGGTAGGATTTTTTCAAACTTAGGCGAGTACTGGACTGCAGCTAAGCCTCCGAGTGGGAGGTTTGCTCTCCACTCGGTAGGATTTTTAAACACTTAGGCGAGCACTGGGCTGCAGCTAAGCCTCCGAGTGGGAGTCTGGCTCACCACTCGGTATGATTTTTAAACACTTAGGCGAGCACTGGGCTGCAGCTAAGCCTCCGAGTGGGAGTCTGGCTCACCACTCGGTAGGATTTTTAAACACTTAGGCGAGCACTGAGCTGCAGCTAAGCCTCCGAGTGGGAGTCTGGCTCACCACTCGGTAGGATTTTTAAACACATAGGCGAGCACTAGGCTGCAGCTAAGCCTCCGAGTGGGAGTCCGGCTCGCCACTCGGTAGGATTTTTAAACACTTAGGCGAGCACTGGGCTGCAGCTAAGCCTCCGAGTGGGAGTCTGGCTCGCCACTCGGTAGGATTTTTAAACACTTAGGCGAGCACTGGGCTGCAGCTAAGCCTCCGAGTGGGAGTCTGGCTCGCCACTCGGTAGGATTTTTAAACACTTAGGCGAGCACTGGGCTGCAGCTAAGCCTCCGAGTGGGAGTCTGGCTCACCACTCGGTAGGATTTTTAAACACTTGGGCGAGCACTGGGCTGCAGCTAAGCCTCCGAGTGGGAGTCTGGCTCACCACTCGGTAGGATTTTTAAACACTTAGGCGAGCACTGAGCTGCAGCTAAGCCTCCGAGTGGGAGTCTGGCTCGCCACTCGGTAGGATTTTTTTTACAAACTTAGGCGAAATGGATTCGCAGCTAAGCCACCCACTGGGGGATTTCACACGCAAACAAAAGCAACAACAATTATAGGAAAATTTTTAACACTCTTGTATTTGATAAATAGACTACAGAAGTTTTTCTTATTACATCTCATCCGAGTGAGAATTCAAGTGTGAAAGGGGCGAAGCAGTTCTGCATTCCAAGCTCGTGGCTCATCGATCTGGCGATCGACATTGTAAAGGTGATACGCTCCATTGTGGAGGACTCTGGTGACGATGAAGGGACCTTCCCAAGTAGGAGCGAGCTTGTGTGGTTTCTGTTGATCCACTCGGAGGACCAAATCTCCTTCTTGGAAGGCTCGACTCTTCACATTTCTGGCATGGAATCGACGCAAGTCTTGCTGATAAATGGTCGATCGGATCATAGCCATTTTTCTTTCTTCTTCTAGGAGGTCGACTGCGTCTTGCCGGGCTTGTTCTGCTTCATCTTCGGTATAAATCTCAACTCGGGGTGCATTGTGAAGTAGATCACTCGGCAGGACTGCTTCCGCTCCGTAAACCAGAAAGAACAGAGTTCTTCCAGTCGACCGATTCGGGGTAGTCCTCAATCCCCACAGAACCGACAGAAGCTCGTCGACCCAAGCGCCTGCTGCGTGCTTGAGATCATGCATCAGCCGAGGCTTTAGTCCTTTGAGAATCAGACCATTTGCCCTTTCTGCTTGTCCATTCGACTGGGGGTGGGCGACCAATGCGTAGTCGACTCGTGTGCCTTGAGAGGCGCAAAAAGCTCTGAACTTGTCTGAATCAAAGTTTGACCCATTGTCGGTGATGATGCTATGCGGGACTCCATATCTGAATGTTAACTCTCTGACGAAACTGATAGCAGTGCAAGCATCAAGATTCTTGATAGGCTTAGCTTCAATCCATTTGGTAAACTTGTTGACTGCCACAAGCACATGTGTGAAACCGCTCCTGCCTGTTCTCAATGGGCCAACCATGTCCAGTCCCCAAACAGCGAAGGGCCAGATGAGTGGAATGGTCTTCAGGGCTGATGCAGGCTTGTGCGACATGTTGGAGTAGAACTGGCACCCTTCACACTTGTCGACTATCTCTTTTGCCATTTCATTCGCTCTTGGCCAGTAAAATCCCGCTCGGTATGCTTTAGCCACAATGGTCCGAGAGGACGCATGATGACCATAGGTCCCCGAGTGGATATCATCAAGGATTATCTGACCTTCTTTTGGTGTTATACACTTCTGACCGACTCCAGTCACGCTTTCTCTATACAACTGTCCCTTTATGACTGTAAAGGCCTTGGATCGATGGATGATCTGTCGAGCCTCTTCTTCGTCCTCCGGGAGTTCCTTTCTCAGGACATACGCGAGGTACGGTATCGTCCAGTCAGGGGTGATTGCCAAAACTTCCATGATTAGGTCGACCACTGCCGGAATTTCAACTTCAGTCGGATCTGTGGCACTCTTTGGCTGCGGGGCTTCATCTGTAAAAGGATCTTCTCGGACTGATGGCGAGTGGATGTGTTCCAAAAACACATTGCTGGGGATGGCTTCTCTCTTGGAGCCTATCTTTGCCAAATCATCAGCCGCTTGATTTTTCAGTCGGGGGATGTGATGAAGCTCTAACCCCTCGAATTTCTTCTCTAACTTTCTCACTGCATTGCAATAACCAGTCATAGCTGGACTTCTGACGTCCCATTCTTTCATCACCTGATTAACCACCAAATCTGAGTCGCCATAGACCATGAGGCGACGGACGCCGAGTGAAATGGCCATGCGCAACCCATACAAAAGTGCTTCATATTCTGCTTCGTTATTGGAGGAATCGAAGTGAATCTGGAGAACATATCTGAGCTTATCTCCTCGGGGGGAAACCAATACTACCCCAGCACCGGAACCATTCAGCATCTTAGATCCATCGAAGAACATGGTCCAGTGCTCCGAGTGAACTTGAGTCGGAAGTTGCTGTTCGATCCACTCGGCGACGAAATCTGCAATTGCTTGGGACTTGATAGCTTTCTTTGCCTCAAACTTGATATCTAGGGGAAGAAGTTCAATCGCCCATTTGGCCACTCGACCAGTTGCATCTCTGTTGTGCAAAATCTCTGATAGTGGAGCGTCGCTGACGACTATAATGGAATGATCAGAGAAGTAATGTGCAACCTTCTTCGTGGTCATATAAATCCCATATACAAGCTTCTGGTAACGAGGATATCTTTGCTTTGAAGGAGTCAAAACTTCAGAAACATAATATACTGGGCGCTGAACTTTGAAGGCCTTTCCTTCCTCTTCCCGCTCGACCGTAAGTACTGTACTGACAACTTGTCCTGTGGCTGCAATGTAAATCAGCAAAGGCTCCTTGCTGATTGGGGCAGCAAGCACCGGCTGGGTGGAGAGCAGAGCTTTGAGCTCTGTAAACGCTGCATCAGCTTCTGGAGTCCACTCGAACTTGTCGGACTTCTTCATCAGTCGGTAAAGAGGCAATGCCTTTTCACCAAGGCGAGAGATGAATTGACTTAAAGCGGCCAAGCATCCTGTAAGCTTCTGGACGTCATGCACACGCACAGGACGATTCATCCGAAGTATAGTACAAATTTTTTCAGGATTGGCGTCGATTCCCCGTTCGGAAACGAGAAAACCAAGTAACTTCCCACCTGGAACTCCGAACGTGCACTTTGACGGATTGAGCTTGATATCATACCTCCTGAGGTTGGCAAAGGTTTCAGCAAGGTCAGTCAGCAGGTCAAAACCCTTCCGTGACTTGACCACAATATCATCCATGTATGCCTCCACATTCTGACTGATTTGAGTGAGCAAACACTTCTGAATCATCCTCATGAACGTGGCTCCGGCATTCTTGAGCCCGAACGGCATGGTGACATAACAGAAGCACCCGAATGGAGTGATGAAAGCTGTTTTGATCTCGTCGGGCCCGTACAGACGGATCTGATGGTACCCGGAATAGGCATCTAGGAAAGACAAACGCTCACATCCCGCAGTCGAGTCGACTATCTGGTCGATGCGGGGGAGAGGAAAATGATCTTTCGGGCAGGACCGATTGATATGCTTGAAATCAATGCACATGCGAAGTGACTTGTCCTTCTTGGGGACCATGACAACATTGGCGAGCCACTCGGAGTGGTAAATTTCTCGGATGAACTCCGCTGCTAAGAGCCGAGCCACCTCCTCGCCAATGGCCTTCCTCTTTTGGATGGCGGACCGTCGAAGATGTTCTTTCACAGGCTTAAATTTTGGGTCGACTCGTAGACGGTGCTCAGCCAGCCCCCTGGGAACTCCAGGCATGTCAGCAGGCTTCCATGCGAAGATGTCCCAGTTCTCACAGAGGAACTGGATGAGGGCTTCTTCCTATTTGGAGTCAACCGTCGTTGAGATGTGAGTCGGAGCAGCGTTTGGATCGGTCGGGTGAATGTGAACTGCCTTCGTTTCACCGGACGACTGAAGAGCTGATTCTGAAGCAGGCTTCTTAGCTCGTAGCAACTCACCCGAATCTACAGTCTTCTGATACTCTTGCAGCTCGACCACTGCCATCTGAGCGTCAGCAATCTTTGAGCCTTTCTGAAAACACTCTTCTGCTTTCTTCCGATTGCCTGTAACAGTGATCACACCTTTGGGACCAGGCATCTTCAATTTGAGATACACATAACATGGTCGAGCCATGAAGCGTGCATAAGCTGGCCTGCCCAAAATAGCGTGATAAGCACTTTGGAAATCCACAACTTCGAATGTCAACTTTTCCTTGCGGTAATTCTTGGAATCACCGAAAACCACATCAAGAGCAATTTGGCTGAGTGACTCGGCTTTCTTCCCAGGAATGACTCCATGGAAACTCATGTTACTGGTGCTGAGCCTGGACATCAGAATGCCCATCCCTTTCAATGTTTCTGCATACAGTATGTTCAAACCGCTGCCTCCATCCATCAGGACTTTGGTCAGTCGAGTGCCTTCGACAACTGGGTCGACCACCAGAGCTTGCCTCCCAGGGGTGGCAATGTGCGTAGGGTGATCAGACTGGTCGAATGTGATGGCAGTCTGGGACCACTTCAGATAATTAGGTGTTGCCGGAGCAACCATATTTACCTCACGGTTAATAACCTTCAGTCGACTTTTGCTCTCAACATCAGCAAAAATCATCAGGGTGGAATTGACCTGGGGGTACCCATCGTCACTATCTTCCTTGTCCTCAACTTTGTCCGACTCCTTTTCCTTATCTTTGGACTGCTTGCCCTGAAACTGCTGGATCAAAAGCCGACACTGTCGAGTGGTATGCTTTGGGTAAATGAGTTTACCCTCTTCATCTTTCTTGGTGTGGATGTGACACGGTAGATCCAAAACATCATTTCCATCTTGGTCTTTAACTTTCTTGGGGTTCCAAGGTCCTTTGGGTTTTCCCTTAAATTTTCCCTGGGTTACGGCCAGGGCCTCCCCAGGAGCGGCTGGCTCGGCTTTCCGCTTCTGTTTTCGACTGGAATTTCCTCCGGTTTCCTGGGCGACTGCTTTATGCTTGCCACTCCGGAGTCGATCCTCATCTTCACCATTAGCTTATTTGGTGGCAATCTCCATCATCCGATCCAGCGACATCTCTCCGGTACCGAACTTCAGATTCAATTCTCTGTACTTAATGCCTTCTTTAAAGGCACAAACTGCTTGATGATCTGGTACATTTTCAACTGTGTGATGCAATGTGATCCACCTCTGGATGTAATCCCTCAGAGTTTCATTCGGTTTCTGCATGCAAGACCGCAATTCCGTAAGGCCTGCAGGTCGCTTGCATGTTCCTTCAAATGTGGTGAAAAACACTTGGGAGAGATCCTCCCAAGTGTAAATGCTGCTGGGTGCTAACTGATTCAGCCACACTCTGGCCGAGCCTTCTAACATGAGAGGCAGGTGTTTCATGGCTACCTCATCGTTCCCACCACCAATCTGGACAGCCACTCGGTAATCTTCGAGCCAAGTATTGGGTTTGGACTCACCGGTGAACTTACTAACTCCAGTCGCCAACCTGAAGTTGGGAGGAATTACAGCGGCTCTGATGGCTCGACTGAAACACTCCAGCCCTGAAACATGTACTCTGCTACTGGTAGGCGCATCTCTGTCGTGGCCTTCTCGGTGAGCTCTATTCCTGTCGACCAAACCTTGAACGAGAATGGATCTCGCATCAAAGCCTGGTTCCCTGGGGTCGACTGGAATTCTCCGCCCAACACTATGAGGGTGTCTGTCCACCTGCTGTCGAGGCACATATGATCCACTCCTCGGGGGAGGGGTTGGCACTCGACGTCGATCATCATGATCGAATCGGTGATCATACTGCTCATTCCTTCTGTACTGATCACACCGGTCTCCACGTCCCTCACGCCTCGGAGGCGATCTTGGGCTGTGAGCCGACTGGACTGTATCCGCTGCAACGGATCGACTGTAGATCCTGTTCCGCGACTGAGAAACAGCGGAATTCTAGTCTCCCGCTGCCCGGAGCAACGCTCTGATTTGCAACAAGCCTCTGCCAGCCTCTGACTGGGAGGGCTGAATCGACTCTGCTATACGGGCCGCAGCCGCCAAATTCTGAATCGAAGTACGATATACCTGCGGGGGCGGAAAGATTTGACGTCGACTGGATTCTGGAGCCCGTTGACGCGCTCGCCCGTCGAGTATTCGCTGGAGATTCTCCAGTCGAGTGTGCTCGGCCAAGTTAGCCAAACGCGCGTCCTCCAAGGCTCGGGCCTCAGGGGTTTCTCCAACGATAGGAGTGTGGAGTGCATCCATGTTCCGGCGGCGAAGTTCCTCCCACTGCAATGACGTGAGGGGCTCGGGGAGATACTCCTCGTGAGGACGCGACGGGTCGCCCCCATCCGCGCCTCCGTCACCGCGGGGGAAACCGGGAGGACTATGTGGCCCATCTATCACCAGAACCTCTGCAGCTGGGTCACTGCTGTCGCATTCGAATGCGGTCTCTGCGGAGCCAGTCGAACAGGCCGTAGAGGGATTCGTCGGGCTCGATTGCCACGACTTGTGGGGTGGCCAACTGGCAGGCCACCGCATGCCTCACCCACCTCTGAAGCCTTGACCGACCGGAGTGCTTGCGCCGGCGAGAAACAGGGCGGGGAGATGCCACGGGAGCCGACCGATACTGGGTCGACGGCTGCCGCAGGAGGACACCACGGACGCATGCGCGAAAGTGCGTCGCCCCGCGGACAGGGAGCGCGTCGACGTCGAGTGGAGCCTCCTGAAGCCAAGCGGAGTCATCGGCGATGAACGTGAGCGCGCTGAGACGGATCTCGCGGCCCTCCACCAAAGCTCCGCTCGAAACCATGATCAAGGAGATCGGAAAAAATCGCAACTTCTCAAACTAGGCGCTAAGACTCCTAGCCCCACGGTGGGAGCCAACTGTCGTGGTTCTAACTCTGACAGTGATGTAGGGGGTAAGTATGGAGAGGCAAGGTCTTAGCTATGGAGAGGTTGTAAGGACGCAAGGTTTACGAGTTCAGGGCCTTCTCGGAAGAAGTAAAAGCCCTACGTCTCGGAGCCCGGAGGCGGTCGACTGGATTACGTGTGTATGAGTTACAGAGGTGCGAACCCCTGTCTCGGAGGAGGGGGTGGCTTATATAGAGTGCGCCAGGACCCCGGCCAACCCACGTTACGAAGGGTTCAATGTACATTAAGGTAGGGCGTTACTGATAACGCTAGTAATAAAGTGCTATGATGACCATAAAAGCTACTTAATGACCGTCCGTTAGCGTGCGGAGTGACTTTAGGTCTCCTGGTCGTCGAGTGGTTGGATCTTGGTCGAGTAATTGCTTCTTGGTCGAATGTCTTCGAGTCTGTCGAGTGGAACACCTCCAAGTCGATTGAAAGGTGATTTATTCTAGAGGTGACCTTGGGTAGGGCAGTTAGGACAGGTCCGTGACCCTACCCTAGGTACATAGCTTCATCAGCGGCCACCCTTTGATGCCTTTCTCTCCTTTCCCGTATGGCCCATTAAGGCCTAATACGAATTTCCGTAACTCCTCGGTACTCCCGAAAATACCCGAATCACTCGGAACCTTTCTGATGTCCGAATATAGTCGTCCAATATATTGATCTTTACGTCTCGACCATTTCGACACTCCTCGTCATGTCCCCGATCTCATCCGGGACTCCGAACTCCTTTGGTACATCAAAACACATAAACTCATAATATAACTGTCATCAAACTTTAAGCGTGCGGACCCTACGGGTTCGAGAACTATGTAGACATGACCGAGACACGTCTCCGGTCAATAACCAATAGCGGAACCTGGATGCTCATATTGGCTCCCACATATTCTACGAAGATCTTTATTGGTCAAACCGCGTAACTACATACGTTGTTGCCTTTGTCATCGGTATGTTACTTGCCCGAGATTCGATCGTCGGCATCTTAATACCTAGTTCAATCTCGTTACCGGCAAGTCTCTTTACTCGTTCTGTAACACATCATCCTGCAACTACTCATTAGTTGCAATGCTTGCAAGTCTTATAGTGATGTGCATTACTGAGTGGGCCCAGAGATACCTCTCCGACAATCGGAGTGACAAATCCTAATCTCGAAATACGCCAACCCAACAAGTACCTTCGGAGACACCTGTAGAGCACCTTTATAATCACCCAGTTACGTTGTGACGTTTGGTAGCACACAAAGTGTTCCTCCGGTAAACGGGAGTTGCATAATCTCATAGTCATAGGAACATGTATAAGTCATGAAGAAAGCAATAGCAACAAACTAAAATGATCCAATGCTATGATAATGGAATGGGTCAAGTCAATCACATCATTCTCCTAATGATGTGATCCCGTTAATCAAATGACAACTCATGTCTATGGCTTAGGAAACTTAACCATCTTTGATTCAACGAGCTAGTCAAGTAGAGGCATACTAGTGACATACTGTTTGTCTATGTATTCACACATGTATTATGTTTCCGGTTAATACAATTCTAGCATGAATAATAAACATTTATCATGATATAAGGAAATAAATAATAACTTTATTATTGCCTCTAGGGCATATTTCCTTCAGTCTCCCACTTGCACTAGAGTCAATAATCTAGTTCACATCGCCATGTGATTTAACATCAATAGTTCACATCACCATGTGATTAACACCCATAGTTCACATCGTCATGTGACCAACACCCAAAGGGTTTACTAGAGTCAATAATCTAGTTCACATCGCTATGTGATTAATACCCAAAGAGTACTAAGGTGTGATCATGTTTTGCTTGTGAGGGAAGTTTAGTCAATGGGCCTGCTACATTCAGATCCGTATGTATTTTGCAAATTTCTATGTCAACAATGCTCTGCACGGAGCTACTCTAGCTAATTGCTCCCACTTTCAATATGTATCCAGATTGAGACTTTGAGTCATCTGGATCAGTGTCAAAACTTGCATTGACGTAACCCTTTACGACGAACCTTTTGTCACCTCCATAATCGAGAAACATATCCTTATTCCACTAAGGATAATTTTGACCAATGTCCAGTGATCTACTCCTAGATCACTATTGTACTCCCTTGCCAAACTCAGGGCAGGGTATACAATAGGTCTGGTACACAGCATGGCATACTTTATAGAACCTATGGCTGAGGCATAGAGAATGACTTTCATTCTCTCTCTATCTTCTGCCGTGGTCGGGTTTTGAGTCTTACTCAACTTCACACCTTGTAACACAGGCAAGAACTCCTTCTTTGACTGTTCCATTTTGAACTACTTCAAAATCTTGCCAAGGTATGTACTCATTGAAAAACTTATCAAGCGTCTTGATCTATCTCTATAGATCTTGATGCTCAATATGTAAGCAGCTTCACCGAGGTCTTTCTTTGAAAAACTCATTTCAAACATTCCTTTATGCTTTGCAGAATAATTCTACATTACCTCTGATTAACAATATGTCATTCATATATACTTATCAGAAATGTTGTAGTGCTCCCACTCACTTTCTTGTAAATACAGGCTTCACCGCAAGTCTGTATAAAACTATATGCTTTGATCAACTTATCAAAGCGTATATTCCAACTCCGAGATGCTTGCACCAGTCCATAGATGGATCGCTGGAGCTTGCATATTTTGTTAGTACCTTTAGGATTGACAAAACCTTCTGGTTGCATCATATACAACTCTTCTTTAATAAATCCATTAAGGAATGTAGTTTTGTTTATCCATTTGCCAGATTTCATAAAATGCGGCAATTGCTAACATGATTCAGACAGACTTCAGCATGGATACGAGTGAGAAACTCTCATCGTAGTCAACACCTTGAACTTGTCGAAAACCTTTTTGCGACAATTCTAGCTTTGTAGATAGTAACACTACTATCAGCGTCCGTCTTCCTCTTGAAGATCCATTTAATCTTAATGGCTCGCCGATCAATGGGCAAGTCAATCAAAGTCCATACTTTGTTCTCATACATGGATCTCATCTCAGATTTCATGGCCTCAAGCCATTTCGCGGAATCTGGGCTCATCGTCGCTTCCTCATAGTTCGTAGGCTCATCATGGTCAAGTAACATGACCTCCAGAACAGGATTACCATACCACTCTGGTGCGGATCTCACTCTGGTTTACCTACGAGGTTCGGTAGTAACTTGATCTGAAGTTACATGATCATCATCATTAGCTTCCTCACTAATTGGTGTAGTAGTCACAGGAACAGATTTCTGTGATGAACTACTTTCCAATAAGGGAGCAGGTACAGTTACCTCATCAAGTTCTACTTTCCTCCCACTCACTTCTTTCGAGAGAAACTCCTTCTCTAGATAGGATCCATTCTCAGCAATGAATATCTTGCCTTCTGATCTGTCATAGAAGTTGTACCCAACATTTTCTTTTGGGTATCCTATGAAGATGCACTTCTCCGATTTGGGTTTGAGCTTATTAGGTTGAAACTTTTTCACATAAGCATTGCAACCTCAAACTTTAAGAAACGACAGCTTAGGTTTCTTGCCAAACCATAATTCATACGGTGTGTCTCAACGGATTTAGATGGTGCCCTATTTAATGTGAATGTAGCTGTCTCTAATGCATAACCCCAAAACGATAGTGGTAAATCGGTAAGAGACATCATAGATCGCACCATATCTAATAAAGTACGGTTACGACGTTCGGACACCATTACACTGTGGTGTTCCAGGTGGCGTGAGTAGTGAAACTATTTCACATTGTTTTAACTGAAGCCCAAACTCGTAACTCAAATATTTTACTTCTGCGATCATATCGTAGAAACTTTTATTTTTGTTACGATGATTCTCCACTTCACTCTGAAATTCTTTGAACTTTTCAAATGTTTCAGACTTGTGTTTCATCAAGTAGATATACTCATATCTGCTCAAATCATCTGTGAAGATCAGAAAATAATGATACCTGCCGCGAGCCTCAATATTCATCGGACCACATACGTCAGTATGTATGATTTCCAACAAATCTGTTGCTCGCTCCATTGTTCCGGAGAACGGAGTCTTAGTCATCTTGCCCATGAGGCATGGTTCGCAAGCATCAACTGATTCATAATCAAGTGATTCCAAAAGCCCATCAGCGTGGATTTTCTTCATGCGCTTTACACCAATATGACCTAAACGGTAGTGCCACAAATAAGTTGCACTATCATTATTAACTTTGCATCTTTTGGCTTCAATATTATAAAAATGTGTATCACCAGATCGAGATCCAACAAACCATTTTCATTGGGTGTATGACCATAGAAGATTTTATTCATATAAACAGAACAACAATTATTCTCTAACTTACATGAATAATCGTATTGCAATAAACATGATCCAATCATATTCATGCTCAACGCAAACACTAAATAACATTTATTTTAGGTTTAACACTAATCCCGAAAGTATAGGGAGTGTGCGATGATGATCATATCAATCTTGGAACCATTTCCAATACACATCGTCACTTCACCCTTAACTAGTCTCTGTTCATTCTGCAACTGCTGTTTCGAGTTACTATTCTTAGCAACTGAACTAGTATCAAATACTAAGGGGTTGCTATAAACATTAGTAAAGTACACATCAATAACATGTATATCAAATATACCTATGTTCACTTTGCCATCCTTCTTATCCGCCAATTTCTTGGGGTAGTTCCGCTTCCAGTGACCAGTCCCTTTGCAGTAGAAGCACTCAGTTTCAGGCTTAGGTCCAGACTTGGGTTTTTCACTTGAGCAACAACTTGCTTGCCGTTCTTCTTGAAGTTCCCATTTCTTCCCTTTGTCCCTTTACTTGAAACTAGTGGTTTTGTTTACCATCAACACTTGATGCTTTTCTTGATTTCTACCTTCATCGATTTCAGCATCACGAAGAGCTTGAGAATCGTTTCCGTTATCCCTTGCATATTATAGTTCATCACGAAGTTCTACTAACTTGGTGATGGTGACTAGAGAATTCTGTCAATCACTATTTTATCTGGAAGATTAACTCCCACTTGATTCAAGTGATTGTAGTACCCAGACAATCTGAGCACATGCTCACTGCTTGAGCTATTCTCCTCCATATTTTAGCTATAGAACTTGTTGGAGACTTCATATCTCTCAACTCGGGTATTTACTTGAAATATTAACTTCAACTCCTGGAACATCTCATATGGTCCATGACGTTCAAAACGTCTTTGAAGTCCCGATTCTAAGCCGTTTAAGCATGGTGCACTAAACTATCAAGTAGTCATCATATTGAGCTAGCCAAACGTTCATAACATCTGCATCTGCTCCTGCAATTGGTTTGTCAGCTAGCGGTGCATCAAGGACATAATCCTTTTGTGCAGCAATGAGGATAAATCTCAGATCACGGATCCAATCCGCATCATTGCTACTAACATCTTTCAACTTAGTTTTCTCTAGGAACATATAAAAATTAAAAGGGGAGTAACATCGCGAGCTATTGATCTACAACATAGATATGCTAATACTACCAGGACTAAGTTCATGATAAATTAAAGTTCAATTAATCATATTACTTAAGAACTCCCACTTAGATAGACATCCCTCTAATCATCTAAGTGATCACGTGATCCAAATCAACTAAACCATAACCGATCATCACGTGAAATGGAGTAGCTTTCAATGGTGAACATCATTATGTTGATCATATCTGCTATATGATTTATGCTTGACCTTTCGATCTCAGTGTTCCGAGGCCATATCTGCATATGCTAGGCTCGTCAAGTTTAACCAGAGTATTCTGCGTGTGCAAAACTAGCTTGCAGCCGTTGTAGATGGACGTAGAGCTTATCACACCCGATCATCACGTGGTGTCTGGGCACAACGAACTTTGGCAACGGTGCATACTCAGGGAGAACACTTTTATCTTGAAATTTAGTGAGATATCATCTTATAATGCTACCACCGAACTAAGCAAAATAAGATGTATAAAAGACAAACATCACATGCAATCAAAATATGTGACATGATATGGCCATCATCATCTTGCGCCTTTGATCTCCATCTCCAAAGCATCGTCATAATTTCCATCGTCACCGGCATGACACCATGATCTCCATCATCTTGATCTATATCAATGCGTCGTCACATGGTCGTCTCGCCAACTATTGCTCTTGCAACTATTGCTATCGCATAGCGATAAAGTAAAGCAATTATTTGGCGCTTGCATCTTATGCAATAAAGAGACAACCATAAGGCTTCTGCTAGTTGCCGATAACTTCAACAAAAAATGATCATCTTATACAACAACTTATATCTCATCACGTCTTGACCATATCACATCACAACATGCCCTGCAAAAACAAGTTAGACGTCCTCTACTTTGTTGTTGCAAGTTTTACGTGGCTGCTACGGGCTTAGCAAGAACCGTTCTTACCTACACATCAAAACCACAATGATAGTTTGTCAAGTTGGTGATGTTTTAACCTTCGCAAGGACGGGCGTAGCCACACTCGGTTCAACTAAAGTTGGAGAAACTGACACCCGCTAGTCACCTGTGTGCATAGCACGGCGGTAAAACCAGTCTCGCGTAAGCGTACGCGTAATGTCGGTCCGGGCCGCTTCATCCAACAATACCGCTGAACCAAAGTATGACATGCTGGTAAGCAGTAGGACTTATATCGCCCACAACTCACTTGTGTTCTACTCGTGCATATGACATCTACGCATAAAACCTAGCTCGGATGCCACTATTGGGGAACGTAGTAATTTCAAAATTTTCCCTACGCACACCCAAGATCATGGTGATGCATAGCAACGAGAGGGGAGAGTGTTGTCTACGTACCCTCGTAGACCGAAAGCGGAAGCGTTAGCACAACGCGGTAGATGTAGTCATACGTCTTCACGATCTGACCGATCAAGTACCGAACGCACGACACCTCCGAGTTCTGCACACGTTCAACTCGATGACGTCCCTCGAACTCCGATCCAGCCGAGTGTTGAGGAAGAGTTTCGTTAGCACGATGGTGTGGTGACGATGATGATGTTCTACTGATGCAGGGCTTCGGCTAAGCACCGCTACGATATGATCGAGGTGGATTATAGTGGAGGGGGCACCGCACACGGCTAAGAGATCAAGAGATCAATTGTTGTGTCTTTGGGGTGCCCCCTACTCCCGTATATAAAGGAGTGGAGGAGGGGGAGGGCCGGCCCTCTCTATGGCGCGCCCTAGGGGAGTCCTACTCCCACCGGGAGTAGGATTCCCCCTTTCCTGGTAGAACTAGGAGCCCTTCCAAGTAGTAGGAGTAGGAGGGAAGGAAAGGGAAGGGAAAAAAGGAGAAGGAAGGAAGGGGGCGCCCCCCCTCCCTAGTCCAATTCAGACCAGCCCATGGGGAGGGGTGCGGACACCCTTTGAGGCCTTTCTCTCCTTTCCCGTATGGCCCATTAAGGCCCAATACGAATTCCCGTAACTCCCCGGTACTACCGAAAATACCCGAATCACTCGGAACCTTTCCGATGTCCGAATATAGTCGTCCAATATATCGATCTTTACGTCTCGACCATTTTGATACTCCTCGTCATGTACCCGATCTCATCCGGGACTCCGAACTCCTTCGGTACATCAAAACATATAAACTCATAATATAACCATCATCGAACTTTAAGCGCGCGGACCCTATGGGTTCGAGAACTATGTAGACATGACCGAGACACGTCTCCGGTCAATAACCAATAGCGGAACCTGGATGCTCATATTGGCTCCCACATATTCTACGAAGATCTTTATCGGTCAAACCGCATAACTACATACGTTGTTCCCTTTGTCATCGGTATGTTACTTGCCCGAGATTCGATCGTCGGTATCTCAATACCTAGTTCAATATCGTTACCGGCAAGTCTCTTTACTCGTTTCGTAACACATCATCCCGCAACTACTCATTAGTTGCAATGCTTGCAAGGCTTATAGTGATGTGCATTACCGAGTGGGCCCGGAGATACCTCTCCGACAATTGGAGTGACAAATCCTAATCTCGAAATATGCCAACCCAACAAGTACCTCCGGAGACACCTGTAGAGCACCTTTATAATCACCCAGTTACGTTGTGACGTTTGGTAGCACACAAAGTGTTCCTCTGGTAAACGGGAGTTGCATAATCTCATAGTCATAGGAACATGTATAAGTCATGAAGAAAGCAATAGCAACAAACTAAACGATCAAGTGCTAAGATAACGGAATGGGTCAAGTCAATCACATCATTCTCCTAATGATGTGATCCCGTTAATCAAATGACAACTCATGTCTATGGCTAGGAAACTTAACCATCTTTGATTCAACGAGCTAGTCAAGTAGAGGCATACTAGTAACATACTCTTTGTCTATGTATTCACACATGTATTATGTTTCTGGTTAATACAATTCTAGCATGAATAATAAACATTTATCATGATATAAGGAAATAAATAATAACTTTATTATTGCCTCTAGGGCATATTTCCTTCATATTGTTGATTGGAAATGATATAGAATTTTTGGATAGCATAATGGGATACTTGAATAAGAGTTTTTCAATGAAAGACCTCGGTGAAACTGCTTATATATTGGGCATTAAGATCTATAGAGATAGATCAAGATGCTTAATTGGACTTTCACAAAGCAGATACCTTGACAAAGTTTTGAAGAAGTTCAAAATGGATCAAGCAAAGAAAGGGTTCTTGCCTGTGTTACAAGGTGTGAAGTTGAGTAAGACTCAATGCCCGACCACTGCAGAAGATAGAGAGAAAATGAAAGATGTTCCCTATGCTTCAGCCATAGGCTCTATCATGTATGCAATGCTGTGTACCAGACCTGATGTGTGCCTTGCTATAAGTTTAGCAGGGAGGTACCAAAGTAATTCAGGAGTGGATCACTGGACAGCGGTCAAGAACATCCTGAAATACCTGAAAAGGACTAGAGATATGTTTCTCATTTATGGAGGTGACAAAGAGCTCATCGTAAATGGTTACGTTGATGCAAGCTTTGACATAGATCCGGATGATTCTAAATCGCAAACCGGATACGTGTTTACATTGAACAGTGGAGCTGTCAGTTGGTGCAGTTCTAAACAAAGCGTCGTGGCGGGATCTACGTGTGAAGCAGAATATATAGCTGCTTCGGAAGCAGCAAATGAAGGAGTCTGGATGAAGGAGTTCATATCCGATCTAGGTGTCATACCTAGTGCATCGGGTCCAATGAAAATCTTTTGTGACAATACTGGAGCAATTGCCTTCGTGAAGGAATCCAGATTTCACAAGAGAACCAAGCACATCAAGAGACGCTTCAATTCCATCCGAGATTTAGTCCAGGTGGGAGAGATAGAAATTTGCAAGATACATATGGATCTAAATGTTGCAGACCCGTTGAGTAAGCCTCTTCCATGAGCAAAACATGATCAGCGCCAAGGCTCCATGGGTGTTAGAATCATCATAGTGTAATCTAGATTATTGACTCTAGTGCAAGTGGGAGACTGAAGGAAATATGCCCTAGAGGCAATAATAAAGTTATTATTTATTTCCTTATATCATGATGAATGTTTATTATTCATGCTAGAATTGTATTAACCGGAAACATAATACATGTGTGAATACATAGACAAACAGAGTGTCACTAGTATGCCTCTACTTGACTAGCTCGTTGATCAAAGATGGTTATGTTTCCTAACCATAGACATGAGTTGTCATTTGATTAACGGGATCACATCATTAGGAGAATGATGTGATTGACTTGACCCATTCCGTTAGCTTGGCACTTGATCGTTTAGTTTGTTGCTATTGCTTTCGTCATAACTTATACATGTTCCTATGACTATGAGATTATGCAACTACCGTTTACCGGAGGAACACTTTTTGTGCTACCAAACGTCACAACGTAACTGGGTGATTATAAAGGTGCTCTACAGGTGTCTCCAAAGGTACTTGTTGGGTTGGCGTATTTCGAGATTAGGATTTGTCACTCCGATTGTCGGAGAGGTATCTCTGGGCCCTCTCGGTAATGCACATCACTAGCCTTGCAAGCATTGCAACTAATGAGTTAGTTGCGAGATGATGTATTACGGAACGAGTAAAGAGACTTGCCGGTAACGAGATTGAACTAGGTATTGAGATACCGACGATCGAATCTCGGGCAAGTAACATACCGATGACCAAAGGGAACAACGTATGTTGTTATGCAGTCTGACCATAAAGATCTTCGTAGAATATGTGGGAGCTAATATGAGCATCCAGGTTCCGCTATTGGTTACTGACCGGAGACATGTCTCGGTCATGTCTACATAGTTCTCGAACCCGTAGGGTCCGCACGCTTAACATTTCGATGCGGGTTATATTATGAGTTTATGAGTTTTGATGTACCGAAGGTTTTTCGGAGTCCCGGATGTGATCACGGACATGACGAGGAGTCTCGAAATGGTCGAGACATGAAGATTGATATATTGGACGACTATATTCGGACACCGGAATGGTTCCGGGGGTTATCGGATATATACCGGAGTACCGGGGGGTTACCGAAACCCCCCGGGGGTTATTGGGCCTCATGGGCCCAAAGTGGTGGAAGAGGAGAGGCAGCAGGAGGTGGCGCGCGGCCCCCTTGCCCCAGTCTGAATTGGGAAAGGGAAGGGGGCGCGGCCCCCCTCCTCCTTCCTTCTCTCCACCTCCTTCTTCCCCCTTCTCCTAGTTGGAATAGGAAAGGGGGGCAAAACCTACTTGGAGTAGGATTGCCCCCCTTGGGCGCGCCTCCTCCTCTTGGCCGGCCCCCTCCTCCTCCACTCCTTTATATACGTGGCTAGGGGGCACCCCATAGACACAACAATTGATCTCTTGATCTCTTAGCCGTGTGTGGTGCCCTCCTTCCACCATAATCGACCTCGATCATATCGTAGCGGTGCTTAGGCGAAGCCCTGCGTCGGTAGAACATCATCATCGTCACCACGCCGTCGTGCTGACGGAACTCTCCCCTGAAGCTCTACTGGATTGGAGTTCGCGGGACGTCATCGAGCTGAACATGTGCTGAACTCGGAGGTGTCGTGCGTTCGGTACTTGGATCGGTCGGATCGTGAAGACGTACGACTACATCAACCGCGTTGTGCTAACGCTTCCGCTTTCGGTCTACGAGGGTACGTAGACAACACTTTCCCCTTTCGTTGCTATGCATCACCATGATCTCCCCTCTCAATAGTGACAAATGTGCAACTCATATTTTTTTTTCTTATAAATCCCCCTTTCCTTTCCAAGTGTCTATTTTGTTGGATATATTTCTTAAGATTTATTGGCATAGTTTTGTTTGTCCTTTTATTCTATTTTTTATTGGTATTTCTTGCAATTGTTGTGGTTAATGTGGGCTTTTTCTAAGGATCCCAAAAATGGTTTATGTGGCATCAGAACTTCCATTTTTTTATTGGCATCAGAATTTCCATTTTTATTTTATATTTTGACCAACTTTTATTTTATACATGTTTCGGAGACAATGATTGCATAAATAATACTACATGCTCAGTTGGCATGTACGAACTATGGTAAGTTAGACATTTCTTAAGATTACGATTACTCATAATAGTAAGTGCTTTTGTTCATTCTTGCTTCCTTTTATCTTCTGTTGGTATTACTCTCACTGGTTGATGTAGATTTTTTTTAAGAATCTGAGCTATGACTTCAAATCTTCAATTTCTGTAGGAGAAATGTTAGCAAAATGGATAGTAAATTGGCTAAAGGGGGGCTTAACATGTCTCCTATGTTTATCTTCGGTGCTAAGAAATCGTCCTAGCATTTGTGTACCCATCTACTGTTTCCTAGTGCCGATACAGTTAAATTGTTCTCTTATGTCCCGGCCAAAAAAAATTTGTTCTCTTATGTACAATTTAGGCTAGTTAAAATTGATCAAGATAACATCATGTCCCCTGACCGGGCGTTTATATATAAATATATAGTTAAAATTGATCAAGATAACATCATGTCCCCTGACCAGGCGTTTATATATAAAAGAGAAAAGTATATTTTTCATCCCTCAATTTTTGGCGGAGTCTAGATTTGGTCCCTCAACTCCAAAACCGGACAACTTGCACCCTTAACTTCTCAAACCGGACAAGATTTATCCCTGGTCACAGTTTTGACCGGTTTTGGTGGTGTCCCACCCTAGTTTTAACCGTTCCTTGTTTCAAAAAAAAATAGTTTTAACCGTTCGGACTCAAATTTGCCTACCTTTTCCAAGTCCACGTACTGTTTTTAAATTCGGTTACTTTTTCAAATACATGAACCTTTTTAAATTTTGTGTACTTTTTTTAAATCGGCGTACTTTTTTTCCAAGTTCATGTATTTTTTTCAAAAATGCATATGTTTTTTAAAGTTCACTTAGTTTTTTAAGTTTTAATTTTTTAAAATTGATGCACCTTTCATATTCGAGTACATTTTTCTGAAAGAGTTCATGAATTGAAAATTTTATGCGAACTTGAAAAAAGTATGTGGATATGGACTTCTTTTGCGCAAAATATGTGGATTTCAAAAATTATTTCAACTTGAAACAAGTACGTGAATTTCATTCAAAGTTCATGGATTATAAAAGCAACACGGGTTTGAAAAAAAATGGACTTTGAAAAGCATGTGGATTTGAAATAAGTATGCGAATTTCAGAAACAATTCATGGCTTTGAAAAACACTTGGATTTGATAAATTTACACAAATTTGGGAAAAATACGTAAATGTTAAAAATCACGGATTTGAAAAAAGTACGCGAATTTCAGAATAGTTCGCTGATTTGAAAAAAAATTATGTTTATTTTTTAAAAAATACGCGACCTTGAAAAACTATGCAGAGTTGAAAAGTGTATGTGAATTTCAAAAAGTTCACGGATATAAAAAAATTACAGGAATATGAGTGAGCACCGGTCAAAACCGGGGTGAGTCAACACCAAAAACCAGTCAAAACCGAGTCCAGGGACAAACCTTATCCGGTTTCGGTAGTTGGGGGTGCAAGTTGTCCGGTTTTAAAGTTAAGGGACCAAATCTAGACTTCATCAAGAGTTAAGGGACAAAAAGTATACTTTTCTCTATATAAAAACATAGTTAAAATTGATCAAGATAACATCATGTCCCCTGGCCGCGTTTTCGGTCATCGATCACCTGGAAGCTTTGACAATGCTTGCGAGATGTCCATTTTTGGTACAACAGAAATTAATCATTGAACCATTCCACTAATTTCCAACATCACCACCAGTATTATTAATTGTTATGTATGTACATCAATGAAAGAATAGAAATAGAAGAAGAAGAAGAAGAATGTCTTCCAATGTTACACTGCCACCGCGTGATATAATAGACACACACAAAACTATACTAAACAAAAACAATGATGCTGTTGCAGCGACCTGACGGATCGAGAGCTACGCGCTTGATCGCCGACGGAAGCAGCACCGCAGCGACGGGAGGGAGCGATGGATCTGCAACAAGACGGGCAAAGCGAGCAGATCATGACCGAGTCGAGTCGTGTGAAAAAACTAGCTAGGAAGGAAGAAACAAACCAACAAAATACCCCTAAAAAAGACCCAACATAATAAGTGGAGCAAAATTAAGGCTGGGGCACTATCTGTAGTCAAACAAAGTGAACAAGAGCTTTGTGGAAATCGGTCCATTTCAGGGGAGAACTTGAATAAATTACAGCAGGGAGTGTCCATGCATGATCAAGAAGAACCATAGAGCAAGGATAAGTTCAGGGATGGATGGCCACCTACCTGCAGGAAGGGACACAGCGAGGAGCGTCAGATGCCGGGCCGGAAGGATCCGACGAGGTCCCCTGTCCGGAAGGCGCGCGCGACGGCGGTGGCGCCGGCGAGGCAGGACGACACCCACACCGCCAGGACCTCCCACACCATGTCCACGACGGACACGGTCATCGCCCACGGCATTGACATCGCGCGCCTGCCTCTCTCTGCTCTCCTCTCCCCTGCCACAACCAACAAGAAGAAGAAGAAGAAGAAGAAGAAGAAGAAGAAGAAGAAGAAGAAGAAGAAGAAGAAGAAGAAGAAGAAGAAGGTTCAACGATCCAACAGCTTCCGTGCATGGACCAGCAAGCCAGGCGGCGACTAAAACTGAATTAAAACCGAGACGAGCACACGCAAGATATCCATGACAGGCCAAAGTGCCCGTAAGTGTAGGATTTTTGTATCCCTGATCCGGGGGAAAAGACTGGATCCTGTGCGCACGTCACGGGCAGGCGGGCAGCTGCGCCCTGTTGCCGGGATGAGACGGAATTCAATGGAGAAAACGACCTAGTTAATGAATTCTCTCGCTGTCGCCTCACCGGCCTTCACGAGGGAGAGGGGAGAACACGTACGCGCGCTCCATCGAGCCCATGACGACACCGACCAGAAGCCGATTTAGCGCATCGTAATCCAGATTTGCACACAAAAGCGACATGGACAGTTGAGTGCCACGACGTGCTTCCTCGGCACGGTGGGACAGTTCTACGGCTTTCTCCCTCCGTGACAGGCCCGGGCCATCGCCGTTTGGTCCGTGGAGACAAAAATAACCAGCCAACGAGGGCCTGTCTATATGCATAGCGTACTACTACGTGACACCGAGGAAAAGGTCCCCGATATTGTGCTATAGGGTCCCTGTCCAGGGTGGAAGCATATGAACATATCGGTAGACGTTGACGGCTATCCGTCGATCTGTCCTGCCTCCCATGCCATGCCATGCCTGCCTTTGGCGACGAGCCGTGCATGAGTCATGCCGACGGTGATGGAGCCACGTACATAGTGAAGCGTCGAGCCGTGATCTCTGCCCGTTCACCGTCCAAATGTTGCACGTATCGTGCACACTATTTTTCCTTGGTTTCTCAAATTTTATCACTAGCATACTACTACTTTTTCAATGATTGCATGGGTCATGTGGTAGCAATTCAAATTATTAATTTGTAAACATTTTTTTATGGTAATACATGTCTCATTTATATTATAAGAATCATAGTATAACCCCGGAAACAACATCGAACTCCAGATCTGGCACCCCGCACGACTACAACATCAAAGGAGAAAATCATACCTTCCATCTAGAAACCACAAACTCGAAGATACAAGTCCACCACGAGGATGTCGCCACTACCACACCACCCTTACTTGAACAGATAGGTTTCCAAACCCATTCCAACCATAAAACCGATCGACTTGTCTGGATAGTATCCAAAGAAATCTCTATTTAGCGCCCGCCATCGTCGTCCCTGAAACCAAGATGATGAACATCGCGCGTAACTACACTTGCTTGCATGTACGGCAGGAGGCGTAATTGCAGTTGCACGCCCACTTAGATGCATGCAACTGTAGCTGCACGCTTGCCACGCGCAACTGCAGTTTGAAACTACATATTGTCTGGCAACCGCCTTTTTTTTGTACTCCCTCCGTGAATTAATATAAGAGTGTTTAGATGACTACTTTAATAATCTAAACGCTTTTATATTAGTTTACAGAGGGAGTAGCAAGGAAGAAAGAAAAGC
This sequence comes from Triticum urartu, assembly GCF_003073215.2. Taxonomy (NCBI): domain Eukaryota; kingdom Viridiplantae; phylum Streptophyta; class Magnoliopsida; order Poales; family Poaceae; genus Triticum; species Triticum urartu. Next base: position 597,849,658 of record NC_053026.1, read on the forward strand.
GATTCACCTTGCCGCACAATCTTGTCTACTACTAGTACACGCATCCATGGTTGTTGTATTTTTTTTCTACCGCCACATCTTTTTCAAATGCTTAGGGCATCTACAATTCGAGTGATCAACTTTTTCTTCTCTCGCCTATCTAGTCAATGGTCCTACATCCGCCCGATCAATTTGGGCAATCCAGTTATACATACTCTCAGTGGAAGTGCGATACAGACATATTATACATGCCCATTCCTATTTGACGCCTATAGCACCGGTTATAGGCAAAATGGTAAGCACCGCATATCCCCATTTCGTTTGCGAGATTTCTTGGGCTGACCCATAGAGGCATATTTCTGTGAAGAGCTCCCTGTCATTTTTTCTTCTTTTTTTATTTCTGGTTTTCTGGCCCGGTTTTTGTTTGGTTTTCCTTTGTTTTCTTTTCCTAAATGCATGATTTTTTCACAAATTCGTGAACCATTTTTATATTAGTGGACTTTTTTTGGAAAACATTTCGAAATTCATAAAATATTCTAAATTCATAAAAAAAAATTATGATTTTTTTCAAATTCTTGAAGTTTTTTCAAAAGTACGAACATTTTTTTAAATTCATGGATTTTCCCGAATTCGTATTTTATTTTATTTTTCGTGAACACTTTTCAAGTTCACAACTTTTAAAAAGTCAACGGCCAACATCCACAATCAACGGTCAATGATCAATGCTAATGGTTGTGGTCCAAAATTCTATGTTCAAATGCTCTCGTGGGCCATGGCCCATATATCACATGCGTGAGCGCCAGTAGCCTAATGAGCGCTATAAGCATCAATTAGGAGGTCTCTACATACATATGCTATCTACTCCCTCCGTTCGGAATTACTTGTCTTGGAAATGGATGTATATAGAACTAAAATATATCTAGATACATCCATTTCTGCGATAAGTAATTCCGAACGGAGGGAGTACATTGTAAGGTGGTCTCGTACTGGGTAATTCCGAACATTTTGATATATTATACGTTTTTTTCTGACATCGTATGTAAAAGTTATAGCCGTTTTACATTTTCCCTACATTTTTTGCAAAACATGTCCAAATTGAAGTTTTTAAATTTTCCTAACTAGTAGATGTAGTAATATATAACTATCTCTCGAAGGATTTTATTTTTTGAAGTTTTTATCATTTTCTTTTGATTTTTTCAAAACAAAAAAGGCGATCCACCGAGGGGGGAGGGGGAGGGGGGGGTAGAGTTTGAAAATGGGACCTTTAGTCCCGGTTTGAGACACAAACCGTGACTAAATGGCATCGCACCCTTTAGTCCCGGTTCGTGTCTCAAACCGGGACTAAAGGTCTAATCTTTAGTCCCGGTCTGAGACACAAACCGGGATTAAAGGGCATCGCACCCTTTAATTTCGGTTCGTGTCTCAAATCGGGACTAAAAGACTCAGATGAACCGGGACTAAAACCTTAGCCGCACGAATCGGGATCAATGCTCACCGTGATCTACTAGTGACTGAGGGAGATAACCTCCATCAATTGCCCCGTGACCAAACCCCTGTTTTCTACTAATGACTGAGGGAGATAACCTCCACCAAGGTCTGCAGCGCCGTGGCCAACGCCATGGCCGTGCAGTACAACAAGGCGGCCGAGGGCGTGCTGAACGGCATGAGCACGCAGCACGGGGACCTGCACTACGCGCTCTTTGACTCCTCCGCCGCGCTGCTCCGGTACATCGACCAGCCGGCGGAGTACGGGTTCACCGAGGCCAAGGCGGCATGCTGCGGCCTGGGGGACATGAACGCCAAGATCGCCTGCACCCCGCTCAGCAGCTACTGTGCCAACCGCTCCAACCACGTCTTCTGGGACTTCTACCACCCCACGGAGGCCACCGCGAGGATGCTCACCGCCACTGCCTTCGACGGGTCCACGCCTTTCATCTTCCCTATCAACGTAAAGCAGCTCAGCGCCATATAGAATTGTATTTAGACTAGCACTAGATTCATCATCTTCGTATAACAAGGAATGTAGTACATGTTTACACATGAAGTGCAGGGGAAAAAATCAAATATATATTGCAGTTATATGTTCATCGCTTGCCTGAATTTTTCTCCAAAGTCCGAGTCATATTTTGAAGCCTTTGGTCAACGTCTAACCATCACCATGTCTAAGTCAATCCATGCATAATTTACAACAAAAAAATTCACTGGGATTTCACTAAGCAGTGTGCAATTCTAGTTGACTGGGATTTTTAAACAGATTATACAACTGAAATTTAGCGAATGCCAAATGTACTTTATACTTTATAAAAATGGTTCCACGTTCCAACTTTCAACTTGTAGAAGTGAGCATTTGTACGCTTGGAGCTCCACAACGTGCTCACTTCTACAAATTGTCGATCAAACGCCCTGGGGACACACTCACTGGGTTGGGCCATTTTGAAGCCGGTCATTACTCTTTTTTCTTTTGATATTTTTTGGGGATTTGCCTTTTTTCAGTTTCTTTTTTTTTTTTGCGGAAGAATAACTTGTATTACTCGATCACAATGTGTTTACAGTCTTCGAAGACAATCTCCAAAACATCTTCAGGACCGGACCCTAGCCATGTCATAGTCCGTCTATCTACTCTAGCAAATCTAGCTAAACTATTACTTGCCTTGTTTTGCGAGCGAGAAATATGAGTAATACAAGTTTGCCTAAGACTCAGTAAGTGTCTAATTTCATTCACCAAGGAAGCATAGAGTGATCTGTCAACTTCATCACTTGTAATCATAGATACCGCCATACTTGAGTCCATGTCAATAGCAATGGGAAGTACAGTCCTTTGAATGGCTAATGATAGGCCTTTCATGCACGCACACAACTCCGTCCCTAAAGCATCTCTGCAAGAGAATAAAGCTCTGCAAGAGAATAAAGCTCTGCACGCAGAAAATACAATCGCGCCCATATTATCACGAAGTATCATACCGGCGCCGGCGTTGCCGTTAGAATAAGAACCATCCGTACTTAGTTTCATCCAGCCATGTACAGGCGGCCTCCAACATGGCTCAGGCATATCTAGACGTGGGATTACCACAGGCACAGTGGCCGGGTCATATGAGATAATGGACTTGCCGGATCAACATGAGAATTCAGTTTGACCCCAATCAACTCGTCCAGATACCTCTGCAAGAATCTGACAGATACTTCCATCGCCGGTGCTGGTTTATGGTGTACGAGTTCATTACGAACATACCGGCTTCTCCAGAAGATAAGCAGCAGCTTACTACGATCAACATCACACAATGGAGCTAGTGTATGAAGGAGCCATTCCTTGCCGCTCGGAATTACTGATTCAATTGCTGGCAGTTGCCAAACCTTGGTCATTTCCAAGTAAAGGTCACGTCCGAACTGGCACCTCAAGAAAGGATGATAATTGTCTTCAGTTTCCATACCACATACTGGACAACCACTCACCAGCTCAAGACCAATCCTGTTCTTGTTTTTCCAAGTCGGAAGAGCATCAGTAGCCAGCCTCCAAGCAAAGTTTCGAACCGTCGGAGGGACCTCACACTTCCATATAAATTCCCAACAATTTCTGCCTCCCGTCGCCGATGTGCTAGTAGAAACAGCACTCTCCCTATGGGATTCCTCAAACGCTAAATGGTACGCTGATTTTACCGTGAAAACTCCCAATTTCCCATGTCCCCATGCTATCACGTCCTCGCCTAATCTAGGCGATGCTCGGATCTGCAGGATATCGTCCACATCCGCAGGCATGAAATATTGTTCCAGCAACCCAATGTTCCAAGAGCCATTCATATTCAATAGGTCTGACACATAAGGGATACGACATCTTCCCTTTGGCGGTATTGGTTTGTAAGAGAATGGCCGAGGGATCCAGTTATCTCTCCAAACCCGGATGCTTTTCCCGTTACCTACCCTCTAAATCAAACCTTTTTTCAAAAGATCAAGACCATGACTTATTGCTTGCCACGATGACGATGCATTCTCTGTAAATACTGTATCCTCAAGCTTACCTTGTGGGTAGTATCTTGCTTTGAGCACCTGACTACATAAGCTGTCCGGATTAGATAGCAAATGCCATGCTTGACGAGCCAACAAAGCCAGGTTGAACATGCGGAAGTCTCGAAAACCGACGCCACCTTTATCTTTAGGTTGCAAAAGATGGTCCCAGCCTCTGCAATGCACCTTTCTTTTTTTTGGAGGAGCCCCAATAGAAATTCCTCACCATTCTCGTGAGATCATCACACACCGAGTAGGGTAATTTGAAAACCCCCATAATATATGTTGGCAAAGTCTGTGCCACCGATTTAATAAGCACCTCCCTACCTGGCTGGGCTAGCAATCCATCACCCCACTGAATAAGATGCTTCGTCAAACTTGCCTGAAGATTCTGAAAACAGCCCTTTGACATATGGCCCTCCGGAGTGGGAAGCCCAAGATATTTCTCCTCAAACATCAAATTGGTGTCATTAAGGGCATCCCGAACCTGCTCTTGGATCACAACAGGACAGTCATCTCCAAACAATAGTGAGCATTTATTGTAGTTTAGGCTTTGGCCCGTAGCCGCTCCATATAAATCCAATGTTGCCTTCACATTCTCCGCCTGGGCTCTGGAGGCCTAAAAAAACAACAAAGTGTCATCTGCAAATAATAAATGAGATATCCGTCAACTCGCGTATTTTATTCTTCCTTGCCCTCCAAACAGCCTTGCTTTGGAAATACCTCGTATGTCTATCTCCCTCCTTCAACTATGAGATTCTAGAACGTTAAAGCCACGTCATTTCCTCTTGATATAAAAGCTCATTGACTCTACGAATTTTCATTCTATCCGCGTTCATATGCATCAGCTCCTCTAGTTGCGTCCGCGATTTAGCTAGCTCGCTGGTTATATTCCCAAACTTTTTACTCCATGCACCAAGGGACGCCATGGTCTTTGTAGGGCATCCCGTAGCTGGCCCAAATTCTGCACCCCGCCAACTGCTGACCATGCTTCCTTAATTAAATCCGGCAACGCAGCATTTTTTTCCCAAAACAACTCATAACGTCTGCTTGTAGTACCGGTCGGTCCTGGGTCAGCTGAACCCTTCAGTAAAACAGCTACGTGATCTGAGCAAGGGGAAGGGACATGCAAAACAGATGCAAAAGCGAACAAATTTCTCCATGCGCTCGTCGCCACAGCTCTGTCTAGCCGAACTCTGACATTGCTCGGCCTGCTCCGTTTGTTATCATATGTAAACGGAATGCCAATGAAACCAAGGTCAACCATGCCACATATCTCCAAAGTATCTCGGAAGGCCACCATCTGAGCTTCCGCCCTCGGCGTAGTGGACATATGCTCAAAATTCCACATTGCCTCGTTAAAATCACCGACAACTACCCATGGTAGATCACTCACATTCTTCAAATTCTGGAACTTGGACCACATGAGGTGTCTATTCTCGACTCGAGGCTCACAATATACACAAGTTATTCTCCATTGATCGGCATCTTGTTGTACACATACTAGGGCATCAATATACCGCTCGTTTTTATCCAGAACCTGTACATCATAAGACTCATGCCAAAAAAGAGCTAAGCCACCACTCATACCATTACTATCAACTCCAGAGTAACCTCTAAGGCCCAGCCGTCCACTAATATTATTTTTCAGTTTCTGGTTTGCTTTCGGTTTCTTTTTTCCTTTTTATTTTACCATTTTCTCCATTTTCACGAATTTCAAAAAGTGTTCACAAAATTTAAAAAGTCATAAAATATATAAAACGATCACAAAATTTGAAAATGCTCGCAAAATTTTACGAAATGTTCAAGAATTTTAAAATTATATATTTTTATAAAACCAATGGAGTGAGGGACGGGCAACAGACGGAAAAAAACGGGAAATGGAGGGTGAATGCTAGGCGTTCTTTAGTGTAGACGTAGATAGATGAATTATTTAGATAGATAGATAAATATAGATTGATATAAAATATAAATATAGAGATATAGAGGTATCATTTGCATGTGAACACTTACGACGGAGATATATGTGTAGATAGAGATAAAGATAGAGATAGAGATATATAGATAGAGATGAAGATATCAGAGCCATGCCATCTTCTCCACAACCAAAGCACCTAGACACACACTTAAACAATGCAGGAACTCCTTTGTGCATCATATAAACTGTCGGAGCAACTCCAAAGGGCCGACCCATTTCGTCCGTCTGCGTCCGTTTGGGTCGGCATGGACAAAAGTGGCGGCCCAACGCGCCGACCCAAACCCAAATCACGTCCGCGTCGCGTCCGCGCCGACGCATTTGCGGCCCAAATGCGTGGGCGCGGACGCCGAACGGACGCTTCACACGCCTTTCCGTTGTCCGCCGCATCCCCACAAGGCGGCCATCCAACTACCCGTTGCCCACACGGTCAGCCTAATTTATGACGACGGGCCCACGCGTCAGCGACGGCGCTCGTTCTTTTTTAAGCCGACCATGTGGCGGGGCCGTCCTCATCCAAACTCGCCGCCCACATCTTGCATCCTTTGCTCCCTCGTCGCCGGCAAACCCTAGCCACCACAACCACGAGATGGGCCTCTTCTCCGGCGCTAGCGGCAGCAAGGCCAAGGGCAAGTCCCCTGCCACCCCTTTCCTCCCGCCTCCGCCGGCGCCAGCGCCTCACCGGCAGAGGCAGCGCGTGAACGTGCCAGTGCACAAGGCGGAGTGGCACTGGCAGCACCGCTAGCCTCTGCCGTATCCCGACGTGACGCTGCCGCACGACTGGCATCTGGATCCAGATAGGATCCCAGTGCCGGCGGCACCGCGGTCGGCTCGTGCTCACGCGGAGGAGGTGCGATGCCGGCAGGCGCTGCTGACGCCGGAGCAGCGCAGTGACCCCGCCTACGCAACCGACTCGCCCAACTGGGCGAGGTGGTTCGCCTTCGAGCACGAGGAGGCGAGGTGACGGGGCGTGCGCGAGGTCGACCGGAGGTCGTCGCCACCGGCACTCGTCGTCCGCGAGGAGGACCAAGCGGCGGAGGATGCCTACCAGGCGGCCCTTGCGGCCGTATGCCGGGAGAGCGAGGAGGACGAGCGGCGCAGGGCGGAAGCGGCGGAGGCGGAAGAGGAGGCTTGGTACGAGGCGGCAATGGCGCAGGCCCTTGCCCTCTCCGTGGCGGGCGACAACGTGGTGCCGCCGGTGGCCCCGCCATCCCCCATCAAGCCGGAGCCCGAGCCCGAGCCGTCCCCCATCGAGCGCTACTCCTGGACGGGAGTAGTGCACGAGTGGGTACGCGCACCGCCGGTCTGGATGGGAGCGACACCGTCGCAGGAGCAGGCGTACCTCGAGCACTGACGCGCCATCAGGGTGGCCGAGGAGCGCCGTGACGGCGAGTACCTCGAGATGCTCGAGCGCGACCTTGAGGAGGAGCAGCGCGAGGCCGAGGAGGAGGCGCGCCAGGCCGTGGCTGCACAGGCGGCCGCACAACCCCCCGCGCCGGCACTGCCTGCGCCGGCACAACCCGACATGACGACGCTCTGGAACACGGCGTTTGCCTGGGCCGGGCCGGCGCCGACGCTCATCGACCTCACGGACCCCGAGGACGATGACGAGGACACCTAGGGCAGCGCGCCGCCTCGTAGTTTAGGCTGTTTTTACTTTTTTTAAATGTAAATGTGGACGCGTGGACTCTCGTCGGCCTTCGTGGCCGGCTCTAATGTTTAATTAATGTTGTTTATCTTTTTTAATATGCATGCGTTCATTTTTTTGCGCCGTCAAAAATGGGTTCAGGCCAGCGTTGGGCGCACGCGCCGACCCAAATACGGAAGCGGACATCTGTGTCCGTCTGGCCGACCCAAATGTACAAAAAGCGGACGAAATCACCGTCCGTTTGGGTCGGCCCGTTGGAGTTGCTCTCATCAGCCAAACCTCTTGAACTGAACTCTGCTAACACATTAAATACTTTCAAAGCGAAACACACACCGGTATAGTACCGTGCGCGCTGCTCTCGAACACTTGTTTGTTTGACCTAGCTAGCAATGTGTAATGCCCAGGCGGATCCTGATCTAGAATTGGGGATGAGGGAGGAGAGAGCAGAGTAGGTGAGAGGCTTGGAGAAGGGGGAAAGGAGGACTCGATCAATACTCGCTGCCTCATACGTCTTGTGAACCGTACATATGTAGCTGCCCCACTGGGCCACTCTTACAAGGCCGCGGCCCAATCACAAACCCACACACGCACTCGACCCAAGCCCAACAGTGGGTTCCAGGTTCAGATAACTGAACTGCACTTGTTAGTCCGCTGCAGATGCATTAGCAGCATCTGCAGGCGTGACATTGCCTCCCTCTTGCGATGCAGACTCTTCCCAGATGCAAGCGGATGGGTACCAATGACGAAGGACGTCGTAGTCTTCCCAGGTTGTAGCCGATGGTGGCATGTTTGCCCATTGAACTTGCAATTGCACCACCGGGGCATCCCCTTTCTTCATCATGCGCCGTTGTAGAATTGTCACTGGTTCGGTTTGCTCTCCAGCGAGGTCCGGTACTCGTGGCAGTTCAGAGAACACCAGAGTATAGTCAGGAGTAAATGGCTTCAATTGAGAGACGTGGAATACCGGGTGGATGCTGCTGTTTGGGGGAAGTTGCAGTCGATACGCCAACGTGCCAATGCGTTCTGTCACCAAGAAGGGACCGAAGAACTTGTAGGCGAGCTTCTTGCAGGGGCGATTGGCGACAGAGGACTGTGCATATGGCTACAGCTTGAGAAGGACTTATTCGCCAACGTCGAAGGCTCGTTCTGCTCGGTGTCGATCCGCTTGTTTCTTGAAGCGAGCTTGGGCACGCGCCAGCTGTGCGCGCAGCAGGTCCGTGTTTGCAGTCCAGTCCAGGTCGCCGGACGCCGCGTCGCTGGGGAGCGCGGCGCTCAGGTGTGGTAAACCCCCCAGGTTGGGCTCTCTGCCGTACAACACCTTGAAGGGAGAGCAATTCAGGGAGGCGTGATGTGCCGAATTGTACCGGAACTCCGCCGCTGGTAGCCACTTGCGCCATTGATGCGGCGTGTCGTGGACTGCACACCGCAGGTACATCTCCAGGCACTGGTTGACGCGCTCGGTTTGGCTGTCCGTCTGGGGGTGGTACTCGGTGGAGTGTAGTAGTTTGGTTCCGGCGGCGGCGAGCAATTCACGCCACATTGCGCTCGTGAAGATCTTGTCGCGGTCGGAGACGATCAAATGTGGTACGCCATGGAGCTTGATGATGTGCTCCCAGAAGGCGCGAGCGACCTGAACGGCGGTGAAGGGGTGACGAAGCGGCACGAAGTGCGCGTACTTGGTCAGCCGATCGACGACGACCATGATTGTGTCGGAGCCTTCAGACTTCGGCAGCCCTTCCACGAAATCCATGGTCAGCTCCTGCCATGGTTCCGTGGGAATTGGAAGGGGTTGGAGCTTGCTGGCAGGGTGCGTGTGCTCATGCTTGGCGTGTTGGCACACGGTGCACTGCCGGACAAAATCTTCCACGTCACGCTTCAGCCCGTGCCAGGCGAACAGCTTGCGGACGCGGTGGTAGGTGGCCGTGGCGCCGGAGTGAGCACCCACTGCACTGTGATGGAGCACGTCGATGAGTTTGGTCTGCAATGCAGAGTTTGCGCCAATCCAGAGCCAGTCGCGCTGCCTGATGACGCTGTTCTGCAATGTGCAGCCTTGGTCATCGGTGGTGGTGACCGCGAGCTTGGCCAACAGCTCTTGCGCGTCAGGATCAGTTTCGTAGGAGTTGGCCACCTCTTGGAGCCATTGGGGCTGGCACAGAGAGAGAGAGCGTCGAGCGCGAGAAGATGGCCCACGTGAGAGAGCACGTCCGCTGCTCTATTGTCGACGCCTTTCTTGTAGCGAAAGGAGAACTGTAGCCCCACCAGCTTGGACATGGCTTTCCGCTGGAGGTCTGTAGCCAGCTGCTGATCTATAAGCGCACACAAGCTCTTGTGGTCGATGACTATTTCGAACGAAGCACGCTGCAAGTACGGCCGCCACTTGTCGATCGCCATCATCATCGCCAAGAACTCCTTCTCGTAGGTGGACAACTTCCGATTCTTGACACCCAATGCCTTGATGAGGTATGCGACGGGGTGGCCGTTCTGTGTGAGCACCGCCCCCACGCCGGTGTCGCACGCATCGGTCTCGAGCGCGAACGGCTTGGCGAAGTCGGGGAGTGCCAGCACGGGCGTGCTCACCATGGCTTGCTTCAGCAGCTCAAACGCTTGTTGCGCCTTGTCGTTCGAGGAGAAACCTTTCTTCGTCAGGAGCTGGGTCAGCGGCTTCGCGATGATGCCGTAGTGGGGGACGAATTTGCGGTAGTAGCCGGTCAGGCCGAGGAAGCCGCGGAGTTTAGTGGCTGTCATGGCCACGGGCCAGGCCTGCATGGCGCTGGTCTTGGTCGTGTTGGTGGCGACCCTGTCCTTGGAGATCACGTGCCCCAAGTACTCGATGCTGGTTTGCGCAAACGAGCATTTGGATTCCTTGGCGAAAAGCTGGTGTTCGCGGAGCAGTTGCAACGTGAGCCGCAGGTGCTTCTCATGTTCCTGCAAGTCCGTGCTAAAGACAAGAATATCATTGAGAAATATGATGATAAACTTACGAACGTATCGTCCGAAGACAATGTTCATGAGGCACTGAAAAGTTGCAGGGGCGTTGCACAGACCAAATGACATCACTCTGAAGTGATAGTGCCTGTGATGAGTTTTGAAAGCGGTCTTCTCTTCATCCTCCTCGCGCATACGGATCTGATGATATCCAGCACGTAGATTGATCTTGGAGAAATAGGTGGCACCGGCCAGTTCGTCCAACAGCTCATCCACGACCGGCAGAGGAAATTTGTTTTTGACAGTTGTAGTATTCAGTCGTCTGAAATCAACACAAAATCTCCAGCTACCGTCTTTTTTTCTTAACCAATAGAACCAGTGCAGCGTAGGGGCTCATGATGTGCGCAATGACGCCAGTTTTTAGCATGTCCCGCACCTGCTTCTCAATCTCGTCCTTCTGAGCAGGTGAGTAGCGATAGGACGAGATTGCCTAGAAGGCACCGACTTTGTATTGATAGGAACAGTGCCTGGTTCAAGGTGAATACCATGGTCATACTGTCGACGAGGCGGTAACATGGTGGGTTCGGCGAACACATCCTTGTATTCAGACATCACTTTCTGAATATTTGATAGAATTGGTTCCGGGACTGCTCTGATACCACTGTAATGCCCAGACGGATCCCGATCTAGAATTGGGGATGAGGGAGGAGAGAGCAGAGTAGGTGAGAGGCTTGAAGAAGGGGAAAAGGAGGACTCGATCAATACTCGCTGCCTCATACGTCTTGTGAGCCGTACATATGTAGTTGCCCCACTGGGCCACCCTTACAAGGCTGCGACCCAATCACAAACCCACACACGCACTCAACCCAAGCTCAACATTGAGTTGCAGGTTCAGATAACTGAAGTGCACTTGTTAGTCCGCTGCAGGTGCATTAGCAGCATCTGCAGGCGTGATACAATGATGGGTGCCAGTGTAGTCGCTTGTTGCTCCTTGTTCATCATGGCTTTGATGGCGGCCGCAGCAGCCCCAGGTTTCGTGCCGGCATTGTACGTGTTCGGCGACTCGCTAGCGGATGTAGGGAACAACAACCATATGCTAACACTGATCAAGGCAGACTTCACGCACAACGGCATGGACTACCCGGGGAGGAAGGCCACCGGCCGCTTCAGCAACGGCAAGAACTCAGCCAACTTCCTCAGTGCGTTACCTACTCATTCTTCACTTAAACAGTCGAATACCATTCTTCCCTTGCCAGCTGCCTGCATTCTCATCTTGCAATTATAGTGAAGCTCGATCTCTCAATCAACGAGTACTCATGATCTTTTTGAGAAATAGTTATTCATGATATTCTGCAAAGCAAACAAGAGAAAAGAATAATTGAAATCGACATTGATCCCAGCTATCTTGCATTCACGCGCGGGCAAGTTTTTTGTCAATTTTATTACGAGGTCCCTATTACTCACTCCCAATTATATTTGACTTGAAAACTCCCAATTTGTCTCATGTTGATGTATCATAATCTAGTTATGATGTAGAACTAGAGATATTGATCGTAGCATATAGTATTTGTTTAGAAAAAAAGAAAATACTTGTATCATATCATGATAGACAGTATCATAACAAATGAAGTACTACCACGAGTCATTTAAAATAATAAATGGAATCATCTAAGAGCAACTTCAACGGGTCGACCCAAACGGACGACAATTTTGTTCGTTTTTTGTCCGTTTGGGCTGGCCAGGCGGACACGGACGTTCGCTTCCGCGTTTGGGTCGGCTCATGCGCCAATCGCTGGTCCGATCCATTTTGACGGCGCCGACAAAAAAATTGTGCATTCATATTTAAAATAAAAACAACTTAATTAAACATTAAAGCACTTGTATCATATCGTGATAGACAGTATCATAACAAATGAAGTATTACCACGAGTCATTTAAAATAATAAATGGAATCATCTAAGAGCAACTTCAACGGGTCGACCCAAACAGACGACGATTTTGTCCGTTTTTTGTCCGTTTGGGTCGGCCAGGCGGACATGGACGTTCGCTTCCGCGTTTGGGTCGGCTCATGCGCCCATCGCTGGTCCGACCCATTTTGACGGCGCCGACAAAAAAATTGTGCATGCATATTTAAAATAAAAACAACTTAATTAAACATTAAAGCCGGCCAGGAAGACCGGCGAGAGTCCACGCGTCCATATTAGCATTAAATAAAACTAAAAAAACTAAACTACGAGGTGGCGCGCTGCCCAAGGCGTCGTCGTCCTCAGGGTCGGTGAGGTCGATGAGCGTCGGTGCAGGGCCGGCCCAGGGGAACGTCGTGTTCCAGGCGGCGGCGATGTAGACCGCGAACAGCTGTTCCGGCGCGGGCCGGGCCAGCGCGGGGGGTTGTGCGGCCGCCTGTGTAGCCGCTGCCTGGCGCACCTCCTCCTCAGCCTCGCGCGCCTCCTCCTCCTCGAGGTCGCGCTCGAGCATCTCCTCGTACTCGCCGCGACAGCACTCCTCGGCCAGCCGGCGCCCGTGCCACATCTCGAGGTACGCCTGCTCTTGCGCTGGGGTCGCCCCCAGCCAAACCGGGGGCGCGGACACCCACTCGCGCAGCACTCTCGTCCAGGAGTAGCGCTCGATGGGCTCCGGCTCGGGCTCCGGGTCGGCCTTGATGATGCGTCGGGGAGGGGACGGCGGGGCCACCGACGGCACCACGCAATCGCCGGCCGCGGAGAGGGCAAGGGCCTGCGTCATGGCCGCCTCGTACCGAGCCTCCTCTTTCTCCACCGCCTCCATCCTGTGCCGCTCGTCCTGCTCACTCTCGCGGTAGACCGTCGCAAGGGTCGCCTGGTAGGCGTCCTCCGCCTCCTGGTCCTCGCGGACGACTAGCGGGGGCGGCGGCATGCTGCGGTCTACCTCGCGCACGCCGCGTCGCCTCGCCTCCTCGTGCTCGAAGGCGAGCCACCTCTTCCAGTTCGGCGAGTCTGTGGCGCAGGCGGCTTCGCGGTGCTGCTCCGACATCAGCAGTGCCCGCCGGCCCCGCACCTCCTCCACGTGCGCCCTAGTCGACCGCGGCGCCGTCGGCACTGGGATCCTATCTGGATCCAGATGCGAGTCATGCGGCAGTGTCACGTCGGGGTACGGCAAAGGCTGGCGGTGCTGCCAGTGCCACTCTGCCTGGTGCACTCGCACGTTCACACGCACCCTCTGTTGGCGTGCCGGCGTCGGGCGAGGCGGTAGGACCTCGGAGGGGAAAGGGACGACGGGGGCCTTGCCCTTGGCCTTGCTGCTGCTGCTGCCGGCGCCGGAGAAGAGCCCAATTTTGGCTTCGCTAGGGTTTGCCGGCGACGGGGGAGCGAGCTTGCCTAGATGTGGACGACAAGTTTGGATGAGGACGGCCCCGCCGCACGGTCGGCTTAAAAAAGGACGACCGTCGTCGCTGACGCGTGGACCCGTGGTCATAAATTAAGCTGACCGCATGGACAACAGGTAGTTGGACGGCCGCCAGATGAGGACGCCGCGGATAGCGAGAAGGCGCGCGTGGTGTCCATTCGACGTCCGCGCCGACGCATTTGGGGCGCAAATTTGGGCCGCAAATGCATCGACGCAGACGCGAAACGGACGTGATTTGGGTTTGGCTCGGCGCGTTGGGCCACCACTTTTGCCCGCGCCGACCCAAACAGACGCGGACGAACAAATGGGTGGTCTCATTAGAGTTGCTCTAAGAGTACCAACTTGAGTTTGGTGGTATTATGATAGCGTATGAAAAGTAGTGTATGATACTCCATGCTGTAACTTTCATTACAGGCCCAACTTTGGTGACTTCCATTATGTATCTATAGTCATGTAGTACTCCCTCCGTTTTTAAATGTAAGTCTTTTAGAGATTCTACTAAAAACTACATATCGATGTATATAGAAATATTTTAGAGTATAGATTCATTTATTTTGCTCTGTATGTAGTCTATAATAAAACCTCTAAAAAGACTTATATTTAAGAACGGAGGGAGTATATGAATATGGAATTCTTCCCTGGCATATATGCATGCAGCCGACAAGTTCGGGCTAGCGACCTCCCCACCGTACCTGGCCTTGTCCTCGAGCAGCAATGCCAACTATGTGAACTGGCCTTGTCCCCATCGTACCTGGCCTTGTCCTCGATCTGGCAATGCACTGTGACCAAGGATGTATGGCGATCGGCAAGCCACTGGAAAGGATGTGCTGCCCTGGATCCTTCTTTGTGGGCAGTCCACAACGACTCCACATTCTACTGGGAAGCGATCGTGGCGGCCACAACACCCGAGAACATCAAGGGCACCAAATCGCTACTGATTCTCATTGCCTGAGAGCTGTGGCTTGAGAGGAACAATCGGATTTTCAAAAAGAAGAGCGAGAGCACGGCAATGATCATCCAAAATATCCGCCGATCCGTTGAAGCCTGGAGGCTTGCAGAAGCGACCTACTTCATGTCTCCCTTCGGGGACCCGCCGTGAAATGTAACCCAGAATTGTCTCCTATATAGCCTATAATCTCTTAACTTTGCTTTTTTTCATCTTTATGACTGCTCTCGCAGCCGTGTAATTATCTCTCCCTTCCTATCATAATAAAAAAACCAGCCATTGCTGGGCGCTTTAAAAACTATGTGAATGGCGACAACTTCGCTTCCGATGGCGCAGGAGTCTCCATCGCCACAAACGAGAACAAGTGCATCACCCTCGACAAGCAAATCGAGCACTACTCAGGCGTGTACTCCTCTCTCTCTCTCGCAGCCTCGGGCAGGCCCAGGCTGCGAGCCACCTTGCCAGGTCCATCTTTGCCATCACCATCGGCAGCAATGACATCATCTACTATGCCAAGGCCAACCCCGTCGCCACATCCTCCCAGCAACAGCGGTACGTTAATGCGCTCTTGCAGACCCTCTCGGACCAGCTGGCCATCCTCTACAACCACGGCGCGCGCAAGATGTTTTTTTTTTCAAAACGGAGACAAAAATTGCCTCATCTATTAATTAAGCAGAAGAGAATTGCCTAATTAATTATGGAAAACCGGGCGAAAACCGGAACAACAAGGGCCAAGCACACCCCAAAGACTAACACACAGGGCAAAGCCCACCCACGACCAACTCCGATGACAACCACGTCGCCCACACGACACGAGGTCCATGCCCTCGAAGCTGCAAATCTCCCGAGGCCGCCGCCTCGACATCCACTGCTCCGTTGCGCCCTACGCACTCAACCAACACCGCCTTCCGGGGCCGCCGCCCCGACATGCCACCGCTCACTCTCGAGCAGCAACGTCGCACGATACAGCAGCCCGCAGCCCACACTGCTCAGGACAACCGCACGCAGACCACGAATGTCGCACCACATCCGGGGCCACCGCTCACCCTCGAGCAACAACGCCGCACGATACAGCAGTCCGCAGCCCGCACTGCTCAGGACAACCGCACGCAGACCACGAACGCCGCACCACATCCGGGGCCGCCGCCCCGACATGCCGTCCAACCGCCCTTGCTGGGACGCGTCGACCGAGCCGACAACCTTGCCGCCCACGCAGCTCAAGGTCCTCACCCAAGCCATGCCGACAAACAGCCCTACCTCCTGGGGCCACCGTCGCACCGCTGCCCGAGGCCGCCGCCTTGGCTCTCAACTAAAGATCCCGGAGCCGCCGCCCCGGCATACACCGCCCATGAAAACGGAAGAGCCCGCACAACATCCAAAGGCTGACCCTCCAAAGTGACGCCTTCAAGAAGGTTACGACGTAAAACGCCGCCGCCGCCCACTCCAAAAAGCTGAAGTTTAGATTCTCACCCGGAGAGTCCAAGCACATGGAAGGAGAGGAAGAAACTCTACGACGACGCCTCCAAAAAAGTCACGACACCCGCAGGCACCGACGTCGTCAAAAGCTTTCGCCCAAGTCCCTCATCTCCTAACAGTGAGCCTGCAAATCTGGGCACCATGGATACCCAGACCACCGGAGCCAAGCCTGCTGTGAAGATCACCTCCCGTCGTCAGCCGCCAGAGCCCCCCGCGACGACCCGCTGCAGCACCTCATGCGACAGAGAGACGCCGTGTTTGCCGGGGTCAGATCCGCGGGCATCGCCCCGAATCCATCGTCCCCAGCCGCCGCAGCAGCCCATGCCGATGCAGCCATCGCTCCGGGGCCGCCGCCCTGGCATCCTTGCCTCGCCTCAAATCCGCGCTGACCGCCCATCGAAGCAGCAGGAGCACGCCACCCAGGCGGGCACCACGCACACCGTCGCATCCACTGGAGACCGGATCCGTCACGCCCGCACCTCCACGCACCACGGGCCTCCGAGCCACGCCAACGGCGCTGCCCGGGCCCTCCGCGCGCCCGTGCCGTGCACCTCCACAGATCTGCAGCAGCTTCATCCCAGGATCCTCGCGACGCCAGATCGACGCCAGCTCCACCAACGATCTGCTGCAGCCTGGGAGACTTCAACACCAAGAGCGCCTGCACCCCGCTCAGCAGCTATTGTGCCAATCGTTCTGATCACATGTTCTGGGACTTCTACCACCCCACGGAGGCCACCACGCAGATGCTTACCGCCACTGCCTTCGACGGGTCTGCGCCCTTCATCTTCCCAACCAACGTAAGGCAGCTCAGCGCTATATAGAGTTGTATGTATACTACTTGGCATTATTATTCATTAGTTGCGTAAACAACTTAGAATTATCAGAGGTGTAATATACTCCAGTTTTTTTGATATTCCATGTTCCAACTCGAGCACTTCGTTGGTTGTCAACAATTTTTCCTTTGACTACCAAGCAAATCCACAAAATTGGTGCACCGAATAGTTTGTTTTACAAAAAAAAAAATTCAAGCGAGTCCGGTCCAAGGTGTTAGACTATTACTTGCCTCTCAAGTTATATAGTCCTAGTTGTATTGTAATAGGTCTAGTTGGCTTGTAATCTCTTATATATACTGCTGTATGCGGCTGCAATAATCAATCAACAATAGTTCTATTCAATCGTACATGGTATCTTAGGGTTTCTGGTCCTAGAGTAAGGCTCCGCTGCCCAACCCACCACCGCTGCCACCGCCCGGCTACTTCGAGCGCCGGGCCGCTACCCTCGCCCGCGCCGCCGCCGCGGCTTCCTCCTCCTCTGCCCTAGTTCTACCACCACCACCACCCATGCCTCCGGTGCTCTCCTTCACCGATACAATCTCCGATATTAGTCCATATATCCCCATTACCCTCGATCTCACCTCCCACAACTATTACCATTGGCGCCACCTCTTCGAAGTTCACCTCGGGCGCTGCAATCTTCGCTCCCACGTCGACGCCACCGCCGTGCCGCAATCCCATGATCCCCAATGGGTCAAGGACGACCTCGCTATCATCCAATGGATCTACATGCGCGTCTGCATCGAGATCTTCAATCTCGTCTTCCGGGAAGCCGCCACCGTCGCCGGTCTCTGGGCGGCCCTTCAGCAGTTGTTCCAAGACAACGTCGATGCTCGCACCAATCTACTCCACACCGAGCTCAGGAATACGGTGCAAGGCGACTCCTCCCTTAGTGTCTATTGCCAACGCCTCAGGTCCATCGCCGACGAACTACGTGAACTTGGTGATCCCGTTGAAGACCGTCAGCTTATCAACATCCTCCTCATCGGGCTCAATGAACAGTTCGACAAGCAGGCTTCTTTCATACCCATGATGCGACCCCAGCCAACCTTTCCCGAGGTGCGCTCCATCCTCCAGTGGGCCGACTGTGCTCAAACCAACAAGGACACTCGCCCTCAGCTCTTCGCCGCCGTTCCGCGTGGTTCGGCACCCGCGGCGCCCCCTTCACCAGCGGTGCCTTCTTCCTCAACTGCGGTCGCTCCACCGCCAGGCTGGCGTCCTAGCCCTAATTATCGCAGCAAGAACCCCGTCCACCGACCGCCTACGACGCGCTCGGTGCCCACTCCTTCACCGTCGCCGGCCCCAAGTGCGCCACCAGCAGCTACGCCTTGGCGTCCTCCACATGATCCCTGGACGGGGCTCGTCCAAGCTTGGCCCATGCCATGGTCCTCTCTGGCTCCCCTCGGCGCTCCACTGGCTTACACCAATGCCTGGCAGCCTGGCATGCGGCCCCATACTGGTGCCCCAGGTCTCCTCACGCCTCGCCCGCCGACTCATGCCTACCATGATGCTCCATCATATGGCGCTCCCTACTATGCTGACGGCGGCCACTACAACACCCCACAGTCGGCCCTGCTGCCATCGTCGTCGTACCAGCCGGCCCTGCTGCCATCGCCTCCATCGTCGGCTCTACTGCCCTCGCCGCCGTACCAGCCGGCCCTGCTGCCTACACCGACATCTGCTACACCACCAAGCTGGGACCAAGCCGCCTTCATCCAGGCCATGAACAATTTTGCCTCCCAAGGCAACACAGGTACGGATTGGATTTTCGATTCCGGTGCTTCTAGTCATATGTCTGCATCTAGTACGTTTCTCTCCTCTTGCACTTCACCACTTTTTAAATCCATCACCCTCGGTGATGGTTCTTCTATACCCATCTATTGTTTTGGTCAGGCTCAACTTCCTTCCACCACCAAAACTCTTCTTCTTCATGATGTACTTGTTGCTCCTGCCCTTATCAAAAATTTAATCTATGTTCGTCAATTCACATGTGATAATCTTGTTTCTGTCGAATTTGACCCCTTTGGCTTATCTGTGAAGGATTATCAGACCAAGGTCGAGATCACGCGGTTCAATAGCTCCAGTGACTTATACTCTCTCAATGGTGTTCCTGCCGTTGCCTCTCCAACCTCCATGATGGCATCTACTGATCTCTGGCATCGGCGTCTAGGGCATCCCAACCCTGCAGTTTTAGCATCTGTTCTTAGTGAATTTACTATACCTTGTAATAGAGATTCTCACGATTCCTCCGTTTGTGAGTCATGCCAATTAGGCAAGCAGGTGCGTCTTCCTTTTAGTTCGTCTAGCTCTTCAAGAACTTATCCCTTTGAATTAATACATTGTTATCTCTGGACATCGCCCATTGCTAGTGTCTCTGGTTTTAACTACTATCTTGTTATATTAGATGATTTTACACACTTTGTCCGGACCTTTCCTCTCCGCAACAAATCCGATGTTCACGTTCTCTTTCTCAATTTTCAGCGATACGTCTCTGTGCACTTCTTCCTCCCTATTCGTTTCATACAATGTGATAATGGTCGTGAATTTGATAATGTTAAAAATTGTACCTTCTTTCTTAACCATGGCATTCTTGTTCGTTTTTCTTGTCCCTACATGATAACCCACAAGTATAGGGGATCGCAACAGTTTTCGAGGGTAGAGTATTCAACCCAAATTTATTGATTCGACACAAGGGGGAGCCAAATAATATTCTCAAGTATTAGCAGCTGAGTTGTCAATTCAACCACACCTGGAAACTTAATATCTGCAGCAAAGTATTTAGTAGCAAAGTAATATGATAGTAGTGGTAACGGTAGCAAAAGTAATATTTTTGGGTTTTGTAGTGATTGTAACAATAGGAACGGAAAAGTAAATAAGCGAAGAACAATATATGAAAAGCTCGTAGGCAATGGATCGGTGATGAAGAATTATGCCGGATGCGATTATTCATGCAACAGTTATAACATATGGTGACACAGAACTAGCTCCAATTCATCAATGTATTGTAGGCACGTATTCCGAATATAGTCATACGTGCTTATGGAAAAGAACTTGCATGACATCTTTTGTCCTACCCTCTCATGGCAGCGGGGTCCTATTGGAAACTAAGGGATATTAATGCCTCCTTTTAATAGAGTACCGGACCAAAGCATTAACACATAGTGAATACATGAACTCCTCAAACTACGGTCATCACCGGGAGTGGTCCCGATTATTGTCACTTCGGGGCTGCCGGATCATAACACATAGTAGGTGACTATAGACTCGCAAGATAGGATCAAGAACTCACATATATTCATGAAAACATAATAGGTTCAGATCTGAAATCATGGCACTCGGGCCCTAGTGACAAGCATTAAGCATAGCAAAGTCATAGCAACATCAATCTCAGAACATAGTGGATACTAGGGATCAAACCCTAACAAAACTAACTCGATTACATGATAAATCTCATCCAACCCATCACCGTCCAGCAAGCCTACGATGGAATTACTCACGCACGGCGGTGAGCATCATGAAATTGGTGATGGAGGAAGATTGATGATGACGATGGCGACGGATTCCCCTCTCCGGAGCCCCGAACAGACTCCAGATCAGCCCTCCCGAAAGAGTTTAGGGCTTGGCAGCGGCTCTGTATCGTAAAACGCAATGAATCGTTCTCTCTGATTTTTTTTTCTCCCCAAACATGAATATATGGAGTTGGAGTTGAGGTCGGTGGAGCGTCAGGGGGGCCACGAGGCAGGGGGCGCACCCAGGGGGGTAGGCGCGCCCCCACCCTCATGGACAGGGTGTGGGCCCCCTGACGTGGATCTTTCTTTTAGTATTTTTTATATATTCCAAAATAATCTCCGTTGATTTTCAGGTCATTCTGAGAACTTTTATTTCTGCACAACAATAACACCATGGCAATTCTGCTAAAAACAGCGTCAGTACGGGTTAGTTCCATTCAAATCATGTAAGTTAGAGTCCAAAACAAGGGCAAAAGTGTTTGGAAAGTAGATACGACGGAGACATATCAACTCCCCCAAGCTTAAACCCTTGCTTGTCCTCAAGCAAATAAGTTGAAAGTGATAAAGAAAACTTTTACAAACTCTGTTTGCTCTTGTTGTTGTAAACATGTAAAGCCAGCATTCAAGTTTTCAGTAAAGATTATGAACTAACCACATTCGCAATAACATTTAGGTCTCATGTTTACTCATATCAATGGCATAATCAACTAGCGAGCAATAATAATAAATTTCGGATGACAACACTTTCTCAAAATAATCATAATATGATATAATAAGATGGTATCTCGCTATCCCTTTATGAGAATGCAAAACATAAATGCAGAGCACCTTTAAAGATCAAGGACTGACTAGACATTTGTCGGGGGTTGGGTGCGATATATGCCAATGGATGGCTTATCATGATGGGGGCGAGTAGAAAGTCGCCGGTGCCTGGAAACGGGATGAGGCGTAGACACGAACACCGGCGGACCTTACCCAGGTTCGGGGCTCTCCTAGGAGATAACACCCCTAGTCCTGCTCTATGGGGTCTCCACATGATCACTAAGGCAAAAGTGAGTACAATTGTGCTCCTCGAGCTGTATCTGTGGACTCATGGAGACTAGGCCAGCTCTTCCCCTTCTCGAAGGTCAGGTCTAGTTCTAATGGACCGGAACCCTTTGCATGGGTGCCCTGGGGGGCTTATATAGGCCTACCCCCAGGGGTATAATGGTAAACCGACTGGGCACAGGGCCCAGCCGTCAGTCTCTTCTCCTGCCGGCCTCTATGCCGACTGCTGGGGCACGCCGGCTGGTGGGCCCCGCCGACTGGCCTGGTACGGAGCCGACAGGCCGTACCCGCCGCTTGCGGGTCTTGCCGGCTGCTGATTACTGTAGCCGTGCCTCTAATGACGCAGGCTTGGTCATGGGGTCATGGTTACAACCTTGCTACCTGGCGGGCGATTACTGTAGCCACTCCCCGTCTCGTCTGGTTAATGGCGTGTGGGACCCGTGGGAGGGGCAGGCCGACTTTCGGGGGCCGGCTCCCTTCAGGTCCGACTGGCGGCGCTCTTGATGTCTTCTGGACTCTCTCTGATCGGTAGGGCCCATCATCCGTGGACCGTACCTACAGGCCGTCGTGGGTGCAGGACTCTGCCCGCTGTTGCTGATGTCAGGGATGGCAAGGCAACGGTGCTTTACCGGACGGAGATCTCCACTGGTACGGCGCACTGTGGCCTAGCCATCCCATGAAAAGGGGAGGGAGTCGGCTTTACTGTTTTCACTCCCGTCCCATCCTCCCTTATGAGGGCATGGGCTTTGTTGGTGTCGCGGGCCGACTCCCCGTGGCCGGCTTCTCTGGGAGCCGCTAGGCGGGAGTCGGCTCGTCTTGACCTCGCCTCCAGGACTCGGCCGCATGCGGGCAGTCGGTTGTTCCTTTAGCCAACCTCTAGAAGGCGGCTTTCCATCCTCGTGTCTTGAGGGGCGCAGTCAGCCCCGATGTCTTGAAAGGTTCTGGGCCTCGGGTTAGCCTACCCGTGGCCCATTACTCCGACAGTAGTCCCCAAAGCTGGTGAGGCGCCGTGGATGATCAGCCGAGGAGCCTCAGCAGTTTCTTTCTCTGAGTGCTTGAGGTGAGACCTCGTTTGACTTCTGCCCGGCCGACTGGTAGGAGTCGGAGTCGCCTGACTTTGACTTGTCCAAAAATCCTTTCGAATCCCCCGGCGGGAACTCAGTAGCGTGTGAGCTAAGCTTCCTGACCGCCACCCACTCCGTGCCCACCATGTGGCAACCAGTGGCCGGGCCAGCCCGCCTACCCATCTGCGAGATGGGACATGTCTACAGGCGGGGCCCGCCACTACCACGCTTCGGTGCGCGAGCGGATCTGCTGCAGCCGTGGGGGGCGGTTGAGGTTCTCACGGAATTACCGCGCGCAGTAACTTTGCGCGATAAACGTGGGGGCGTGGAGTACTGGGCGCAGTAAATCCCACAACTGCCCCCTCGGCTTCGCAGCTCACTGGGCTATAAGTAGGGGGAGGAGGGGAGACGGCGGAGCTCGCGCGTCCCACCTCCCTATTGCTTCTTCTTCTTCTCTCTCTCTCTCCGCCGCACCTCAAGCTACGTCGAGCGCTGCGGCAGTCTGCTCACGATGAGCTCTTCCTCCGCCGTCACGCCCCCTACGACGCATTCCGGCACCTGGGATGGTTCGGAGGTTCACGACGACCACGTCGATTTCCTCGGCAAGACGCGTTGGTTGCCCGGCGAGGACCTCGTTCGGGTTCGTCTCGCACCGAGGGACGAAATCTCGCCGGCGCCGCAGGAGGACGAGTGGGTCGTCTTCCGCTCACATTGCTTGCGCGGCCTGGGCCTGCCGGTGAGCAACTTCTTCCGATCCTTCCTTGAGTTCTACGGACTCCAGCCGCACCACCTCACCCCCAACACGGTGGTGCTGTTGTCCGCCTTCGTCACCCTGTGCGAGGGCTTTATCGGTGTTCTCCCCACCCTGGAGCTCTGAGGGGAGTTCTTCTACTCCAAACTCGGCACCCAAGCCGCGGGCGTGCCGGCTCAGTGCGGCGTGTTCATCGGCATGCGGAGGTCGGGGGCCGACAACCCGTTTCCCTCCATCAAGCTGATCAAGTCGGTGAAGATGTGGCAGTGGTCGTACTTCTACGTGAAGAACGTCTCCGCGGAGGGTGACTGGATCAACCTGCCGGCCTACGTAGCCGGCCCGCCGGCTAGCAGGCAGCCCAACTGGTCGCACCGGGCCCGGACGTTGACGCCTGCGGGAGCCGGCGCCATTGCGCGGCTTCGAGTACTGGCGCAGTCGGAGGGCCTGACCGGGCCGGACTTGCTGGACGCCTTTGTGGCGCGCCGAGTGCTGCCCCTCCAA
The DNA here is from genome assembly GCF_003073215.2 of Triticum urartu. Classification (NCBI taxonomy): domain Eukaryota; kingdom Viridiplantae; phylum Streptophyta; class Magnoliopsida; order Poales; family Poaceae; genus Triticum; species Triticum urartu. Next base: position 597,873,692 of record NC_053026.1, read on the forward strand.
AGTCGCCCCCACATGATCTGCCAGATGAGCGGGCACCGAGACCCGAGCCGAATGTGCACCAAGGAGATGCCTCACGAGGAGGTAGCCTACATGGTGAACTACCTTGCGAGCTGCGACCTCAACGAAGAGTGGCAGTTCGGCAAGGAGCCGTATTCACGTGCCACCCCTCCGCCTCTGGTGAGTCGTTTTCTTTTTCTCTTTCTCTCTGACTTCTTCGTTGCCGAGTCCATTTTGTCCGATCTGACCAGCCGGCTTTGGTCAGAACCCCCTCCTCCAGCCAGCAGTCGGCACCGCGGGGCCGAACCGTGAATTCCTCCCCGACCGGGCGGAGAGTGATGTTGATGACCCCGACCTGGGGGCGGCGGCCCTGGAGGACAACGCCGAGGGAGGAGGCGGCGCAGCGGGCGGCCCGAGACTTGGGGCCAGTCTCGAGGACTGGCCCGATGATGACGAGGAGGTCGTCCCACGCCACCAGCCAGGAGCCGGCCAGTCGGGCGCGGGCTCGTCAGCTCCGCCGGACGCACAAGGCGGTGACAAGAAGCGCAGGGCTGGGGCGAGCCTGTTTGGTAGCCGGCCGAAGAAGCCCAAGGGCTCAGCCACGGCGACCAAGCGGGACGAGGCGGCCGCAAAGGCCAACCGCTTTCGCAAGGTGGTGAAGACGCCGCAGCTTATTTCAGCGTAAGCACCGCCTCTCTTCGTACCTTCGTATTCCTTTATTGAGTCTGTCTGAAATTTCTTTACTTTATTTTCCGGCTTTAGGGCCCCTCTCTCTCTTGAGAAGTCGGCCGCCGGCTCCGTCATGAAGTCGGCGGAGACCTCCTCCACTACCCGGCGGGTTGACCCTGCCGCCGACCTCCGGGAGGCGACGGAGCGGAATGCGCGGGAGGCGCGTGAGGAGAGGGAAGCCGCCCTTCTGAAGAAGGCGGAAGCCGACAAGGCGGAGGCCGCCGCCCTAAAGAAGCTGGCAGAGGCCGAGGCCGCCGATGCGGAGAAGAAGCATGCAGAGGAAGCCGGCGACGAGAACCCGGTCATGGAGAGGGACGCCGACGTCACCGCTACGCCGGAGGTCATTGCGCCGCCACCGCCATCCTCCGGAGGCACGCCAGGCGGACAACCGGCGGATCCGCCAGTGCCGCCAACCGGAGGTGCGGCGGCGATGGGCCTGGCCCTCATGGTCAGTACGCCGACGCGCCGCCGTCTCGCGAAGGCGGCCTCAGCGCCGCGTCCTCTGGAGACCGGCGCTGCGAGCTCCTCGGTCCCGGACACCGAGGTGTCGAGCGCCGCGCCCACCGGGTGGGTGCGGGGAGGCGGGACGGGCTCGTTGAACCGGGCGCTCTTGGACGTCCAAGCCAAGATCCGGACCGAGGGCGACGCCATCAAGGAGTGCACCAAGGCATACCTGGCGTCATGAACGGCCATCCGAGTACGCATCCTTTCTTTGCTTTGCTTCCTTGTTTTTTCTTTGTGGGGGCGCGCCAGCGCACCCACTGGGTGTAGTCCCCGAGTTTCGAGCCGGCTGCTGAGCAGGCGGCTCGGAACTCTAATCGGCGAGTTCCAAGTACCAACGCTTTTTTCTTAAATTTTGATGCAGGATTACCACAATCTTCGTGTGACCTCCTTCAACGCCAATGTTGAGGAGCTGGCCAAGCGGACCACCGACTTGTCGGATAGCCGGGGTGAGTTTTCTTCTTTCTCTGCGGGGGCGCGCTGGCGCACCCGCGGGTTGTAGTCCCCGAGATTCGGGCCGACTGCTGAGCAGTCGGACCGGATCTCCCCGGCGACCTTTCTTCTTTGCTGACGACTGACATCCCTCCTCCTCCTTTTTCAGAGGCCAACGCCGCCCTTCAGCAGCAGCTGGGCGAAGTCAAAACCGCGTTGCGTGTCAGGGAGGAGGAGTGCGGCCGGCTGACGGAGGAGCGCGACCGGCTGGCTATGCAGCTGGCGGAGCAGAAGGAGCTGCTCCAGAGGGCCCAGAAGGAGGCGGAGGACAAGGAGACCTCCCTTCTCGCTAAATTTGCATCCGAGCGCTCCTCCTGGACCGACAAGGAGGCGACGTTGGTCTCCGGCTTCCAAGAAATCGAAGATTTTGTCGATGGTGAGCTTCCACTTGTTTCCTTTTCCGGGCTGCCGACTTGCTAGTTGTGTCGGCCTTAAATTTTTAACTTTGTTTCTTTGCTCTTCTTCCTTAGCGGACTTCTTCCCCGGCCATTCTGATGCCGCCAATCAAGCCATTGAAGCTGACCACGAAGCACGGAGGGCGGACGGCGCACAGGTCGCCGCCGACGCCCCCCGAACTCTTAACGAGCAGATTCTAAGTATCGAGGCCCGTCTTCGGCCAACCCACCGGATGCTGCGCCGGCTTCAACGTGTCGGCGCCCAGGCGATTGCCGCCCTGTGGCCGAACATGCAGGCACCACGCACCCCCAGTCGGACTGCCGACTGGTTGGAGGTGGCAGCCGGCCGTCTTGAGGCCTGGAAGGGTTCTGCAGCCCGGGCTGGAGCCCGCCGGGCCTTGGAATTCGCCAAGGCGTGGTATCCTGGGCTGAGTTTAGCCCAGTTAGCCACGTTCCGGCTGGAAGCTCAGGCGGAGCTGGCAACGGTGGAGGACGATCTCGTCAGGCGCGCCGCATCGATCGCTGAGTACACCGACACCAGCATCTTCATCCCAGAGCGGGCTGAGAACGGCGAGGAAGCGCCGCCGGAGTGGTTCGGGCTGAACCCGGACGACGGCGAGGACTCTGCGGAGGTGACCGACTCCAATGGCAAAGAGGAAGGCGACGAGGAGGAACGAGACGAGGAGGAGGAGGCGCCAGAGGTCGAGGCAGACGGCCAGCCCCAGCCCGACCGCGCCTCTAGCAACGAGTCACGCTCAACTGAGCCAGCTGTCGCCAGGGGTGATCAGGCGGAGACCAACCAGCCGACTGCCCCGTCAACTGGCACCGCCGACCCCTCTGGTCCTCCAAGTCCGTCAATGGCTTCCTAGGCTGCCACTTTATCTTTGTTTTACCTGCTTAGTAGTCTCAATGAACTTGTTATTTTGCACAATTCCACCCACTGGGTGTGGGTGTATCCTGAACTCCTATTTGATGATTCAGCCAAGGGCCTTTCTATGTAAATTTTTATCCGTGTTCTATCTCTTCTTGCTTATTGATCTTTGGCTTTTTCCTTTGCCGCCTTCCCTTGGTTGCCGTTTGGCTAGTCGGACAGCCGCTCTACGGACTGCCGCTAGATCAAATACTTGGCTTCTTTGGGAGGTAAGTACTTAGCCATTTAGAGTTTTTAGCAAGTTAATTTAGAAAACGGCGAGCCGGCTGCTCAAGAGTTGGTTGCAAAAGGCCGGAAACCGGCTTGAGCCATTTTTCATATGGACACCCATTCTACCTTACTCCTGCTTGCCAGTCAGTCGCTCTGCGATCTGCGGCTTCTAACAGGAGACGGCTTGAGTGCCACACACTACTTGTCCGGCTGCAGGAAGTCATTTCATAGCTCAAGACGGCAAGTCCCCGGGCCGACTAGTCGAACCCGGTGCCAAGCGGTAAAGAATAACATACTCATAGGCATAACTCTTTATCATATAGATAAAAGAAGGCAGTCCCGGAGATCTTCTAGAGGGGCCCGAAGTCTTCGTACTTTAATACAGGCAAAAGTGAGTACAATGGTGCTCCTCGAGCTGTATCTGTGGACAGGAGGAGACTAGGCCAGCTCTCCCCCTCCTCTAAGGCCAGGTCTAGTTCTAATGGATCGGAACCCTTTGCATGGGTGCCCTGGGGGGCTTATATAGGCCTACCCCCCAGGGGTACAATGGTAAACCGACTGGGCGCAGGGCCCAGCCGTCAGTCTCTTCTCCAGCCGGCCTCTATGCTGACTGCCGATTACTGTGGTCATGCCTCTAATGACGCAGGCTTGGTCATGGGGTCGTGGCTACATCCTTGCTACCTGGCGGGCGATTACTGTAGCCACTCCCCATCTCATCTGGTTAATGGCGTGTGGGACCCGTGGGAGGGGCAGGCCGACTTCCGGGGGCCGGCTCCCTTCGGGTCCGACTGGCGGCGCTCTTGTCGTCTTCTGGACTCTCGCTGACTGGTAGGGCCCATCATCCGTGGACCGTACCGACATGCCGTCGTGGGTGCAGGACTCTGCCCGCTGTTGCTGATGTCAGGGATGGCAAGGCAACAATGCTTCGCCGGACGGAGATCTCCACTGGTACGGCGCACTGTGGCCTAGCCATCCCATGAAAAGGGGAGGGAGTGGGCTTTACTGTTGTCACTCCCGTCCCATCCCCCCTTATGATGGCATGGGCTTTGTTGGTGTCGCGGGCCGACTCCCCGTGGCCGGCTTCTCTGGGAGCCGCCAGGCGGGAGTCGGCCCGTCTTGACCTCGCCTCCAGGACTCGGCCGCATGCGGGCAGTCGGCTGTTCCTTTAGCCAGCCTATGGAAGGCGGCTTTCCATCCTGGTGTCTTGAGGGGCGCAGTTAGCCCCCATGTCTTGAAAGGTTCTGGGCCTCGGGTTAGCCTACCCGTGGCCCATTACTCCAACAACATTGTAATTCATGGTAAAAGAGATCCAGTCAAGTCATACTCAATGTAAACTAACAGTAATGGATGCAAATGACAGCGGTGCTCTCCAACTGGTGCTTTTTAATAAGAGGATGATGACTCAACATAAAAGTAAATAGATAGGCCCTTCGCAGAGGGAAGCAGGGATTTGTAGAGGTGCCAGAGCTCGGTTTTGAAATAGATATGAATAATATTTTGAGCAAACAACCGAGAGATCTCGATATCTTCCATGCTACACACAGTATAGGCGGTTCCCAAACAGAATGGTAAAGTTTATACTCCCCCTCCACCAACAAGCATCAATCCATGGCTTGCTCGAAACAACGAGTGCCTCCAACTAACAAGAGTCTCGGGGGAGTTTTGTTTGCAGTTATTTTGATTTGATTTGCATAAAGCATGGGACTGGACATCCCGGTGACCAGCCATTTTCTCGTGAGTGAGGAGCGGAGTCCACTCCTCTTGAGGATAACCCGCCTAACATGGAAGATACAGACAACCCTAGTGGATACATGAGCTATTCGAGCATACAAAACATAATGTTTATTTGAAGGTTTAGAGTTTGTCACATACAAATTTACTTGAAACGGCAGGTAGATACCGTATATAGGTAGGTATGGTGGACTCATATGGAACAACTTTGGAGTTATGAAGTTGGATGCACAAGCAGTATTCCCGCTTAGTACAAGTGAAGGCTAGAAAAAGACTGGGAAGCGACCAGCTAGAGAGAGACAACAGTCATGAACATGCATTAAAATTAATCAACACCGAATGCAAGCATGAGTAGGATATAATGCACCATGAATATAAATATCGTAGAGGCTATGTTGATTTTGTTTCAACTACATGCGTGAACATATGCCAATTCAAGCCACTCGAATGTTCAGAGGAGGATACCACCCTATCATACCACATCACAACCATTTTAATAGCATGTTGGCACGCAGGGTGAACCATTATAAGCTCCTAGTTAATTAAGCATGGCATAAGCAACTGCAATATCTAATTATCATTGCAAACATGTTTCTCTCATAATAGGCTGAATCAGGAACGATAAACTAATCATATTTATAAAAACAAGAGAGGTCGAGTTCATACCAGCTTTTCTCATCTCAATAAGTTCATCATATATCGTCAATATTGCCTTTCACTTGCACGACCGAATAAAGTGGATAATAATAATAGTGCATGTGCATTGGACTAAACTGGAATCTGCAAGCATTCAATTCAAGAGACAAGACAAGGTAATATAGGCTCTTTGTTAGATCAACAATAATGCATATAAGAGCCACTCAACATTTTCATTATGGTCATCTCCTCTCGACCCCCAAAGAAAAGAAACAAAACTATTTACACGGGAAAGCTCCCAACAAGCAAAAGAAGAACGAGAAATCTTTTTGGGTTTTCTTTTTAATTACTACTACTACAGGCATGGAAAGTAAACTAGCTAAAAGTTACAACTAAATTTTTTGTTTTTCTTAAGGTTTATCAAACACACAAGAAAAAAGCATAAAAGGGGAAATAAACTAGCATGGATATTACAATGAAAAAGTATGAGCACCGACAACTAGCATGAGTGTGTGAACAGGAATGTAATGTCGGTGAGAAGTACGTACTCCCCCAAACTTAGGCTTTTGGCCTAAGTTGGTCTATGGCCACGGCTGACCTGGCGGATATCCGAAGTAATAGTTGGGGTCGTACTGGGAAGTAGCCTCGGATTGCCACTGGTTGGCAATCTTCTCCGGATCCCACTGGTAAACAGACTGTCGTGAAGGATCAAATTGTGGTTCCGACTCTGGCTCTGTAGCTGATGTGGGGTTTCAGTAGGCGTGAATGGCCTCCGGCAGAACATGGTACTTGCCTACAGATAAGTCAAACAAAGAAGGAGCAGGCAAAGTGATAGTCTCAAGGTGATTTTTATCAAAAATCAGCTTATATTTAAGCATCTTTTCCTTATTCTTAACGATAAAATCAAGTGCTACCATACTCTTATAGTCTAGAAAAACAGAAGGCAACAACTTTTCTTCTTTCTCATAATGTCTAATAGGTATGTTAAAATGTGCAGCGAGGCGCGAGGCGAAGATGCCTCCAAGGACGGGGCCCTTAGTACGGTTCAGGTTTAACCGCTTTGCAACAATAGCGCCCATACTAAATGTGTCATCACGGAACAAGGCATGACACAAAATAACAATATCAGGGGCACTAAGGTTGCCACAGTTCCCGCGACCAATCAAGCATCTACTAGCAAATATTGCAAAGTAACGTAGAACAGGAAAATGTATGCTAGTAATTCTTGCATCGGAAACCTTTCTAGTTTCCCCTACAGCAACCATATCAATAAACCATTCCACATCACTATGATGTGGTTCTTCTATACTGCCTGTAAAGGGTATTTTACAGACCCGGCAGAAATAAAAAATGAACATCTCCTTATACTCATCATATAAATAGAAATCCACCGAAGGTGGTGACCTCCTAGCATGGAAATGAAAATTTTGCACAAAAATATTACTGAATAAGAGATACTATTCGGTTGGTCGTGAAGGAAGTCGGTGAGGCCTGCATTCTCAACCAACTCATAAAAATCATCATAAATCCCGGCTGCTCTCAAGAACTCATCACAAGGCCATACACATGGTCGAACCTTCGCAGTACGAGGGAGATTATATTTGGGCCTCTTATTCTCCTCACTTTGCTTATCCTTCGAGTTTCGGTTCGATGAGCCCCTCAAAAATAATTTATCTCAAATTCTTGAAGTTTTTTCAAAAGTACGATCATTTTTTAAATTCATGAATTTTCCCAAATTTGCATTTTATTTTTATTTTTTGTGAACACTTCTCAAGTTCACGACTTTTCAAAAGTCAACGGGCAACATCCACAATCAACGGTTAATGATCAATGCTAATGGTTGTGGTTCAAAATTCTATGTTCAAATGCTCTCGTGGGCCACGGCCCATATATCACATGCGTGAGCGCCAGTAGCCTAACGAACGCTCTAAGCACCAATTAGGAGGTCTCTACATACATATGCTATCTACATTATAAGGTGGTCTTGTACTGGGTATTGTATGATGGATCAATCTCTCGTGGGCGAGAGTACTAGGCCGGATAGACATTGTTTTGGAGGCCCTGCGGTGAGGATGCTTGTATCGCATATCCGGACGGATGAGTTTATTTCAATACTTTGCGAGATAGATAGCCGGCTTACTATGAGATGGACAGAGTTCTTGCCTACATTTATGTTCTATCTGGAGTGCCTGTTAGCTCCGGATTTAGGAACCTTCTACTAGATGAAGCTTCTGGTATTTTTTTCTTTTTCAAGTTTCTTTATCGGCTTCATTGATTTTCTTTTTCTTTCTTGATTTTCTGTTTGGTTCTTTACTTTATTTTGTTTCAATTTTTTGTTTTACTTACTTTTTTTCCATATATGCGAATCTTTTTAATCTGTACAGTGTAATGTAGTAATTTTTCTACATCTTTTTTTACACTTTGATGAATATTTTGTAAGTGCATTGAACACTTTTATTACATGGCACAAACATTGATTATATGTTATGTTTTTCTAAAAAAAATTGCCCAATTAAAATTTAATATTTTCATGAACATGTTTTAAATATTGGAACATTTTTTTTTCTAAATGACACAAGGATTTTTCCATGTTCAAGAATTCCTTCAAAGAGGGTCTGAACCTAAGTAAACACCATTGTCGCTTCTGTTACCATCTTGCCAAGGCTACCAGCTTGGGACTTCCTATGTGGGATCTGCCGGATTTGACCCCGTCACCCTATAAAAATGAGCGAAGGCGGTGGCACTTGGTGAGTTGACACAACTCAATGATGGCAACATAACCACTGTACCCTTATCTGCTTCGTTCATGTGAACATTTACGTTGAGAGAGTTGTGCCGCGTGCACCCACCATAAATAATAAAAAAAATCATGCGTGTATCAAAAATAACAGCATACATGTGAAGACTAACGACGGAGGGAGAGCCGCGAGCGCACGCAAGATCAAGTAAAGTTGAACCGGACGGAGACCCGTCCTATACGGTCGATTGTCATTTTGGTTGTTTATTTATTATATGATAGTATATGATATGATCGCCATGCCACAGAGCACATACGCACGCTGAACAAAACGTACGTACTCTGCCGCGCGCTCTTTTTCAGTACACACATATAGAAGCAGAATGTTTTATCCTCCGTTTCAGAATAAAAGAATGTTTTATCTCTCCCGTGCTTGCACGCTCGCTTCCACTCGATCCTGTCCGGCCTATAAATTGCTGTAAGCCAAACCTCCTGAACTCATCTCATTGTCTAGTGTCAGAAGTAGAGCGAGTGCAGAACACACACCGCTCTAGGCCTCTAGCTGCTCGAAGCAACAGTTGTTTGTCGATCTCAGCTAGCCAGCAATGGCTGGTGCCAGTGTAGTCGCTTCTTGTAGACTGGTCATCATGGCTTTCATGGCCGTGGCAACGGCAGCGTCCGTGCCGGCAGTGTACGTGTTCGGCGACTCGCTGGCCGACGTCGGAAACAACAACCACCTGCTGACGGTGCTCAAGGCAGACTTCTCGCACAACGGCATGGACTACCCGGGCGGGGTGGCCACCGGCCGTTTCAGCAACGGCAAGAACTCCGCCGACTTCCTAGGTGAGTTGCCTACTCATTTCACTCCATCGGATACCAATCAATAGTCTACTCTTTTCTTAGCTGTTGCTACTAGTAGTTTGTACGGTCCGAGTATTAGATACTTATAGTTAAATAAATTAGATAAATGATCGTCACTTTCAGTGTCAATCAGTTATTGAAGATATATCTTCAGCTACAGAGAAAGTGTAATGTACCCTTATATCCAAGCTATATATGTTCCTATTCTTCAGCCCCATTTTTAAAAATTTAAGTTGAGAACGTACGACTTTTCACTATATCCAAGTTTGTGATTGATATATACTCACTCGTATGCATGTATGCATGCAGCCGAGAAGCTCGGGCTGGCGACCTCGCCACCGTACCTGGCCCTGTCCTCGAGCAGCAACGCCAACTACGTCAACGGCGTCAGCTTCGCTTCTGGTGGCGCAGGAGTCTCCAACGCCACAAATACGGAACTGTGCATCACCTTCGACAAGCAGATCGAGTACTACTCGGGCGTGTACGCTTCCCTGGCGCGCAGCCTTGGCCAGACCCAGGCCACAACCCACCTGGCCAAGTCCATCTTCGCCATCACCATCGGCAGCAACGACATCATCCACTACGCCAGGGCCAACACCGCCGCCACACCCTCCCAGCAGCAGCAGTATGTCGACGCGCTCATCCAGTCCCTCTCCGGCCAGCTGCAGAGCCTCTACAACCTCGGCGCGCGCAAGGTGCTGTTCCTCGGCACGGGGCCCGTGGGCTGCACCCCGTCGCTGAGGGAGATTAGCTCCACCAAGGTCTGCAGCGCCGTGGCCAACGCCATGGCCGTGCAGTACAACAAGGCGGCCGAGGGCGTGCTGAACGGCATGACCACGCAGCACGGGGACCTGCACTACGCGCTCTTTGACTCCTCCGCCGCGCTGCTCCGGTACATCGACCAGCCGGCGGAGTACGGGTTCACCGAGGCCAAGGCGGCATGCTGCGGCCTGGGGGACATGAACGCCAAGATCGCCTGCACCCCGCTCAGCAGCTACTGTGCCAACCGCTCCAACCACGTCTTCTGGGACTTCTACCACCCCACGGAGGCCACCGCGAGGATGCTCACCGCCACTGCCTTCGACGGGTCCACGCCTTTCATCTTCCCTATCAACGTAAAGCAGCTCAGCGCCATATAGAATTGTATTTAGACTAGCACTAGATTCATCATCTTCGTATAACAAGGAATGTAGTACATGTTTACACATGAAGTGCAGGGGAAAAAATCAAATATATATTGCAGTTATATGTTCATCGCTTGCCTGAATTTTTCTCCAAAGTCCGAGTCATATTTTGAAGCCTTTGGTCAACGTCTAACCATCACCATGTCTAAGTCAATCCATGCATAAAAATTCACTGGGATTTCACTAAGCAGTGTGCAATTCTAGTTGACTGGGATTTTTAAACAGATTATACAACTGAAATTTAGCGAATGCCAAATGTACTTTATACTTTATAAAAAATGGTTCCAGGTTCCAGCTTTTTTTTGCGGGGAAAACTACACACCGGTATAGTACTGCGTGCGCTGCTCGAACGCTAGTTTGTTTGAGCTAGCTAGTAATGGCGGGTGCCAGTGTAGTCGCTTGTTGCTCCTTGTTCATCATGGCATTTGTTAGCTACTGCTTCAGCTCGAGTATTTGACAAAAAACTACCACGTTAGGGGTATCCGTCACACAGAACTACCACTTTCAAAAAAGTGACTAATAACTACCGAAAATTTATTATTTTGTGACAAAAAACTACCAAGTCGCCATTTAGCCGTTTTAACCGCTTAACTGACAGGGATGGCCCACATGGCAGGCCGACGGCGGCCCAAACGGCTAACGGACGCCCGCTCGCTGCCGTTAGTGGCCCGGCTCGGTCGGAACCAGCCAGGGGCCAGGTCAAAACGACCGACCGGCCGGCCGACCGACCGAACCACATCTCTCTCCCCGAGCTCTCTCCTCTGTATCCCTAGGCGGCGGTGGTAATGGCGGCGGTGGATCCAAACTCCGATGGCGATTTGTTCGGCGGCCAACCTCCTGATGTAGTTGGGGGCCGCGTCGACCTTTCGGAGGTCGATATGTGGCTAGGCAGCTCTAGCTTTGCGGCGCAACAGCCTGAATCTGTAGTTGGCGGCGGCGGCTCGACCACCGACGAGCCATCCCAGGAGTTGGCGTCGGCTCCACCACCGACGACGACAAGAAGTGCACCTCGCGGCCGGCGCAAGCTTCCTCGTGCGGGAGGCGGCAGGTACAACATATCTTCTTCTTTTTCAGTTTTATTGACAGGATGTATTTTAGGTCAATTTCTCCTAATGTATGATAACAGAGTAATTGCAAATTGTTAGAAACTTTAGCAGTGTGCATTCTTTATAATAATTCATTCCGTTTTTGTCCAGTATTGATGACCCAAAATGGGGAATTTGGTTCCATTTAGAGGGCAGAGATTCTGTTGTTAGAAACATGTACCAGTCAGACATATCATTTGGGACTCTGATATCTCTTATTAGGAGTGAGGGTTGCTGCTCTGATGATTATATGTACTATGTTAGTGATGCTCATAAAGGGATAGAAGGCTTAGAGAAAATATCTTCTGAAGATGATGTGCAACAGATGTTGCTCCACTCTCTAAATGAAAAGAGTGTGAACATAAGAGTTGTGAGAGCAAATGAGTTGTGTAATGCAGATGAAAACATAGATTATTATTTTGTTGATCATTGCATTAACACCCAACAAAGTTGCACTAAGTTTGTGGATACAAGCATGGACAGAAAGGAAGAGCTTAAGAAAAGTATTCTTCAAAGAGAAGCTGACCTCAATCATTTTGAAGGTGACACTGATGTATCAGAATTTATGTCTGATTCAGATGGCAACAGTGTGGAACTGCAAGCAGTTTCTTCATCTGATGATGAAGATAGACCAATGGCACAGAAACTAAAGCCAGTGAGAAATCCTAGTCCGACAATTAGATCACACAATGAGGCTGAGAAAATGGAAAAACCAGATTGGTTCCCTGAAGCTGATGAAAAATGTTTTCCTGGTGATTATGGCATTAGTGATGAAGAAGATGAGCCTGAAGGATCCTATAAACTACCAAGTGGTAGGAAGAGAAGGGATATGAAGTTGAAGGAAAGGGTATGGTTCAATCCCAAACTACCAAACCCAGAAGAACAGTTTTGTAAGGGATTGTGCTTCACCAGTGTTTATGACTACAGAGATGCACTTAGGGATTTTCACATTAGGACATTGAGGAACTTTCAATACCATAGAAATGCCCCAGATAGAATTATTGTTTGGTGCTCAGAGAGAGCACAAGGATGTGATTTTTTATATCACTGCCTCTAAAATAGCTCATGAGAAAACTTACTACATCAAGAAGTGTGATATTGTGCACACTTGTGGAGCATGTGCACAGTCCACAAAGGTTACTACAAAGTGGTTGTCCAGATCAGTACAGGAAGCATTGAGAGAAGACATTAGATCTCTTGTGGATGCATTAATTAAAAAGACAAAGACCAAGTTTTCAGTGGATGTGTCAAGGAGTGTGGCATATAGGGCAAGGAGGAAGGTTGTTGATGTGGTGCAAGGTGATCACAAGCAACAGTATTTGAGGTTAAGAGATTATCTTCAAGCTGTTCTTGATACAAACCCTGGGAGCAAGTGTATAGTGACAACATTTGAAGATACAGAAAACCCAGCACCTACTCCTATATTCAAGTATCTTTTCTACTGTTTAGCAGCTTCAAAGGAAGGTTTCCTTAATGGTTGCAGACCATTTATAGGTAATTTTTGAAGATTTAACTATTATTAATTAGTGGTTTCCTAGTAGTTCTATGTTGTAGCTAATTTGTCACTTAATCCAGGTCTTGATGGATGCTTCATCAAGTTAACCACTAGACAACAAATACTTGCAGCCACGGGAAGGGATGGCAACAACAACATCTACCCCATAGCTTTTGGTGTGGTTGACAAGGAAGATGGAGAGAGTTGGACTTGGTTTTTAACTCAGTTGAGATGTTGCATTGGTAGTGGCAACAAGTTTGGAACATACACCATCATATCTGATAGGCAAAAGGTTAGTGTCTTATGCACAAATATGTTTGATCAATGTGGTTTTAGTACCTATTGGAATTATTTAAGTTTGATCATGTGCATTATTAATTTGTTAATATATAGGGCTTGCTTAAGGCAATAAATGAGGTATTCTCTGATTCACCTCAAAGGTACTGTCTTAGGCACATATATGCAAATTTCCAAGCAGCTGGATTTAGGGGGTAGGAACTAAAGAAATGTGTGGACCAGGCTAGCTACTCTTACACAAAACATGGTCATGAATTAGGGATGGCAGATTTGAAAGCACAGTGTGAGGATGCTTGGAAATGGCTAAAAAAGATTGATGCTTCTGCTTGGGCTAGGTTTGCTATGGATCATACATGCAAAACAGATCTAGTGGTGAACAACCTGAGTGAAGTGTTCAACAAGATGATACTGGATGTTAGGGCTAAGCCTATAAGGACAATGTTTGAAGGGATTAGGACCAAGCAGATGATCAAGAGGCAGCAGACCAGAGAGAAGTTACAGATTAGCAGGTGGACAATCACACCCAACTATGCAGAGATTTTAGAAGAGAACAAGAAATATGTCAAGTATTGCCAGACTGGTAGAGCAGGTGAAACAATATGGCAAGTTACCAGCAAAGAAAAACAATATTCTATTGACATGGAAAAATATACCTGCGATTGCAAGAGATGGAACATGTCAGGAGTACCTTGCAGTCATGGCATATCTGCAATGACAAAGCAAAAACTGCATCCTGAGGACTATGTTAGTGAATTTTTCAAGAAGACACTATATTCTGAGACATACAAAGAAATCATATACCCTGTCCCTGGTCCAGATTGCTGGCCTCAAACAAACACACCAGACATTGAGCCTCCTGTTTTAAAAGAAAAGGCAGGGAAAAAACAAACTGCAAGGCGGAAAGGGCAGTTTAAAGTTCCAGGTCCAAGAGATAGTACTAGGATGGGGACTATAACATGTAGTAACTGTGGGCTAGAAGGACACAAATATACAAGTTGCCAGAAGGCTCTGAGGCCTAAGCTTCAGATGAGGAAAAACAAACATCAGGTAATTACATGACTTACAAGTTTCCTTTTTCCATGGTATTTACCTCACTAAATGTGTCCTGGTTCTTGAATGCAGGAAAACAGGGCAGTTTATGCAAATACACCAGCTGCACCAGCTCAAGGCCATGCTACAACTGGAAGAAGAGCCAATCCTACCATATCAGTCCCTGCTGCTGTTGGGGAACGTAGTAATTTCAAAAAAATTCCTACGCACACGCAAGATCATGGTGATGCATAGCAACGAGAGAGGAGAGTGTTGTCTACGTACCCTCGTAGACCGAAAGCGGAAGCGTTAGCACAACGCGGTTGATGTAGTTATACGTCTTCACGGCCCGACCGATCAAGCACCGAAACTACGGCACCTCCGAGTTCTAGCACACGTTCAGCTCGATGACGATCCCCGGACTCCGATCTAGCAGAATGTCGGGGAAGAGTTCTGTCAGCACGACGGCGTGGTGACGATCTTGATGTTCTACCGTCGCAGGGCTTTGCCTAAGCACTGCTACAATATTATCGAGGATTATGGTGGAAGGGGGCACCTCACACTTCTAAGAGATCAATGATCAATTGTTGTGTCTATGGGGTGCCCCTGCCCCCGTATATAAAGGAGCAAGGGGGAGGAGGTGCGGCCAGGCAAGGGGCGCGCCAGGAGGAGTCCTACTCCCACCAGGAGTAGGACTCCCCCCCCCCTTCCATGTTGGACTAGGACTTGGGGGGGAAGGAGAGAAAGAGGGGAAAGGAAAGGGGGGCGCCGTCCCCCCCCCCTCCTTGTCCAATTCGGACTTGGGGGGAGGGGCGCGCGGCTGCCCCTTGGCCTCCTCTCTACTTCCTCCACTAGGCCCATTAAGGCCCATTAGGTTACCGGGGGGTTCCGGTAACCTCCCAGTACTCCGGTAAAATGCCGATTTCACCTGGAACACTTCCGATGTCCAAACATAGGCTTCCAATATATCAATCTTTATGTCTCGACCATTTTGAGACTCCTCGTCATGTCCGTGATCACATCCGGGACTCCGAACAACCTTTGGTACATTAAAACATATAAACTCATAATGAAACTGTCATCGTAACGTTAAGCGTGTGGACCCTACGGGTTCGAGAACAATGTAGACATGACCGAGACACGTCTCCGGTCAATAACCAATAGCGGAACCTGGATGCTCATATTGGCTCCTACATATTCTACGAAGATCTTTATCGGTCAGACCGCATAACAACATACGTTGTTCCCTTTGTCATCGGTATGTTACTTGCCCTAGATTCGATCATCGGTATCTTAATACCTAGTTCAATCTCGTTACCGGCAAGTCTCTTTACTCGTTCTGTAATACATCATCCCGCAACTAACTCATTAGCTGCAATGCTTGCAAGGCTTTAAGTGATGTGCATTACCGAGAGGGCCTAGAGATACCTCTCTGACAATCGGAGTGACAAATCATAATCTCGAAATACGCCAACCCAACAAGTACCTTCGGAGACACCTGTAGAGCACCTTTATAATCACCCAGTTACGTTGTGATGTTTGGTAGCACACAAAGTGTTCCTCTGGTAAACGGGAGTTGCATAATCTCATAGTCATAGGAACATGTATAAGTCATGAAGAAAGCAATAGCAACAAACTAAACGATCAAGTGCTATGCTAACAGAATGGGTCAAGTCAATCACATCATTCTCCAATGATGTGATCCCGTTAATCAAATGACAACTCATGTCTATGGCTAGGAAACTTAACCATCTTTGATTCAACGAGCTAGTCAAGTAGAGGCATACTAGTGACATACTGTTTGTCTATGTATTCACTCATGTATTATGTTTCCGGTTAATACAATTCTAGCATGAATAATAAACATTTATCATGACATAAGGAAATAAATAATAACTTTATTATTGCCTCTAGGGCATATTTCCTTCAGCTGCAACAACAAATAGAGCGTCACATTCTGCTCCAGGCCCTTCTGCATCAGCACCAGCCCCTGTTGGTACATCCAGAAGGGGCAGGCCTGCAGGTAGAGGGAGAAATTCCGGTTTCAGTGCACCAAGATCTGCCACACTTCTGCACAAGGTTTGGCGGGGACCAAAAGGAAGAGGTATCCAAGCCCCAAATTGAAGGGCTACTTCTATGCAAGTGGTAACTAATGGTAAGTCTGAACTTAGTTTCTGAACTTTTCTGAACTTAGTTTCTGCACTTAGTTTCTGCACTTGTCTGAACTTGTCTAAAACTGAACCTGTCTGAAACTGAACTTGTCTAAGATGGGCCTGCTGCCCTGTTATGCTTTATTAATTGGGCCTGGTACTGGGCTCGGTTATTGGATCTCTCTGCCCCCCCCCCTCCCAAGCCTGCCATTCTGTCTACAAAAGTTGCAACGATCTTACAACCTCTTTCCCCTAACCCAAAACCTAGCCGCCGTGGAAGCACGCGGACCCTAGTTCAGCCAAAGATGGATCCAGCATTAGGAGAGGTAGTGGATGACCATGAGGAGGTTGATAGGGCTGCTGCGAGGGCCAATCGCAGAGCGCACGCGCTGGAGCGACGGTGGAGGCTGGCTGCCAGGATTATGGCAGAACGCAACGCCAACGATGTCAAGCAGTTTAATGAGGCGTTCCCAGAAGGAACACACATCACGGATGACCTTGTCATCTGGTGGGCAAGAGACAGGGCAAGCTTCCATCGATTCCAAGTAACAAGGACTCGGTGGACTAGTATGTTGGCTGCGTTCGAAGGAAGAGAGGATTAGTTCTCTGCATGTTATCTGCATGCTCTGTGTTTTCTGTTTATGTATCTCTCTGAACTTATTTCTTCCTTTATATTGCATTTGTCTGCACTTATTGTTGTTACTTCTGAATGTTCAGAGCGGCATCATCTTCGTCGTCTGTAGAGTGAGAGAGCATGCAACAATGGAGATGCAGCAGCAAATTATCGTCATCTTCGTCGTCTGTATTAGTACTATGTTTTCTTAAATCAGCTCGAACTATCTATGTTTTATGTGTTTTAATGCGTGGTACTGAATGTTTCATCTCTGTCTATGTCTGAATCTGGTTAAGAATCATTCTATCTAAGCATTGCTGAATGTTTCTAAATTTGGTTTAAGTTTATGAATCAGGTTTACGTTCATGAATGTCTGTAAATACTTGAGAAATCTTTTTTGCGTTTGGTTACATTCCAACCTAACTTTCACTTTCCCGATGAGAAATGGCAGCAAATTATCACAAGTTTCAACACACTGAAACTGTGAACATTAAATACAGCACATCTACCACCTCACTATTACTACTCCACTGCCACACAACACCTCCCCCCACTTAACTCCTCCACATAACTACTACTCCAACACCTATCCACCTCACTTCTGCCGCACCCGCAACTACTCCTCCTCTCCCTAGCTCCAACCATGGCTGGTTCTTCCTCTTCCCCTTCCCCAGACCCATGGCTAAACCCATTCCCAACTGGCAAGGGATGGGTTGCCATGCTTCTTGGTTCAACACGCGGCGACCAAGAACTCTTCCTCGACTACATGAAGGTCGCCATGAGGTACACCAGCGCTATTGGGCTGGTAGATGCAGCAAAGAAAGTGAGGAAGAAGGCGACTAGCGAGGAGAAGCAGCGCATGGAGCAGTGCTATGGAAACCTAGGTAAGGTGGTCATGCCCATCGACATTCTCCTATGGGCAATGAAGGAGGCCGACTCCGGCGATGCTGGGCAGAGGCAGCGGTGGGCAGACCACCGCTGTGTCGCTCCAGCACAAGCTACATCAAATGCAAACGTAGCAGAGGTGCACGAAGACGACGACGACCTACAGATCGTCGCACAGCCAGCTGTGCAGGCTCGCCGCCGTCCTCCTCCCATCATCAGCATCGATGAAGATGAAGGGAAGAGGAGGTGGAGGTGTAGCCAAATCCCACCCAACTGAAGCAAGAGGTACGACGATCCGGACGCTTAGCAGGACAGACAACTAAGTGAATCTGAAACTATAAGTTTCAGATTCAGTTTCGTCAGTAGTTGAACTACCTATGTCAGTTTCGTCAATTGAACTACCTATGTCAGTTTCGCCAATGTCTGTAATCTTCAGTTTTAGCAAGTATTGTGCTATCTATGTAATGCTACCTATGGTGCCTCCTATGTGAAGTACCTACCTTTGTCTAGTGTTACCAAGTTTGTGCAATCTGTGAAATGTTACAACAAACTTCTTAGGACCATATTGCAGGTAGGATAAAAAAGACAGATAGAAACTGCAGCAGGCTTAGATAATAAGGTTCTTAACTTAACATCAGGGCATTAAAGATAACATCATCTTATAGCATTACAGATCAGAGCCATAACAGCACCCCACACCACAACCAAAATGATCTGAAACCATAGACAGTTCTTAGGCTTAGGCAGTTCATTAGCTAATATTAGTACTGAGATGCATATTTGCATCAGACTCCTTCATTGCTAGGCCAGTTATATATAGAGGCCTCATATTTACTTACCAACCATGCCTAATAAATCACTCCTCCATGAAAACTTCTTTGATCTTGTCCAGCTTTTCCTTGCACCCATGACCAGCCTTCAGTAGCTCAGAAATGACATGCTCCAGCTTCTTCTTCTCTTCTATAAGGAGGTCTCCCTCCACTTGTATCTCCTTCATGGCCTTCCTGGTGTTTTGAATGATATCAGCTTGACTCTGCAGGATGCACCTCTGTTCTTTCTTCGGCTTAAGCTTCTCCATTTGAACCTCAATCTTTGCCTGCTCCTCAAGCTGATGATTCTTCTCCTTAGGATCATTGATTGCCTAGCTTGTGTAATCCATGTCATGGGATTTCTGCCCATCCTGGTAATCAAACAGCTTGGATACATCATCCACAAGCTGACTGTACTGATTGGCAAAAGAATCCAGCTCCGTCTTCAGTTTCTCAACCTCTATCTCATGAGCTTCTTTGTCTTGGACTCTACCAAGGTTCTCCTCATGATACATATCCCACAGCTTGGTTAAACACCTCTGCAGAATTACTGGCCAAGGGGCATCTACCCACTCCAGAACACCACAGTTCACACCATCCTGAAAATGCAGTGAAATATTAATTATAACTAAATCTAGTAAAATTCAGTTACAGAATTCATACATACATATCAATGTTTGTCTGCATGCAGTAACAAAGAAATTTAGTTAGACCAATTTTAGATGCTGCCTAGATTCAGTTCCTATCAGAGATTTAGCTAACACATGAACACCACACCAGCTTTGTACTTCAGTTTTCAGTAAACGGATACTGAAACAACAAGAATATCAATGTTGTTTGCACTATGTACCACCAAATAAATCTACACATGAAAACCAATAACAATAGTTGCTCTTAGCGTAGTAGCACATCCAATGAATCTCCTTCCAGTGTCAGTCCCTTCAAATGCCACAAACCTGCCTGGTCTCTACCTGTGCAGGATGCACTTACGATCAGATTCAACCACAAGCCCACTGAAACTTGGATCTATCACCGTGTCAGGAGTTTGCTGCAGTACCAACCCCATATATATCAGCCACAACACCTCACACATAAGAACTACATGGAAGAGCAGAGTGAGCTCAAACCCTAACCCTAACCCTAGCATAGGAGAGAACAGAGTGAGCTCACTTACAAAATACTCCATATGCATGCTGCTCTACTCATCCATGTACTCGTCATCGTCGGCGTCGGATGTCTCATTGCTGTTGAGCCAGGAAGGCATCCTCGCGCCGCTGCGTCGCAGTCGCCGGAGGAAACAGAGGAAGAAGAGAGCTCGGGGAGAGGAGTGAGTGAGTGAGAGTGAGTGAGGGTCGGCCGGCCAGTCGATCGTTTTGACCTGGCCCCTGGCTGGTTCCGACCGAGCCGGGCCACTAACAGCAGCGAGCGGGCGTCCGTTAGCCGTTTGGGCCGCCGTCGGCCTGCCATGTGGGCCATCCCTATCAGTTAAGCGGTTAAAACGACTAAATGGACTATCAACACGACTTGGTAGTTTTTTGTCACAAAATTAGAAATTTTTGGTAGTTATTAGTCACTTTTTTGAAAGTGGTAGTTCTGTGGGACAGATACCCCTAATGTGGTAGTTTTTTGTCAAATACTCGCTTCAGCTCACTCAGAGATGCCTTGCACACAAGGGATTCAGAGTAGCTACAGGTTCAGGTTTGGCAGAATTCAGAGTAGCTACAGCCTAGAGGTTCAGCTTACAACTGGATGCACGCACAATTGTGCTGGAATTGGAAGAAGCAAGAATTGGGGGTAGGGTTGAGAGCCAGGCAAGAGAGAAAGCCGTCGCCGCCAGTTCTGATCGAGTCTATGATGCCTGTCCGGAGAGCGATCCCCTGCTTTATGCTTCCTGGGTCGTGCTCACCCACTCCTCGCCAGCCAGTCGTTTGTTGGGCTTGCGGGCTCTCCTGGCTGGGCCTTGGGCCATTCCTTCGTCGGCCTCGGCTGGGGTGTGGTTGGGAGCATGGTGTGGTACTGGTAGAGACCTCCTATGTGACGCTCTCTGCGTCAAGTTGCTGAGTATTCGCACAGGCATGTCTTCGACTGGGCCGGCCCATGAAGATAGCGACGCGAACTGGGGATTCGAACACTGGATCAATTGCTATAAACGACGCGTTCCTACAAGCTGAACTAGGAGCCGCATCTGACCGTGTTGGAGCATCAACCTTAAAGAACCAAATACGCTGCGCTGATCCGAATTACTTTAGGAATTTCAAAATAATTTTTTTTCCAAAAAACGGAATGTTCCATGAGACGCAAACACTTTCCAAAATTGTGAAAAATATTTTGGAAAACTATAACATTTTGAAAAAACAGGATTTTTTTGAAAATGATGAACAGTTTTTTGAAACGGGAACATTTTTTCAAATTCCAAAACAAAATTAGGAAACACGAACATATTTGAAAATTCCTGAACAAAATTTGAAAACATGATTTTAAAGAAACTTGTGAAAAAAATTTAAACTTCTGAAAAAAATGAAAACACGAACAATTTTTAAAATCTATGAACAATTTTTAAAAACAGGAACATTTTTTTAAAATTGTCAAAATTTTGAAAATAAATATTCAAACATTTTTTGTAAAACAAGAACAATTTTTTTAAATTCTAGAACAATTTTTGAAAAATGCGAACAATTTCAGAATTTTTGAAAAATGCGAACAGTTTTTTAAAACAAGAACATTTTTTGAATTTATGAACAACTTTTTAAAACACAAACATTTTTTCAAATTTTGGATTTTTTTAAAGAGGAACATTTTTTGAAAATTTTGAACAATTTTGGAAATATGATCTTTAAAAAATAAACTTGAAAAATAAAATAAAATTAAAAGCTAAAAAACAATAAGAAAACTGAAAGCAAAAAACGAAATTAAGAAAGAAGAAGAAGAAATAGAAAAAACAAAAAAAAACCAAGAAGAAACAGGAAAACCAGTCTAAAAGATAAAAACGGTGCAGAGAACCTTCTAGAAGGTTCTCAAAACCGGCTGCATATATTTTGTATAATGAGCCGACCCATTGCGAGAGATGCGGCGCTTCGCCTGTGCGTTGTATCAACATTTTGACGCAATGAGCGGCACATAGGGTTTTTCGTACTGGCAAGCCTGCTAACAGCATTCATGGCGGACGTGGCGGGCCATGGGGTCCATGCCGGCGGTGTACGTGTTCGGCGACTCACTGGCGGACGTGGGGAACAACAACCATCTGCTGACGCCAATCAAGGCGGACTTCTCGCACAACGGCATGGACTACCCGGGGAGGAAGGCCACCGGCCGTTTCAGCAACAGCAAGAACTCCGCCGAATTCCTCGGTGCGTTACCTGCTCATTGTTCACACGAACAGTCGAGTGCCATTCTCTCTCGCCTACTGCCTGCATTCTCACTTCGCAATCACACTGACACTCGATCCGTCAGTCGACGAGTGTTCATTTTTTTTTCTTTTGATAAATAATTATTCATGATATTCTCAGAGTTTTGATTTTCAGTTTGTAATTTTTTCGCCCCAGGTAGAGATGGCTGAATTTCGTCCATTTCAAAAACATCTGGCTTAAATTTGACCAAAATTTATGTTTTCACCCGAAAGGTATTTTTCGCCCCAGGCCTAGATGGCCGAAATTTGGCCTAAATCCATTTTTTGGGCCAAAAATTGAAACACAGATTCTACCAAGCAAACAAAAGAAAAATAATATTATTTGAAATCGACATTGATTGCAGCTATGTTCCATTCGAGCGTAGGCAAGACTTTTGTTTGAGGTACTCCCTCTGTTTTTATATAAGACATTTCGTACAATTGACATTTAACTGTTTCGGGTGATATCTGAAACATTTTATAAAAATGAATAGAGGGAGTACAAGATATTTTATACTCCCTCCTTTTTTTTATTTAGAGCAACTCCAACAGGCCGACTCAAACGGACGGCGATTTAGTTCGCTTTTTGTCCGTTTAGGTCGGCCGCCCGCCCGGCGTTCATCCTGTTTTTTATATGGATCGGCAACGCGTCCAACACGCGCGATCCATATGTACAGGCGTGGCCGATTGGCCGCCCAATTTTACATTGCATTCAACATATTGTAAAATGAAAATTTAACAAGCAAAATAGTTTAGCCGCCCAAATAAATAGTATAGTTTTACATGCCAAATAAAAATAAAAATGTTTCACATAGTTTTGCAAACGAGTAAAAGAAGATACATCTATTGATTGCCAACATGAGTCCACATATACTCAACCAAATCATTTTGCAGTTGCACGTGAGTTTCCCAATTACGCATGTCTTCATGAAACTGAGTGAACTGCTCAAATGTTGCCGCTACTCTATGCTCAGGCACAACATTCTCACCCTGAAACTGAAAAGCCTTGATAGTACAGACGTTCCAGGCGCTTGTCTTCTACGATCATATTGTGCATGATCACACAAGCAATCATCACCTCTCATAGTTTCTGCGTGCTCCAAGTATTAGCAGGATACCGAACGATGCTCCATCGAGATTGCAAAATACCAAAGGCACGCTCGACATCCTTTCTAGCACTCTCTTGCTCTTGGGAAAATCTTTTCCTTTTCTCTGCGACAGGGTTGGGTATTGTCTTTACAATAGTGGTCCATTGAGAATAGATACCGTCACCCAAATAATACCCTTTGTCGTAGTTGTGGCCGTTGATAGTAAAGTTCACCGGTGGGCTGTTGCCTTCGGCAAGCCTAGCAAACACCGGTGAGCGCTGAAGCACGTTGATATCATTGTGTGATCCAGCCATGCCAAAGAAAGAGTGCCAGATCCAGAGATCTTGAGACGCCACAGCCTCTAGTATGACAGTGCAAGCCCTGACATGTCCCTTATACAGCCCTTGCCAAGCAGAAGGGCAGTTCTTCCACTCCCAGTGCATGCAGTCTATGCTGCCAAGCATCCTCGGAAAGCCCCTGCTAGCATTCATCGCCAACAAACGGGTTGTATCTTCAGCTGTCAGCTCTCTCAAATACTCAGGGCCAAACACAGTAATCACAGCCTTGCAGAACTTATACAGGGACTCTATGCATGTAGACTCGCTCATACGGACGTACTCGTCAATGAGATCACCGGACACTCCGTATGCAAGCATTCAGATGGCGGTAGTGCATTTCTGATAAAAGGAGAAACCAATCTTGCCGACGGCATCCTCTTTGCACTCGAAGTAGTCATCATAGCCGACCACTCCCTCTCTAATACGGTTGAAAACATGCCTACTCATACAGAACTGGCGGCGGAATTTGTGATGTTTGAACAACGGGTTTGTTGTATCAAAGTAGTCCTTCCAGAAAGGAAATGCCCGCTCTCCCGGTTACGATTCAACGCCGGAAGGTGGCCCGGAATGGAGCCACGGAACAATGGCCGCTGGTTGTTGAGGTGGTGATGGACCAACACAGCAGCCAATATCTCCTCCTCATCATCGGATGACGAATCGTCAGAGTCGCAAATGAAATTGTGGAAAAAGAACTCGTCGGCGGAGTCCATTTTCGTACCTTGGCAAACTGTCGAACAGCTTGCGGGCGTCGAAGAAGGAGACGGGCGGCGAGGGGAGACGCGGTGCCCACAGACCAGCTAGCTGCCCTGGCGGAGTCCGACGAGTGTGACGGCGTCGGACGAGCGTGCCGGTCATATGTGGCGGGGGCGGCGAGGCGTCTTCTTGGTCGCGGGGCGGCAGGGCGGTGGGGGAAGCGGCTACGGGAACCAGTTTGCTCCCCGGCGACAAAACGGCGGCGGCGGGTGACTGGGGGCAGGGGCGGTGTTCCTGGGCGGATGTGGAGGCGGCGACAGTTGGAAGAGTCGCCGGCAAAAATGGGCGGCGGCGTCGGTGACGGAAGAGGCGGGGGCGATGGTTGCTTGTTGGCGGGGGGGGGGGAGGCCAATGTGCCACAAACCAGCGGGCCCGAGGACATGAGTAGGCGAGCGCGCGCGCGTCTGTCGCGTGTCCGCGCCGACGCAAATCAGGCTCAAAAATGGGTCGGGAATGGGTCGCCCACGGATGAAAAACGGATGCGCGTCCATTTGGTTCGGCGCGTTGGGACGCTTTTTCTGTCCGCGCCGACCCAAACGGACGGCCGCGGACGAAATGGGTCGCCCCATTGGAGTTGCTCTTACTCCGCAAATTAGGTTTATCTAAAGTCAAACTTTATATACTTTCAACATGTTTGTAGAAAAATATATTAACATATACACCACCAAATATATATCATTGGATTCATCATTGCATATATTTACACATCATATAAATTTGTTACTGTAAATGTTCATATTTTTTTTCTACAAACTTGGTCAAACTTTATAAAGTTTGACTTCAGCCAAAACTAATATGCGGAGTAAATAAGAACGGAGGGAGTATTTTATTACACGGTCCTATTGTTCACTCCCAATTTGACTTGAAAACTCCTAATTTGTCTCATGGTGGTGTATCATAATCTAGTTATTATGTATTACTAGACATATTGATGATATGATATGGTATTAGTTTAGAAGAAGAAAAGGATAATACTTGTATCATATCATGATAGACAGTATCGTAACAAATGAAGTACTACCATGAGTCATTTATAAAATAATAAATGGAATCATCTAAAAATACCAACTTGAGTTTGGTGGTATTATGATAGCATATGAATAGTAGTGTATGACACTCTATGCTGTAACTTTCATTACAGGCCCAGCTTTGGTGGCTTCCATTATGGATCTATAGTTATCTATATGAATTTGGAATTCTTCCTTGACATATATCTTGAAACAGGTTTTCGCCCCGCTTTATATACAAAGCAACGTCAGAACAAAGTGGACAGCCGAACGATACAAGATGATGAGGTGACCCCATACAACACCGATCCTGAAATAACCGGATCACGCACAACACGGCCGAAAAAGAACATAGGAAGAACTAAGAACAATGCCGCTCTACGCCTTAACACACCTATGCTCCGCGACAACACCCTTAAGAGGGAAAACAACGCAAAGCGTCGCTGCTGCCAAGTCCAGAACAGACAAGGGTCTTCACCTGGAACCCTGACACGAATAGGAGCACCTCGACAACATCTTCAAAAATAAAGCGACGCCCACGAGTGGCGCCGCCATCGGCACCGAAGCGCAGAGCTTTCACTCGGTAGTTCCTTGTCCCACCACGAGGTCTTTAGGACAAGTGCGAGGAGACCAGCTCCCCAAGTCAGGATCAGGGCTTCGTCACTGCTAAGATAGAATGACTGCCTGAGCCACCCATCACTACAACTCTTGCCGCTCACATGACCAAGAGGGGTAGCCGCCACCACCACCACCATGGGGCCCGTCGGAGAGCCACCGACGGCCAACCGAAGCCGTCGCCCCGGCATCCACGTCCGAGAAACTGTCAATGATCCCCAACACAGCGTCCCAGCCACAGTAGAAGGAGTGAAAGGCGACTCATTTACATCAAGATTGATGACATCGGTGTCACGATCCAAGGGAGGTGGAGATTTTTCTCCGGGCGGCATCCCACAACGACAAGTGTGTCATCCACTCATCCTTTGCGGAGTCGCCTATTCAGAGGCTTAAAACATAGTTTTGTTGTTATGGTTTTTTCTTGAATCTTGGCATGGTGGAGGCATTTTCTTGTCCTCTCCGGCAGTCGCTCCGCTGACGACAATGGTTGAAGTTTTTGATCGTTTCATTGGTAGTTGCAGGACCTTGAAGGATCTTTTTGTAATTTTTTTATGTTGATGGCAATTCCTGTAACAATAATCCTACATTTGCGTGAACTTTCTAAGAGCATCTACATCCGAAAGCCCCAAACTTGCCTCACACGTCGGGCGGATGGCCCGGTCAGTGACCGGTCACAAAAGCGACCCAGACGGGCGCCTCAAACGGGCCTCAAACGCCCGGGCTGATAGGCACCCGTCATATCTATCCCAAATGTAAGACGGATATGGGGGCGCCCGAGAGCGTCTGCCACGTCAGACTGACGGCGGGGTCCCACATGAAAACACTCTGAATTAATTCATGTTTTTCAATTCATAGTATTTTTATAATTCAAGATTATTTTAAAATATGTGAACTTCTTTTTGATTTAGTGAGCTTAAGTCGGTTTTTCTGAGCTAGCAGTGGAGCGAGCGAAAAAAAGCTAAGCGAGCCGCGGAGGAAAGAGTGAAGTTGAGCGAACGGGAGCTCCATGGCCCCACGCATGTGAGCGTTATAGCATGAATAAGCGCTCCTAAGGGCTCAGGGCATCTCCAGCCGTTGGCCCCCCCAGGACGGATAAAAATCGCCTCCTGGGGACGAGCCGGCGATACAATCGGCGTTGGGGGCGGTTTTGCGCCCAGTCGTCGCCCCCAGCTCGCCCCCAGGCGCCGAAATTGGCCCACTTTGCAGCCCAATTTCGGCGAATAAAGGGCCCATATGGGCGAGAATAGGCCCATATTCGGCGTGGTTTCGCCGTGTCTCGGCGTTCAATTATCAACACAATTATTTCTTATCACATATTTCATCACAGAAAAATCAAATACTTCAACAAAATAGTACAACAACAAATAGTTCAATACAAATTATATAGTTCAACAAATAAAAACTCGTATTTCATCACACGGCGTCCCCCTTGAGCCTTCATAGGTGCTCAATCAGATCTTTCTGCAGTTGATGATGCACCTGTGGGTCTCGGATCTCCTGACGCATACTGAGATAGGCAGTCCAAGTTGCCGGTAGCTAGTGATCAACTTCGGCTAGAGGACCTTGCCTGTAGTATGGTTCGGTGTCAAACACTGGGTCTTCTTGCTCGCTCTCGATGATCATGTTGTGCAAGATGACACAGCAAGTCATAATCTCCCACATTTGATCTTTGGACCAGGTCTGAGCGGGGTACCGAACAACAGCAAATCGAGATTGGAGCACACCAAATGCCCGCTCGACATCCTTCCTGCAAGCCTCCTGAAGCTTCGCAAACCAGGCGTTCTTGCCTCCTGCCACAGGGTTTGAGATCGTCTTCACAAATGTCGACCATCTCGGATAGATGCCGTCAGCTAGATAGTACCCCTTGTTGTATTGGTGCCCATTGATCTCGAAGTTCACCGGAGGAGAATGGCCCTCAACGAGCTTGGCAAAAACAGGAGAGCACTGCAGCACGTTGATGTCATTGTGAGTTCCTGGCATACCAAAGAAGGAGTGCCAAATCCAGAGGTCCTGTGTGGCTACCGCCTCAAGCACCACACTGCAACCGCCTTTGGCGCCTTTGTACATCCCCTGCCAACCAAATGGGAAATTCTTTCATTTCCAATGCATGCAGTCGATGCTTCCAAGCATCCCAGGAAATCCTCTTGCTGCATTCTGGGCTAGGATCCGAGCAGTGTCTTCCGCATTGGGTGTTCTCAAGTATTGTGGCCCAAACACTGCCACCACTGCCCGACATAACTTGTACAAACACTCTATGCTGGTGGACTCGGCCATGCGCCCATAGTCGTCGAGTGAATCACTGGGAGCTCCATATGCAAGCATCCTCATCACTGTCGTGCACTTCTGGATGGAGGTGAATCCAAGAGCGCCAGTGCAATCCATCTTGCACTTGAAGTAGTTGTCGAACTCCCGGATGGAATTCACAATCCTGAGAAAGAGTTTTCGGCTCATCCAATAACGGCGCCGAAATGTTCTCTCGCCATGAAGTGGAGCATCGGCGAAGTAGTCGGAGTAGAGCATGCAGTAGCCTTGGAGACGATGCCGGTTCTTTGCTTTCATCCGCCCCGGCGCCGAGCCACCTCGCCGCGGCTTTTCATTGCTCGCCAGCAGCTGGGCAAGGGCGGCGAGCACCATGAGATGCTCTTCTTCCTGGACGTCGGCCGCGGCTTCCTCCTCCAGCAGCGTGGCGAGCTCTTCCTCCTCATCCAAGTCCATCGCCGAGGCAGGCAAAACGCTGAACACCTTGCGCTCGGTGGGCGTGTACCCGCCGTTAAACCGCGCCTCCGCGGCCGGAAACGCCCAGCTGGTGTGGGAGGGGCTGCCGCGGCAAAGCGCTGCTATTTTCCGGCGGGGAATGGCTATCTAGCGGAGTAGGGCGGCGGTCGTCGCCGGGATATAGCTAGTGGTGGCCGAGGGCGCGGGGGGTGCGAGGCGAGTCGGGGGAAGAAAATCTTGACTTTTCCCCTGTCGGTGTTGGCCAGGTGTGCTTTTCCCTAGCGCCGGAGCCCCCAACTGCTCCCCAGTGCGCCGGGTTCGGCCTGTGACCGCCGGGCGGAAAAAAGGTCCGAACTGGCGATTTTCGGCGTCCTGGGGGCGCGACTGGGTCGTTTTTTCGGCGCCGGCGCCGAAAAAGTGGCCTGGGGGGCCCTGTTGGGGCCGCGGCTGGAGATGCCCTCAGGCAACCATTACCAATCGACACCGAGGGCGAAACACGTATGGATACTACAACTACGCATCTAGCAACTCAACTCCCCTCTCACAACAAATATTGTCTCTAAAAGCAGCCCAACATGATATATGAATAAAAAACACCGTCAACAAATAATTAAACCCAAGCCAACGTAGATAAACCAAAACAAAACAACTAACGGTAATAACTTGCTATAGAAAAAGAAGCGCACGTTATCTCCTCAAGTTTTAGAGTGCAGAAACCTTCTATGAGCACCGATCGAGAAACTAGAAGCTCATTCTTTAGCTCGGTGTTCTTTTATACGAGGTCGCGGGACGGCATGTATGGTTAATCCATCCTGCTAAGATGGTGAACGTTCATCTTACAGCTTGTTTAATTGACAAGTTGATCACTAAAAAATCTCCAAAGGGTGGCTGGATATATGCATGTATACGGTGCTGATTGATCAAGTTCCCCGTTGTTGTCGTATTGCCAATTTTTCTCATCGTATTTATCTCTCGCCGGCCAGTGCACTATGGGCTAATCAATAGAAATTGACGCATAGCTGGCCACTTGCTGCAAGCCTGCAGGACTAACCTTTCTTAACGAGGATACTTATCTAATCTGGAGCCCTACCTGTATTTAAAAAGCATACATGGCTACCTATGTGCAACACATCCACCTCCTGCTGAAATACCATTTTATTGCGGCGCTTCCAAATGTTCCATAGGATTAATATGACCACCAAAGTATGAATTTTATTCAAATGATCGATAGCCTAAATATCCTGAGATCCTCCGGGGTGGTTGAGCAAATGCTTTGTAGGTTGTTCCACACGGGATGCACAAGATGACAATGTTGGAATAAGTGTTGAGTGGTTTCAGAGAAGCTGCGGAACAGGTAGAGATCAGGCTGCGCCAAACCAAAAAAGTGTATCTTGTCATACTCGATGGTGAAATGGAGTCTTGTCTTGTCCTACGTCACAATATATATGAAGTACACATGATATAGAAGAAATGGGCACACCACTAAAATCTTTAAGGGCCATGGATATAAGAACAACAGTGCTGCCTTTATCAGACTAGAAGTTAACCTCAAACCCATACATTAAACCCTTCTTATAATTTTATTATGGTTGTTTGCATTAATTTTGCAATAAGCATACAATTATCTAAATTATCATAGTGCAGCTTAGATATATTCTTCGGATCCTTTTTCCATAAGAAGTAGACTATGTAATGCATGTCTAGCTTTAACCTGTAATGAAACGCTTGTCGTCTTGTATGTTAGTTTGATACCTTTGGGACAGGGAACGTGTTAATGATTGTTGTTCCTAGCGAAGCTGGTCACATGTGATGCTTCTGTTTTCTATCTTCAATGTTAATTTGATGTTGTAAAACCTTTATAAGACTAGCAGTTTCTTTAATAGAAATCGATGAGGGAGCTCGTTGTTTCCAAAAATGGAAAAAATGTCTCAGGTCTAACCTTACTCTTGATTAAACTTGTACATGAAATATGTACTTTCGCATCCATTATACTTTACAATCTATTCTATGTATACTCTTCAACCACTGAACTTTACAATCTACTGTATTCCCTTCTTGCCATGGCGGATCTACAATTTGACCAACGTGGGGGCAACATTTACAAAGGGTAGTAGTTTTCTTAGTCAAAACTAATAGTTAATAAAGTACTGAATATAGATATAAATGCACTAGTAAAATAAATTCGGCAAATTGTTTGTGGGGGCCATGGCCCTCACCACCCCAGCCCTAGATCGGCCACTGCCTTCTTCAAGTATGAGCTGAAAAAGAAGTTAAATCTCTCCCCGCAAAACAAGAAGTTAAATCTCACCCAAGAGTCACCGGACCTCTTGTAGTCGGGAGTACCTTCACAATGCATAGTAGCATACACTAATATTATATGGCCACCTCATTAATTCATATGTAGAATCTCAAAACAAAGTTGTGGTTAGAACTTATATCTGTTTGAGTTTTCCTGCTTGACCTGCTATGATACCGTATCATAGTCGAACTCTCTCACACGTCATCAATTACAGTGTCACGTCATATTTCTGCTTAGGTGACAATGCAATGCATGAGACTCATATGATACTCCCACCACGTACGGGAGGTCTCATGGCACTTGTCTATATAAGCATCTAGAGACATCTACAATCAGCACAAAGCTAAGCTAACTACACCCCTCGTTTCATTTCTTTACTACTAGGTACACTTGGAGATGCAGATGGACATATGTGTTGCTCAATACGTAGCTCTATGTGCGGTTACACTTGTAATTGGATGGCTAGTACACTGGGTATACAGGTGGATCAACCCGGTTTGCAACGGGGTTCTTCCTCCTGGCTCCATGGCTCCCTGTTATTGGTGAGACCTTGGAATTCCTCAAGGCAAGCACTTCCTTGGACGTCCCAGACTACTTCAAACGAAGGATGAAGAGGTATACTATTAACAGTTGTCATTTTTATTGCAAATAAACATACATACAAATAGTAGTAGTAGGAGTATATATATTCTATTTGTGAGAAAAATAAGCACGTGTTTGTGTAGGTACGGCCCGGTTTTCAAGACAAGCTTGCTGGGGCAGGCTGCGGTTGTTTCCACCGACGCCGAGGTCAACCGGTTTATCCTTCAGCAGGAGGGCACCTTGTTCCGTGTTGGGTACCCTCGGGCACTGACCAAAATATTCGGCGAGGAGAGCATCGAAGCTTTCCATGGCACAATCCACAAGTTCATCCGTAGGTGCGCCTTCATGCTGTTCGGTCTCCAGAGCCTCAAAGAGGTGCTCCTCCCCGAGATGGAGTCCGCCGTGAGGGAGCGCCTTGCTGCGTGGGCCACCATGCCGAGCGTGGACGTGCGGGGCGATGCGCCCGACCTAAGTGTCTTGCCTTGGTTTCGATGCAATTTGAGTTGCTCTCTCCATCATGGTGTACAAATTGCTCGCTATTGTCGTTGCAGATTCTTTTTGAGTTGGTGACGAGGAAGTGCCTTGGTTTCGATTCCACCAGGTCGAGGGAACTGAGGAACAAGTTTGAAGTGCTTTTCTCAGGGTTGTGCTCCTTCCCAATATATTTCCCTGGGACACCATTTTACCGATGCATGCAGGTACTGCCTCCGATCCTATTTACTCCGCGTATTAAATATTTGTATTGAATTCATGCTTCAGCCGATTCATCCAAAAATCTGAACTGATGACGGGCAATATATTTCAACACTCCCCCTCACGTCTAGACTATTTTAGTCCTTAGACGTGGGATCAATGTAGGCCGCAGAACCGTTTTATTTAATATTGCGTTGGCAGGGTGTTGAACTCAAGACCTCTTGATTCTGATACCATATTGAATTCATGCTCTAGCCAACTCATCCAAAAGTCCGAACTGATGGTAAAAAGCGGGCAATATATTTCAACAATTGTTCAAGTCAAACATTGCAAACTTTGACTAAATTTGTATTAAAAAATACCATTATCTATAATACCAAATATATATACTATGAAACTACATTTCATAACGAATCTAACAATATTGATTTGGCACTGTGAATGTTAATACTTTTTTTATATGTTTGATCAAAGTGGAGATACTTTGACTTTGGACAATACTTATATGCAAACTAAAAAGGACCCGAGGGAGTAGGAGTACATAAAAAAAATCGGAGAAGGAGTACATAAACTAATTAGCTACTCCCTCTATAAAGAAATAATATAAAATTGTCTAGATCACTAAATATAAAGAAAGAAATAATATATTTTTTGCGAAATAAAGAAAGAAATATAAGATCGTATAGAAGATGACAGACGTCCCTACCACTACTTGCGTGCACATGCAGGCAAGGAAAAACGTGCAGAAGACAGTGCGGGATACGTTGGCAGAGAGGTTAGCTACACCAGGGAAGAAACATGGCGACCTCCTTGACATAATTGTCGAAGAACTGCAGGGTGAAGAGCCATTAATAAGTGAGAATTTCGCTACTGATATGGTCTCCACGCTGTTGTTCGCCAGTGTCTTCACGCTATCAGGGACCATCGCTGTAGCCTTCAAGTCACTCCATGACAATCCGGACGTTGTCCACGCCCTCGAGGTTGGTTTTATATTGGTTTTTTTACAGTACATTATACTACTTCTGGGACCAAGTAGTATTGAATCATCGTAGCCATGGGTACTTTGGTCATTTTAATTTCGTGATTTGTAAAATCCCTCGCCATGACCGTCCTCGTCAGGCCTCGTGGTTGCCGTCGCCAGACATCGACGGCTCCTGTTTTTTTTTCGAAACAGAGACAAAAGATTTGTCTCATCTATTAAATAAGAAGAGAATAGAGTTTGTTACAAGGGCATCGACGGCTCCTGTCAATAACCATCTATGGCTCCAATGGCGTTGACGAAGGAGCTGTCGTGGTTCAGGACCCCTGGCTCCGTCGCCGCTGCATCTTCCTCGGAGGCTCCCGCTGTCCCCCGGTGCCTCTGCTCCCACTGCGTCACGTGAGAGTGCCATGGCTGCTTTGACGTCGGCACAGTGAACCTTCCCAGCCATGCATGTCACCGTATCGATGTTGACAGCGATGGCAGTGCGGTCGTTTCATATCCATATATATGGTCCATGTGTTAGCGTACCTCCTTGCCGGGGTACGCCGTACGTCGTGCCTCTCACCGAGTCTAGTACACCATGAGATGGTAGAACCGTAAAACTTAGATACCTGTGGGACGATCTGCCGCTTCTCCTATCGGCGGCTCAGCATCACGGGGATGCGGGTCGCTAGTGGTAACGAGGTCAAGTTGACGTATTCCGGCGAGATTCGAGCGGTGTTGTGTGCCTACGTTGCTTGTCTGCAGCGGATGCAATCGACGGCTTGTGTACACGCGTCATCGCCGGAAAACAATCGAGTCGATCACGTACGTACTAGT
Organism: Triticum urartu; assembly: GCF_003073215.2. Classification (NCBI taxonomy): domain Eukaryota; kingdom Viridiplantae; phylum Streptophyta; class Magnoliopsida; order Poales; family Poaceae; genus Triticum; species Triticum urartu. The sequence continues at coordinate 597,907,735 of NC_053026.1, forward strand.
GCATTTGGACATGATCAATCAATATAGGAGGTTAGCTTGGCTAGCTTTGTACATGATGATTTCTTCGGCCATATGACTGGAAATGGACGGCTCATATTACTTAGATGTATTGTCGAAGGTCTCATTATTTTGTACTACGTGCCATGCAGTACTTCCTCCGTCCTGATTTATTAATCTTTCTCATATTTTAGTCAAATTTTGATCATAAATTTTACTAGTAAAGTATGACTCATATATTGTAACAATAGTGCCATTAGAAACCTTTTTTTTAACTAATCCAGTAATGTATTTTTGAGTCATATCACTTATATTTTGCAAGTAAATATATAGTCAAATTAATCTTGGCTAAAAATGTGAAGAAGATTAATTAACCCGGACAAAGGAAGTACATATACTATATAAACTGCTTGCATATAGTACAAGATTATAGTACTGTGTACCTTTTGCTGTACTCATGCTAGACCGACGACATACTAGTGTGTGTAATAAAATGGAGGGAATAGAAATAAGTATCTTAAAACGTGCAAAATTATTAACATCCTGAAAACTTGCACTTTACACAGAAGGAGAACCGTGCTATGCTAAAGGGTCGAAAGGGTGGGAACTCCGGGCTCACGTGGGAGGAGTACAAGTCATTGACATTCACTAATGAGGTAAAAATATATAAAAAAAAGATTGATTACAGCTGGATTCATCGGCACTAGTAGTTTCTAAATTTGACCAGATTTTCTCTTTTATTGAAGGTCACCAATGAGATTATTCGAATAAGCAATGCCGCGCTTGTAGTGTTTAGGAAAACTCTTACAGATGCACAAGTCAACGGTAAAAACTCATAAATATTGTAATATAGTATTTTATTTCATTAGCTAGCAAAGCAGTACAGTTATATCAACAACTTTGAAAGTGGTTGTTTCTTAATATCTTGATTCGTTCTTCCTGTAGGCTATACAATTCCAGCCGGATGGTTGGTCATAGTTAACCCTATGGCAGTTCATCTGAACGGAGAACTGTTTGAAGATCCACTCAAATTTAACCCATGGAGGTGGATGGTTAGTGAAGACTTCATTACTTCGATTATGTTACCTTTTTTACCTTGGATATTTTGTTGGAACTAATGTTGTGGATGTAAATAAATTTCACAAATCTGAACATGAAGGATGAGTCAAAGCGCAGCACAATGCTGAAGAATTTCATGCCATTCGGAGCAGGTATGAGGGTTTGTCCTGGCGCAGAGTTTGTCAAGTTGTTCATAACACTTACCCTCCACATTTTGGTGACCGAGTATAGGTGTGTATTTTTCTCAGCTCAAAGCATGTTGCATTCATTAGATCAGACACCCCGTATGTTGATATGCAATATGCAATTTTTAACTTCTATCGCAGATGGGAAGAAATGAAAGGGACAAATGTATTCCGAAGCGGTGAGGTCATGTTCCCGCAGGGCTACCCCATTCGACTTCGACCCCAGGATGACTAAATGAACTGATGTGTATCTATACCAACAGGAATCTACACTTATCAGCCTTCTTATCACACACCAAATAAACAAACGATATTATTCTGATTCCGGACCTTGTACTATAATTTTTGAAATTTATCTATCCTTTGTTACATATCTCTGTTATATGTACCATTAAAAAAACTATCATCCTATACCCTACAAGACCTCATCACTAGGATGATCTGGTTCGTCGGTTGTTTAAATGCATGAACATGATTTGTTAGTTTCACAAAACTCACGCTTTTATAAGTAATGGAGATGAGTACGAATCCTGTATTTAAGCAAGTTTGTCTGATATTTATATTCCGTGTTTTGAGTTCTATGCATTTGCATTTAGTTTAACCACATGCCTAAATACAACAGCAAGAAAACAAAATCTACCATTGTCCACGGAAAATATAGTTCAATTTTGTTCATCATTGTCGATGGTGTTTCGCAAAGTACTCGAGGATGATACAGTAACATACGTGGATTTTTATCATAGTGGGACGTAATTAACCTCAAGCTGTTGGAAGGACACGTGGGACAGTTTTCATCCAGGTTCAGGCTTTGAGATGCAAGCACCAACCCTAATCCTTCTTACTATATGGATTTATATCAGGGAAGAACTTGTCAACCAGTACATTTGGGAGTGCAGCTATTTCAATGTGAGGCAATTGGATTTCGAGGTTCGATTTTTCTTTCCTCTTCACCGAGGAAGAACTAGTTGTCCCTCCTCCTTGGGATCTTAGCATATTTATGATGGACCTAGGATGATTTAATTGTCCTCTTTTTGGTTTCTTTGTCTCGAAAGACTTGGACTCGCCTTTGTCTGATAGTCAAACGCCTTCCTTTTCAAGAGACTAATTGGTAAGTGTATTGGGGAGTCGCCCGCCCGGATATGCGCTTTATGTGGTACCTAGATTTAGTCTCAGGCGACTTATCTAGGGTATGTGTGGCATGATGTTGGTCTAGAACCCACTTCCTATCGACAAGCCCCTTTCTGTATCCGCGATGAAGACGTTAGCGAGTCTCGCTCTTCACACCTTTGATGGGCCTTTGAGCGGCCTGACACTGCCACCGCTTGCTCGGGCCCCACCTGATTGTTGCCATTCACGTGATATCTCATTTTAGTGATTCAAGCATGAAATACAGATAGTGATGATGTTACCTTTCATGCCGCATGTCCACAACAACTTTTCGAGGTCCTCGACTCATGAAGCTTGGACTCCTTCTCGTTGAACAAGACTGCATTGCTCCCTTCGGTTTCTCGCTACCCTTGCTCCTTTGTTCATGGACCTTGGTTGCTCTTGAGCCATCATCCCGCTCTTCCTTTCTCGTGGCTTCTCACAGTGCTTCCGTCAGTGCTAAGAGCTCTTCGGCATATTCGTGATGATACACATTTGCTATAATGGGTTCAATTTTTTCTCATTGATGTACAACCATGATGAATTTATGATAGAATCAAGAATGTCACGCAGGTGTTGCCATGGATCTTTTCCATGAAAAAAGTCGTTTCCTGTAATGGAAGTATTATCTTCCATGATAGAAAATGACGTGACATGGAAGTGATTTTTGTCGCGGGTGAACAGCTCTACCGGGACACCACCCACACGTGGTAGTCATCATAACGGGTCGCCATTAAGCTAATTAATGGACATGGGTACCGGATCCGATACCTATTAACAATGTGGCATCCTATTGATCACCTACATGTTGGATTCGTATTATTCTAAGCAAACCATGTGTCAGCTATTTATTCGAACAATTGTCGCACATCCAACAGACTTCGTGCATCATTCTCTGGATGACACCCCCAACCCAATGGAGGCCCATTTAGTTGAAAAAAAGGTTGGCTCAGTCCAAGGCCTTAGTCAAACCTTAGTCATTTCGGCCATGTAAGGTTCGCTAAGGACATGGATGCACACAACTCATTTACGACCCAGGTCCAAACATCCCATTAACAACATGTCCTTGGTGCTTTCGAGCCATTTTATTTTACGATTGTAGTGCTTTCAGCTCCTTTCTGGCCCATTGTGTTTCAGCCCATGGTGATTTTGGCCTATTTGAGCCCCATAGTGCTTTCGGTCAGTTTGACGTCCATGACTTTTGGCTCATGGTTCTTTCAGCCTACTAATAGATCATTGTTTTTCCGGGCCTTTAGTGGCCCTTTGGTTTTTTTATCATTGGTGCAGATAAACTTATCACCATAAGTCGGGAAGTACATATCATTTGACATGAGTGGTAGGATTTCATGTCATAGAATATGATGGACCATTATCTTCTCTGTCCACACAGAGAACATGGCATGCGGAAGGGTACTCGGTAAGCGGAAAATGCCATCGGAGGCTGAGCTCCAGTGAGCTCGTTTTCATTTTTTATTTTTCTGGAGCACGAAAAATTCCAAATTTACTTTTTGAACACACATGCACATGTATACTATGTATATGCAAAATTTCACAGTATTATACGTTTACATGTGGCCTATAGGAAAAAGACAAATACACATTTTTAATGGGCCTTTTATTTTTGTTATTGGGCCAGAAATTTGTTACTTTTGTACAGCCTACAAATCACAACATTTTTCGACGAAATTTAACACGTTCTTGCGGAATACATATAAGTTTTCATGATATTTTTTTAGATTTTTTTGGAACTTTTAAATACGCTTTTTGATTTTTTTCAAAATACCGAGCTCACTGGAGCTCGGCCTCCAAAAATCCGCACTCACTCGGTAAGTCGCTATCCAGCGACCCCACGCGAAATAGGGATCGCCAACTACATGCATACATAGGCCATCTACGTTATAAGATGCGCTATTAGTGGGTCTTGTATGATAGGTCGATCCGTCCATGGGCTACTAGTCTGATTACACATTATTCTGGAGCGTCTGCGGTGATGATGGATGTGTCTATTTCTTCCCTTCAGGAGAGCTATATCTAGCTTACTACAAGACGGACAGAGCTCTCGCATTCATGGGTGTTATATCTGGAGTGGCACATTAGCTCCAGATTTTGGAACCTTCTACTCGACGAAGATTCTGGGAGTCCAGATGGGCCGGCCCAGTTCCGCGGGATGCCACGGCCTGTTTTCTTTGTTTTTTTTTCTGCTCTCATTTTTTGCTTTATATTTATACTATTATTTATACATCAAAATATTCTACATATATACACAAAAAACACTCTATAAAAACACATTTGGAAAATGTTGAAAATTATTTTTAAAATGTTGAATAAGTATTTAAAAATATTGAAAAAATATTTGAAAAATGTTGAAAAAGTATTTGATTTTTAAAAATAAATACTAAAAAAGTTGAATAAGTATAAAAAATTATTAAATGAGTATTTTAAAAAAGTTGAATAAGTATTTAAAAAATGTTGAGTAAGTATTAAAAAATGTTAAACGAGTATTTGAAAAATGTTGAATAAGTACTAAATGTTGAAAAAGTATTTAAAAATGTTGAATAAGTATTAAAAAAATTTGGACGAGTATTTGAAAAATGTTGAACTAGTATTTGAAAAATGTTGAAGTAAGTATCAAAATGTTGAGCAAGTATTTGAATTTTTTTGAATAAGTGTTCAAAAAATGTTGAACGTGTATACATAAAATGTTGATCCCTTAATAAAAAACGGTTTTGACATATACAAAAATGTATAGTGAAAATAGAGAATAATTGGAGAATAAGCAAAAAAAGACATTGAAAAAGGAGAAGAAATAGTGAAAGCCCTGCTCGATTTGAATTAAGTGGTCCGACCTTCTAGTTTAGCACGTAGCCAAGTGGCAAGCAGCTATTTGCTTTACTGTAGTGTTCCACGTGAGAGTAACCTCTGGGCTCGTTTAATACGAGTAATAGGCGCCGTGCTTGCATTCAGCGAGTCCAGCATCCGAGGAAAAACCTACACGCAGCTTACTGCATCGAACTGTCGAGGGAGCTCCTGTTCGGCGCCTTATGCGCCCGAACAGGTTCTTGGCGCCCGCTGCAGCGCCTTGTTGGACCGCACGCGATGGGAAAGGCAGCTACCAGAAATCGCCAAAAAACACAAAAACGGTAGATTCTTTAGGGATCGTACTCAGAACAATCAAGTAGGCAACCATTGTACAATCTTAGATGACCACCAGAACAATTTGTCACTTGTGATTTAGTAGCGCTAAACTGTACATGAACTGGTATGGGCGCGCTATTTATTTATCATTTAGTTTTTTCATTTACTTCTATAAAATCATGAATTTAAAAATTTTCATCGATTTTGAGATAAAAGTTCACAAACTTAAAAAAAGCTCATCGATTTTGAGGAAAAGTTCACAAACTTAAAAAAGTTCACCGATTTTGGAAAAAACTTTTGAAAAAGGTTAAAAAGTTCATTGTTTTCGAGTTCATCGGTTTTGAAAAAAGTTCATCAGTTTTGAAAAAAGTTCATCGATTTTGAGAAAATAGTTCATCGATTTTGAAAAAAGAATCACAAATTTGAATGAAAAAATCGTCAATCTTGAAAAAAGTTCATTGGATTTGGAAGAAGTTCATCGAAATTGAGAAAACAAAAGTCAAATTTGAAAAAAGTTCGCTGCATTAGAAAAGATTTCATCAATTTTAGAAAAATGTGGATGAATTTGACAAAGATCATTGAACGAGGAAGAAGGAAAAAATAAACAGAAAAATAGAAAAAAGAAGAAAAAGTGAAAGAAAAATGCGATAAGGCGAACAAGCGAAGGAAATGTGGGCATCAAGTTACTGTGGCGGGGGGGTTACCACAGTGCGCTGTTAACCAGGAAGGTCTTGGTTAGATTCCCAGCTCTCGCGGAATTTAGCGATCGACCGGGCCGGGCCATTTATAGCGCGAAGTAGGTTTTCTGGAAAATCGTTTCCGGGTTTTGGAAAAATTCTAGAATTTTCCAACCGGTTTTTTCTGGTTTTAGGAACCTTCTAGGGCCAGTTTTTTTGACTCAATTCTGAAGAATAATTGCCGGGAAAATCACAATTGCAAAAGAACTCAACTCTGTCACAGGAATCGTCTAGAATCATTCCACAATCACAAGAGTATTCCAGAATCGTGGGAAATTGATGAGTGTGGCAATTCTGGCAAGCCTCTCAAAACAAAACGATTCAGTTTTAGCAACTACCCCTATTGGACCTACAAATTACCCCCAATATGCCACTCGGGCCAGCCGACCGAGAAGGCCCAAAAATACTCGATTCACCCCCCTGCGTCACTTGTCCCCAGCCAAAACGAACCAGTCGACCTAGGGTTGGCGCCGCCAACCGGACTCCCCGCCCCGACGTCGTCAGATCCGTCGGCGGCGGTCCTCTACGGCGCCTCCCCGTCCAGTCCACGACCATCCCCGACCACCCTGCGCCGCCGCTCCTTCTCCTCCTCCACGAACCAGCTTCCCCGCTCCGCCCCAACCGCCCTGCAACAGGAGGCGCCGCCGACCGGATTCCTCGCCCCGACATTGTTAGATCCGTTGGCGGCGGTCCTCTACGATGCCTCCCCGTCCAGTCCACGGCCATCCCCGACCACTCTGCGCCGGCCGCCCCTTCTCCTCCTCCGCGAACCTGCTTCCTGACCCTGACCCAACTGTCCTACAGCAGGAGGCGCCGGCGCCGGCAACCAACTTCGCCGGTGCTGATGAGCTTCGGGGTAGGGGCGTTACAGACATTTCAGTACACAACTCATACAACAATCACATACTAGAATCACAGAAAAGAACTGGACAGACAATTCTGTGGGCACACGATTCTGGGGGCAGTTTTCCAGAATGACATTCTGAAGAATCATGAGGCGAAAAGAACTGGCCCCTAGCAGGTTCCCTGAACCGGTTTTATGGTTCTTATTTTTTTGTTTTTCTGTTTATTTTTCTTCTTTATTTTTTTCTTTTATTTGACTATTCTGTTTCTTTCTCTTTTTTCCATTTCGTGTTTATATTTCAATTTTTTAGTTTCCTTTTTAGTGTTCATGTTTCAAAAGTTGTTTGGAAACCTAAAAAACCTTTATGCTTTTAAAAAAGTTCAATTTTAAAGAATGTTCGTGTTTTCAAAATTTTGTTCATATTAAAATATGTTCGCATTTTTACAAAATTCTTCGCGAATTTCAAAAAATGTTCATAATATTTTTGTTCATTTTTGGAAATTTTCAATAATAACCAGGATTTCAAAAAAAAATCCTGTTTTCAAAAATTGTTCATAAATTTCACAAAATGTTCTGTTTTTCTAATTTTTGTTCATGTATTAAAAAATTATTCGTGTTTCTAATTTGTTTGGGATTTTCAAAAAAATTCTCTAATTCGAAATTTGTTCAAAATATTCAAAATATGTTCATGATTTTAGAAATTGTTCCCGTTTTGAAATATTGTTCAATTTTTTTGAAAAACGTGAACAATTTAAGAAAAATGCATGCAGCATTTTGAAAAATGTTCATGGTTTTTCTAAATTCTGATTACAAAATTGTTTCATTTTTTCAGAAACAATACTTGGAATATCAAAAAATATATGCGGCATTTCAAATCGGTCGAAAATTTCAAGAAATGTTTCTAAATTGATTTTTCCAAAATCACAACCCTGCTGTCTTTTCTTATAGAGTTTAGCGCCTTAATTTTCACAAGCAGCTGTGTGGTGGGGTGGCAAACTGGTCGTGGTTTTTATTAGGTCGCGCGCGATGCAGCAAACAGAAACGGATTTCGCGTCGATGGGCCGTCCCAGTCGTGCGTCGGCTGTGTGGGTCGAGCTCCTCATCGACGCAGAATGCGTCATATAGGAGGTCCTAGCATGCGACTCACTGATGCACGAACATATGGGCCGGCCTAGTTCGCGATAGTACAGTGCCACATTTTCTTTTCCGCTTTTTGGTCACATTTTTATTTTGTTTTTAAATTCCATTTTACTTTATTTACACTTTAAAATATTCTAAATATATATATATATATTACAGAAATATATTTTAAATAATTTTAATAAAGTCAATTATGCATTAAAAAATATTGAACATGTACAAAAAATGTTGATCATGTATTAAAAAAATGAAGAAATATTTTGATCATGTAGATAAAAAATATTAGCCAAGCCTTTAAAAACATTAGTATTTCAAAAATATTTACCAAGTACAAGGAAATGTTAAATGTGTATTTAAAAAATGTTAACCAAGCATGCAAATAATGAATTTTTTATCATTGTATATAAAAATGTTAATCAAGCATTTGAAAAAATGTTGGACAGGATTTCAAAAATGTGAATCAAGCATCTAGAAAATAATAAATGTGTATACAAAAAATGTTGACCATCGATTAAAAAACTATCCCAATCTTGCTTTTGAAAAAATGTTAATAAAGCATTTAAAAAATTGTGAAATGTGCATAGAAAAATGTTAACCATGTATCAGAAAAATGTTAATCTTGTATTTGGAAAATTTTGATCAAGTATGTGAAAAATGTTTAAAGTGTGTATAATAAAAATGTTGGTTATGCATTAAAAAAATAATATTCTATTTGAAACATGTTAATCAAGCATATGAATTTTTTTAAATGTGTGTGTGTGTGTGTGTTTATGTATACTATGTATTAATAATGTTAAATATATATTGGAAAAATGTTGAACATGTATTAGAAAAATGTTTTTGACATATACGAAAATGTAGAATGCAAAAACAGAAGAAACAGAGAAAACCAAATAAATGAAAAATCAAAAAATAAAAACATGAAAATGAGACAGAAAAGAAAATTGTTAAAAACCACAAAAAAACAAAGCGAAACCCAAATAAAAACAAAATAAAAATGAAGTATAATGATAAGAAATTAAACCCAAACAAAAATAAGAACACCAAACAAAGAACCAAATAAATGAAAAAAAAAGAAAATATAGAGAAACAAAAAAAACCTCTGTTCTTTTATCTCAAGTTGCGTGTGCTTCCTATATTTTCATCGTGGGTAGTGGCTCTTGATGGAAATATGCACTGGAGGCAATACTAAAGTTGTCATTATTATATTTCTTTATTCATGATAAAGATTTATTATTCATGCTAGAATTATATTTATCGCAAACTTAAATACATGTGTGGATACATAAACAAATACCGTGTCCTAGTGAGCCTCTACTAGACTAGCTTGTTGATAACAGGACATGTATTGTTACTTGATAACAGGATCACATCATTAGGAGAATGATGTGATGGACAAGACCCATCCGTTAGCTTAGCATATGATCGTTCAGTTTATTGCTACTGATTTCTTAATGACAAATACATATTCCTCCGACCATGAGATCATGCAACTCCCGGACACCGGAGGAATGCCTTATGTGCTATCAAACATCACAACATAACTGGGCGGTCATAAAGATGCTCTACAGGTATCTTCGAAGGTGTCTGTTGAGTTGGCATGGATCGAGATTGGGATTTTGTCACTCCGTGTATCGGAAAGGTATTTCTGGGCCCTCTCGGTAATACACATCACAAGAAGCTTGCAAGCAAAGTGACTAAGGAGTTGGTTATGAGATGATGTATGATACGTCTCCAACGTATCTATATTTTTTGATTGCTCCATGCTATATTATCTACTGTTTTGGACATTATTATCCACTTTTATATTATTTTTGGGACTAACCTATTAACCGGAGGCTCAGCCCAGAATTGTTGTTTTTTTCCTATTTTAGGGTTTCGTAGAAAAGGAATATCAAACGAAGTCCAAACGAAATGAAACCTTCGGGAACGTGATTTTCTCACCGAACATGATCCAGGAGACTTGGACCCTACGTCAAGACACAAAAGAGGAGGCCACGAGGTAGGGGGCGCGCCTACCCCCCCCCCCCAGGCGTGCCCTCCACCCTCATGGGCCCCCTATTGCCCCACCGACGTACTCCTTCCTCCTATATATACCTACGTACCCCCAAACGATCAGATATGGAGCCAAAACCCTAATTCCACCGCCTCAACTTTCTGTATCCACGAGATCCCATCTTGGGGCCTGTTCCAGAGCTCCGCCGGAGGGGGCATCGATCACGGAGGGCTTCTACATCATCACCATAGCCCCTCCGATGAAGTGTGAGTAGTTCACCTCAGACCTACGGGGCCATAGTTATTATCTAGATGGCTTCTTCTCTCTTTTTGGATCTCAATACAATGTTCTCCCCCTCTCTTATGGAGATCTATTCGATGTAATCTTCTTTTTGCGGTGTGTTTGTTGAGACCGATGAATTGTGGGTTTATGATCAAGTCTATCTATGAACAATATTTGAATCTTCTCTGAATTATTTTATGTATGATTGGTTATCTTTGCAAGTCTCTTCGAATTATCAGTTTGGTTTGGCCTACTAGATTGATCTTACTTGCAATGAGAGAAGTGCTTAGTTTTGGGTTCAATCTTGCGGTGTCCTTTCCCAGTGACAGTAGGGGCAGGAAGGCACGTATTGTATTGTTGCCATCGAGGATAACAAGACGGGGTTTTCATCATATTGCATGAGTTTATCCCTCTACATCATGTCATCTTGCTTAAGGCGTTACTCTGTTTTCATTAACTTAATACTCTAGATGCATGCTGGATAGCGGTCGATGAGTGGAGTAATAGTAGTAGATGCAGAATCGTTTCGATCTACTTGTCACGGACGTGATGCCTATATACATGATCATGCCTAGATATTCTCATAACTATGCTCAATTCTGTCAATTGCTCAACAGTAATTTGTTCACCCACCGTAGAATACTTATGCTCTTGAGAGAAGCCACTAGTGAAACCTATGGCCCCCGGGTCTATTCTCATCATATCAATCTCCATCACTTTAATCTTGCTTTGCTTTTTACTTTGCTTTTACTTTTTACTTTGCATCTTTATACCAAAAAATACCAAAAATATTATATCTATCAGATCTCACTCTCGTAAGTGACCGTGAAGGGATTGACAACCCCTAATCGCGTTGGTTGCGAGTAGCTATCGTTTTGTGCAGGTACGAGGGACTTGAGCGTGGCCTCCTACTGGATTGATACCTTGGTTCTAAAAAACTAAGGGAAATACTTACGCTACTCTGCCGCATCATCCCTTCCTCTTCGGGGAAAACCAACGCAAGCTCAAGACGTAGCAAGAAGGATTTCTGGCGCCGTTGCCGGGGAGTCTATGCAAAAAGTCAACATACCAAGTACCCATCACAATCCCTATCTCTCGCATTACATTATTTGCCATTTGCCTCTCGTTTTCCTCTCCCCCCAATTCACCCTTGCCGTTTTATTCGCCCTCTCTCTCTCTCTATCCTCCCTCTCTATTTGCCTCTTTTCCCTCGCCATGTCAGAACCAAAAAGAGTTGGGGGTTCTCTCCCAAGTTCTAGTACTTTAGACAATCCTGCTATCTTATCTAAACTCTTGAATCGGAATGCTATGGAACAACTTGCCGGAGTTATCAATGAGAACCTTAGTAATTTTGATGACGATGATTCTGGAATTTTTCGTTATTTACTTGATGAATCTTTGAAAGATGCTTGGGATAGGCTGTTAAGGATCCGGGCTAGCTATGTACCCCAATATCACATTGAGGTTTACTTAAAAAGCTTTTATGTTGGGCTACCCACTTCGTTCAAACAAGTTTTAGATTCTATTTTCGCGGGGGGTTTTCTCGAAGGGGACCCCATAGATACCTATGAGAGGATGAAAACTATATTTGGGCACCCCATTAATGAGAAAGCTGAAATCACATCTCTCTTGCTTTCTTACCAAAAAGAATCTATTAAAGAAATAAAAGCTAGCCTAGATGCCAATTTCCACAACATTCTTAATCTATCTTCTACCATTAATGGACATGTACTCTGTCAAAATAGAAAGATTAATTCCATAGACAACAAGTTTGCTCTCTTTTTCTCTAGAACCAAAGATGGCAATACCTAGATCTATCCTCACTTTTATGCCTAGCTAGGGGCGTTAAACGATAGCGCTTGTTGGGAGGCAACCCAATTTTATTTTTATTCCTTGCTTTTTGCTCCTGCTTAGTAATAAATAAATTATTTAGCCTCTGTTTTTCTTGTGTTTTTTGTGTTTAATTAGTGTTTGTGCCAAGTAGAACCATTGGGATGACTTGGGGAAAGTCTTGTTGAACTTGCTGTAAAAAACAGAAACTTTAGCGCTCACGAGAACTGCTGTCATTTTTATTTTAAGAGTGATATTTAGTTAATTATTTTTGCAGATGATTAATAGATAAATTCCTCACATCCATCAATTTATTTTAGAATTTTTGGGGTTCCAGATCTTGCGCTAGCTACAGATTACTACAGACTGTTCTGTTTTTGACAGATTCTGTTTTTCGTGTGTTGTTTGCTTATTTTGATGAATCTATGGCTAGTAAAATAGTTTATAATCCATAGAGAAGTTGGAATACAGTAGGTCTAACACCAATATAAATAAAGAATGAGTTCATTACAGTACCTTGAAGTGGTCTTTTGTTTTCTTTCGCTAACGGAGCTCACGGGTTTTCTATTTTGAGTTTTCTGTTGTGAAGTTTTCAAGTTTTGGGTGAATTCTTTTGATGGATCATGGAACAAGGAGTGGAAAGAGCCTAAGCTTGGGTATGCCCATGGCACCCCCAAGATAATCCAAGGACACCAAAAAGTCAGCTTGGGGATGCCCCGGAAGGCATCCCCTCTTTCGTCCACTTCCATCGGTAATTTACTTGGAGCTATATTTTTATTCACCAACATGATATGTGTTTTGCTTGGAGCGTCTTGTATTATTTGTGTCTTTGTGTATTAGTATGGCACAATCATCCTTGCTGTACACACCTTTTGAGAGAGCCATACATGAATTAAAATTTGATAGAATACTCTATGTGCTTCACTTATATCTTTTGAGCTAAGTAGTTTTGCTCTATGTGCTTCACCTATATCTTTTGAGCGTTATAATTTTGCTCTATGTGCTTCACTTAGATCTTTTAGAGCACGGTAGTGGATTTGTTTTAAAGAAACTATTGATCTCTCATGCTTCACTTAAATTATTTTGAGAGTTTGTTAATAGCATGGTAATTTGCTTAATAATAATATGCTTGGTATTCAAGATTTGTGAAACTTTCTTTTGAGTGTGTTGAATACTAAGAAAAGATTGAAGCATGATAATTGTTTTGAGATATGGAGGTGATAATATTAAAGTCATGCTAGTTGAGTAGTTGTGAATTTAAAGAATACTTGTGTTGAAGTTTGTGATTCCCGTAGCATGCACGTATGGTGAACCGTTATGTGATGAAGTCGGAGCATGATTTATTTATTGATTGTCTTCCTTATGAGTGGCGGTCGGGGATGAGAGATGGTCTTTTCCTACCAATCTATCCCCCTAGGAGCATTCGCGTAATACTTTGCTTTGATAACTTCTAGATTTTTGCAATAAGTATATGAGTTCTTTATGACTAATGTTGAGTCCATGGATTATACGCACTCTCACCCTTCCACCTTTGCTAGCCTCTCTAATACCGCGCACCTTTCGCCGGTATCATACACCTACCATATACCTTCCTCAAAACACCCACCATACCTACCTATTATGGCATTTCCATAGCCATTCCGAGATATATTGCCATGCAACTTTCCACCGTTCCGTTTATCATGACACACTCCATCATTGTCATATTGCATATCCCGGTACACCGTCGGATGCATTCATATAGAGTCATATTTTGTTCTAAGTATCGAGTTGTAATTGTTGTGTTATAAGAAAAATAAAAGTGTGATGATCATCATTATTAGAGCATTGTCCCAAGTGAGGAAAGAATGATGGAGACTATGATTCCCCCATAAGTCGGGATGAGACTCCAGACGAAAAAAGAGAGGCCAAAGAAGCCCAAATAAAAAGAGGCCATAAAAAAGAGAAAAGGCCCAAATAAAAAAATGAGAGAAAAAGAGAGAAGGGACAATGTTACTATCCTCTTACCACACTTGTGCTTCAAAGTAGCATCATGATCTTCATAGTAGAGAGTCTCTCATGTTATCACTTTCATATACTAGTGGGAATTTTTCATTATAGAACTTGGCTTGTATATTCCAATGATGGGCTTCCTCAAATTGCCCTAGGTCTTCATGAGCAAGCAAGTTGGATGCACACCCACTTAGTTTCTTTTTGAGCTTTCATATACTTATAGCTCTAGTGCATCTGTTGCATGGCAATCCCTACTCACTCACATTGATATCTATTGATGGGCATCTTCATAGCCCGTTGATACGCCTAGTTGATGTGAGACTATCTTCTCCTTTTTGTCTTCTCCACAACCACCATTCTATTCCACTTATAGTGCTGTATCCATGGCTCACGCTCATGTATTGCGTGAAGATTGAAAAAGTTTTGAAAAAGTTAGAGTATGAAACAATTGCTTGGCTTGTCATCGGGGTTGTGCATGATTTAAATATTTTGTGTGGTGAAGATAGAGCATAGCCAGACTATATGATTTTGTAGGGATAACTTTCTTTGGCCATGTTATTTTGAGAAGACATAATTGCCTTGTTAGTATGCTTGAAGTATTATTATTTTTTATGTCAATATAAACTTTTGTCTTGAATCTTTCTAATCTGAATATTCATACCACAATTAAGAAGATTTGCATTGAAATTATGCCAAGTAGCACTCCGCATCAAAAATTCTCTTTTTATCATTTACCTACTCGAGGACGAGCAGGAATTAAGCTTGGGGATGCCTGATACGTCTCCAACGTATCTACAATTTTTGATTGCTCCATGCTATATTATCTACTGTTTTGGACTATATTGGGCTTTATTTTCCACTTTTATATTATTTTTGGGACTAACCTATTAACCGGAGGCCCAGCCCAGAATTGCTGTTTTTTGCCTATTTCAGTGTTTCGAAGAAACGGAATATCAAACGGAGTCCAAACGGAATAAAATCTTCGGGAACGTGATTTTCTCACTGAACGTGATCCAGGAGACTTGGACCCTGCTCCAAGGAACAAAAGAGGCGGTCACGAGGGTGGGGGGCGCCCCCCCTAGGGCGCGCCCCCTGCCTCGTGGACCCCTCGTTGCTCCTCCGGCGTACTTCTTCCTCCTATATATACACACGTACCCCCAAATGATCAGAACAGGAGCCAAAAACCTAATTCCACCGCCGCAACTTTCTGTATCCACGAGATCCCATCTTGGGGCATGTTCCGGAGCTCCGCCGGAAGAGGGCCGTCATCACGGAGGGCTTCTACATCATCATAGCCTCTCCGATGAAGTGTGAATAGTTTACCTCAGACCTTCGGGTCCATAGTTAGTAGCTAGATGGCTTCTTCTCTCTCTTTGAGTCTCAATACAAAGTTCTCCCCCTCTCTTGTGGAGATCTATTCGATGTAATCTTCTTTTTGCGGTGTGTTTGTTGAGACCGATGAATTGTGGGTTTATGATCAAGTCTATCTATGAATAATATTTGAATCTTCTCTGAATTCTTTTATGTATGATTGGTTATCTTTGCAAGTCTCTTCGAATTATCCGTTTGGTTTGGCCAACTAGATTGGTACTTCTTGCCATGGGAGAAGTGCTTAGCTTTTGGTTCGATCTTGCGGTGTCCTTACCCAGTGACAGAAAGGGCAGCAAGACACGTATTGCATCGTTGCCATCGAGGATAACAAGATGGGGTTTATTTCATATTGCATGAATTTATCTCTCTACATCATGTCATCTTGCTTAAGGCGTTACTCTGTTTTTAACTTAATACTCTAGATGCATGCTGGATAGCGGTCGATGAGTGGAGTAATAGTAGTAGATGCAGAATCGTTTCGATCTACTTGTCACGGACGTGATGCCTATATACATGATCATGCCTAGATATTCTCATAACTATGCTCAATTCTGTCAATTGCTCAACAGTAATTTGTTCACCCACCATAGAATACTTATGCTCTTGAGAGAAGCCACTAGTGAAACCTATGGCCCCCGGGTCTATTCTCATCATATCAATCTCCATCACTTTAATATTGCTTTGCTTTTACTTTTTACTTTGCATCTTTATACCAAAAATACCAAAAATATTATATCTATCAGATCTCACTCTCGTAAGTGACCGTGAAGGGATTGACAACCCCTAATCGCGTTGGTTGCGAGTAGCTATCGTTTTGTGCAGGTACGAGGGACTTGAGTGTGGTCTCCTACTGGATTGATACCTTGGTTCTCAAAAACTGAGGGAAATACTTACGCTACTCTGCTGCATCATCCCTTCCTCTTCGGGGAAAACCAACGCAAGCTCAAGACGTAGCATGTACAACAAGGATGATTGTGGTAAACTAAAAATAAAAGACTCAAATCATACAAAAACACATATCATGTGGTGAATAAAAATATAGCTCCAAGTAAAGTTACCGATGGACGAAGACGAAAGAGGGGATGCCTTCCGGGGCATCCCCAAGCTTAGGCTTTTGTTTGTCCTTGGATTTTACCTTGGTGTGCCTTGGACATCCCCAAGATTAGGCTCTTTCCTCTCCTTGTTCCATAATCCATCAAATCTTTACCCAAAACTTGAAAACATCACAACACAAAACTTAAAAGAAAATCTCGTGAGCTCCGTTAGTAAAAGAAAACAAACCACCAATTCAAGGTACTGTAATGAACTCATTATTTATTTAAATTGGTGTTAAACCTACTGTATTCCAACTTTTCTATGGTTCATAAACTCTATTACTAGCCATAGATTCATCAAAATAAGCAAACAACACACGAAAAATAGAATCTGTCAAAAACAAAACAGTCTGTAGTAATCTGTAGGTTTCGAGTACGTCTGGAACCCCAAAAATTCTAAAATAAATTGATGGACATGAGGAATTTATCTATTAATCATCTTCAAAAGGAATTAACTAAATAGCACTCTCCAGTAAAAAAATGGCAGCAAATCTCGTGAGTGCTAAAGTTTCTGTTTTTTACAGCAAGATTGCAAAGACTTTCCCCAAGTCTTCCCAAAGGTTCTACTTGGCACAAACACTAATTAAAATCATAAAACCACATCTAACCAGAGGCTAGATGAATTATTTATTACTAAACAGAATCAAAAAGCAAGAAACAAAAATTAAATTGGATTGCCTCCCAACAAGCGCTATCGTTTAACGCCCCTAGCTAGGCATTGATAATTTCAATGATGCTCACATGAAAGACAAGAATTGAAGCACAAAAGAGAGCATCATAAAACACGTGACAAACACATCTAAGTCTAACATACTTCCTATGCATAGGCATCTTATAAGCAAACAAATTATCATAGCAAGCAAAAACTAGCATATTCAAGGAAGCAGAAAGAAACAATAGCAATCTCAACATAATGAGAGGTAATTTAGTAACATGAAAATTTCTACAATCATATTTTCATCTCTCATAATAATTACATGTGGGATCATAAGCAAATTCAACAAAACATCTATCACATAGAATATTTTCAACACGATCCACATGCATGCAAAGTTGACACTCTTCCAAAATAGTTGGATTAACATTAACTAAAGTCATGACCTCTCCAAACCCACTTTTATCAAAAAATTCATAAGATTGAACATTCTCCAAATATGTGGGATCTAAAGTTTACACTCTTCCAAACTCACTTTCAATAATATTGCAAACACTATTATCAATCTCATATTCATCATGGGGCTTAAATAAATTTTCAAGATCAAAAGAAGAATCACCCCAATCATGATCATTGCAACAAGTAGTGGACATAGCAAAACTAGATCCCCAAGCTTAGGGTTTTGCATATTATTAGCACAATTGACGTTAATAGAATTTATAATAACATCATTGCAATCATGCTTTTTATTCAAAGATCTATCGTGAATCACTTCATAAAGCACTTCATCACAATTTTCAGATTCACGAATTTCAAGCAAAACCTCATAAAGATAATCTAGTGCACTCAACTCACTAGAAATTGGTTCATCATAATCGGATCTCTTAAAAAGATTAGCAAGAGGATGAGGATCCATATCAATAGATTTTTAGCAAGCGAAGATGCAAGCAAATAGAAGGCACATGGTAACACGAGCAAATAAAAGGACGAACGGAAGAGGGGCGAATAAAACGGCAAAGGTGAAGTGGGGGAGAGAAAAACGAGAGGCAAATGGCAAATAATGTAATGCGGGGGATAAGAGTTTGTGATGGGTACTTGGTATGTCTTGACTTGTGCGTAGACTCCCCCCCAACGGCGCCAGAAATCCTTCTTGCTACCTCTTGAGCACTGCGTTGGTTTTCCCTTGAAGAGGAAAGGGTGATGCAGCAAAGTAGCATAAGTATTCCCCTCAGTTTTTGAGAACCAAGGTATCAATCCAATAGGAGGCCACACGCAAGTCCCTCGTACCTACACAAACAAATAAGAACCTCGCAACCAACGCGATAAAGGGGTTGTCAATCCCTTCACAGTCATTACAAAGAGTGAGATCTCATAGAGATGATAAGATAGTATTTTTGGTATTTTTATGATAAATAGTAAAAGTAAGGATTGCAAAATAAAAGATAATAGAAATAGCTCGTTAATGGAAGATTAATATAAATGAGAATAGACCCGGGGGCCATAGGTTTCACTAGTGGCTTCTCTCAAGATAGCATAAGTATTACGGTGGGTGAACAAATTACTGTCGAGCAATTGATAGAAAAGCGAATAATTATGAGAATATCTAGGCATGATCATGTATATAGGCATCACGTCCATGACAAGTAGACCGACTCCTGCCTACATCTACTACTATTACTCCACACATCGACTGCTATCCAGCATGCATCTAGAGTATTAAGTTCATAAGAACAGAGTAACGCATTAGGTAAGATGACATGATGTAGAGGGATAAACTCAAGCAATATGATATAAACCCCATCTTTTTATCCTCGATGGCAACAATACAATACGGCTCGTTTCCCCTTCTGTCACTGGGATCGAGCACCCAAGATTGAACCCAAAGCTAAGCACTTCTCCCATTGCAAGAAAGATCAATCTAGTAGGCCAAACCAAACTGATAATTCGAAGAGACTTGCAAAGATAACCAATCATACATAAAAGATTTCAGAGAATAATCAAATATTGTTCATAGAAAGACTTGATCATAAACCCACAATTCATCGGATCTCGACAAACGCACCGCAAAAAGAGTTACATCGAATAGATCTCCAACAAGATCGAGGAGAACTTTGTATTGAGATCCAAAGAGAGAGAAGAAGCCATCTAGTTAATAACTATGGACCCGAAGGTCTAAAGTAAACTACCCACACATCATCGGAGGGGCCATGGAGTTGATGTAGAGGCCCTCCGTGATCGATGCCCCCTCCGGCGGAGCTCCGGAAAAGGCCCCAAGATGGGATCTCTTGGGTACAGAAGGTTGTGGCGGTGGAAATAGGGTTTCGTGGTGCTCCTGGATGTTTTCAGGGTATATGAGTATATATAGAAGGAAGAAGTAGGTCGGTTGAGCCACGAGGGAGGGCGCGCCCAGGGGGGTAGGCGCGCCCCTGCCTCGTGGACTCCTCGTTGATTTCTTGACGTCCACTCCAAGTCCTATGGATCACGTTTGTTCCAAAAATAACTCTCCCGAAGTTTTCATTCCATTTGGATTCCGTTTGATATTCCTTTTCTGCGAAACACTGAAATAGGCAAAAAAAACAACATTTTGTACTGGGCCTTGGGTTAATAGGTTAGTCTAAAAAATAATATAAAAGTGTATAATAAAGCCCATTAAACATCCAAAACAGAATATATAATAGCATGGAACAATAAAAATAATTATAGATATGTTACGTATCATAGGCCGAATCCTACTTGGGGTCTCCCCTTGGCCGCGCCCTCTGCCGGAGGGGGAAGGAAAGAGGAGAGAGAGGAGGGAAGGAAGGGGGAGGCCGAATTCCCCCCCTTTCCTTTCACTTCCCCTCTTTCCTTCTCCTCCTGGTTCGACCCATATGGGGGGTGCACCAACCCCTTTGTGGCTGGTGTGTTTCTCTTCTTGGCCCATAAGGCCCATATCTTTTGTCGGGGGTGCCCAAAACCCCTTCCGGTGACCCGATATGTACCTGGTACCCTCCGGAACACTTCCGGTGTTCGAATACCATTGTCCTATATATCAATCTTTACCTCTCGACCATTTCGAGACTCCTCTTCATGTCCATGATCTCATCCAGGACTCCGAACAACATTCGGTCACCAAATTACATAACTCATATAATACTATATCGTCATTGAACGTTAAGCATGCAGACCCTACGGGTTCGAGACTATGTAGACATGACCTAGACACCTCTCCGATCAATATCCAATAGCGGAACCTGGATGCCCATATTGGCTCCTACATATTCTACGAAGATCTTTATCGGTCGAACCGTTATGACAACATACGTAATTCCCTTTGTCCATCAGTATGTTACTTGCCCGAGATTCGATCGTCGGTATCTTCATACCTAGTTCAATCTCGTTGTTGGCAAGTCTCTTTACTCGTTCCGTAATACATCACCTCGTGACTAACTCCTTAGTCGTTTGCTTGCAAGCTTATGATGTGTATTACCGAGATGGCCCAGAGATACCTCTCCGATACTTGAAGTGACAAATCCTAATCTTGATCTATGCCAACTCAACAAACACCTTTGGAGATACCTGTAGAGCATCTTTATAATCACCCAGTTATGTTGTGATGTTTGATAGCACACAAGGCATTCCTCCGATATCCGGGAGTTGCATAATCTCATAGTCGAAGAAATATGTATTTGACATGAAGAAAGTAATAGAAATAAAACTGAACGGTCACTATGCTAAGCTAACGGATAGGTCTTGTCCATCACATTATTCTCTTAATGATGTGATCCCGTTATCAAATGACAACTCATGTCCATGGTTAGAAAACCTTAACCATCTTTGATCAACAAGCTAGTCTAGTAGAGTCTTACTAGGTACACGGTGTTTGTTTATATATTCACACATGTATTAAGGTTTTCGGTCAATACAATTCTAGCATGAATAATAATCCTTTCCATGAATAAGGAAATATAAAATAACAACTTTATTATTGCCTCTAGGGCATATTTCCTTCAATAGTATCATATACTAGTATCATATTGTACTTTATTTATTGCCATGCATGACACATAGTATCATAGAATTTATTATGATATTGTATCACAATATGATACTCACCCATCTCTTTCTTCGTTTAATACTATGCCACCTCATCAAAATTGCTTAGATGACATGCATGATACTAACTATGATACTCCCATTACGATCAGTCTAAGTACAAACTTCCCAATTTCTTTCCTCGCGAGAGGATGCGTGCCCATTAATCCTGTTAAGAAGGCATACACTAAATAGATAACTATCTAAAAGTTGGTAAGTAGCAGGGAAATTCCTGAAATTATGAACTATGACACTTCCGTGCACCCAGTTGATAAACCTGACTCTGCCACTACCGGGCCAACCTTTCGAAGCATAGACCATTGCGTCCGACCTATTTTTTCTTTCCATTCGACCCAACATGGTATCGGTTCCATTATCAAGGGATAGCATAACAGAAAAATAAAAAATGTGTCCGACCCTATTTGCATAACAACAACAGATAAACCCCTAATTTACTCATGTGCCCCCTCATTGATGGTAAATAGAAAAGAAAAACAAGTGTACACCATTCATGCCGACCAAAACAAAACATGCAAGACAAGTTATGCTTTGATCGGCACATGCGACGCCGACTGTATAAGTAAGAACTTTCCAACTTCTTTCCTTGATGCCGCCAGAGGATGAGCACCAAGACTAAGACTAAAGCAAAAAAAAAAAAGTACAAGGTCGGACAAAAAAGAATATAAAACCCAAATAATGCATCCAACTCCGGATATAATAAAACAAGCTAAAAGCTTTCCCTTTTGGAAAAGAGAAGAAAAAGGAGAAGAAACCCAAAACAATCTCAGCAGCCGGCCAAAAAGCCAGCACGACCCCCGTCGGCGTGCGCCCAACCCAAAACCAAAGCCGAGACGTCTCCCCCGAGCCGAGCGGCCCAGAAAAAGAAGCGACCAGCACGCCACAGTAAAAAAAAAAAGGAAAAGGAAACCGGGGGGCGCCTCGCCCTCACGGCAAGGAAATTTCCCACCTCCACCAATCTCCCAATCTCCTCCCCGCACAAATCTCTCCGCCTCCCCCTCCCCCCACCCCCTCCCCTCCCCCGCCGCATTGCTCCCCGCGCACCGCCGGACCCCACTCGCCCCACAGGCCAGCGAGACGGCGCGCAGGAAGGGCGGGCGGGCGGCGGCGGCGGCGGCGGAGGAGGAAGAGCCGGGCAGGGTAGCATGTGCGACCTCGTGGCCCGCACGGGTCGCCACCAGCAGCGCTACGAAGACGGCCGACGGCTCGTCGCCGGGTATGGATTGGGTCCGCCTTCCCTAATCGTTGCTCGTCCTGAATCCTGATGCTTTTAGTGTCCTATACATCCGATTAGATTGGGGCGAGGGCTGCGCACGTGCGTTCATTGCCCTCCTGACCTAGATTCCTATCCCCCCGTATGAGATGCTTGCATTGGTTTGATGTGTATGGACGTTTTGGACGCTAGAGTTTGCGCCGTCGTGGCGCGGCCTGCCCATCCGGTGCTGGTTTGCTGCTCGTGGTCATGCGGCCTGCCATCAAGGGCTGGTTGGTTTGCTGCTTGTGTGAGCTCTGAATTTGTTTCTGTAAGCATGGTATATTAGTTGTAGTATCTGATGATAGCGACAAATATCACCGTTTGTTTGCTTCGCTTGTGGATACATTTTGTTTGTGCCGCTGGTCACAGGCGGTTACAACACACAAACCACTCTTCATAATCCGCGTGTTTGCCCCTGATAGGTGCCCCTCTTTGAGTTTGCTCCTAGTTCAGTGTCGATTTGGTAAGTTAGGGTGGACCTCTGATGTTGTTGATGGCAAGTTTTGATGACTTTACATTGCAAATTTCTGATGCACATGCCTTTCAACTCATTATGCGAAGTTTGTAAGGAATACCAGCAATAACTGGCATCTGAAATATGAAGTTTTATCATTTTTTGGCAATACTACTTGGATGTAGACCGCGTTTAGATATTCCGACCATTGACTCCTTTAGGCTTAAATTCTCCCTTTTATCATCCATACAGTATGTATATTTCTGATGGTTGAGATGCAGGTCAGTAAACTGCATCTACAATGTTTGGTAGTTTGATAAAGCTGGCAGGAAAGCACCTTCCATGAATATGACTGAACTTCTACAGTTCTACTGCCCATGTAGCTCAAATATCATTTTTCTTTTACTTGTAAATGTGCAGCTGTGAGGCACTGTCACATAATTTACACCTTAACACATCGCTGCACATTTCAATGAATATTTCTTTTGGTGATTCCTGAGATGAGACATTGTTCCTCTTTAAGCATGATTTGATAAGAGTCTTTGTAAACTTTGGGGATTAACATTCACATTTTGATGCTTTTGCATAGTGGATACTTTATGTTTTTGTCTGAATAAGTTCATTGTTTGCAGGTGCATACCATTCAGGTATAGAGCTGATGAAACTTCTGGTGATGAACAGAAAAAAGTTGTTGAAGTTCTCATGATAAACTCCCAAAGCGGACCAGGTTTATTATTCCCCAAGGTACTTATTCTTTGAATTGTCATACCAAGTTGTTTTGGAACATTGCGCTGCCGGCAACACAGATTGGTATCCCAGTTAGCTCCAACGTGTTCCTTTTCCTGGCATTTATATATTTATGAATCCTCTGAGACAAATTGAGATGCACGCAGGAATAGTGTGTATGGTTGATGCATAAATCACCCCTACCTAAATTTTGGAGAGCCCAAGTTTGGCCAAGGATTAAAGGGAATGGCCAAATGACCATGGTCATGCAACAAAGTTGTCAATCATCCAAAGAAAGCCCAATAGTTTGGTGCTACCTAATTAGTCAAGGCTGATTGGGGCACAAACGAAATACACCCGAACATTAACATACATGTGCTTACTTATTTAACCTTGTTGTCTTGTAATGAATTTCTCTGCAAGTTTATGTTACGTACTCTTATTGTTTCAACTTATTTTACAGTAGGAAGTCCGATCAGAATACATATTCACCTAGTTTTCAGATAGCATATATAGTGTTTTTTTTTCTTTCATTGTGTGTCAGTGTATTGTAGTTTTTTTGTGCAAATGTTACCATACTAGCATGTAGAGTTTTTGTTATTTTACTGCTTCCTATCGCAGGGAGGATGGGAGAACGATGAAACGGTTGAACAAGCAGCTGCTCGAGAAGCTATAGAAGAAGCTGGAGTTCGAGGAGATATAGTGGTAAGATGCCTGTAAAAGATGGTATTTTCATGTCAGTTTTTTATTTTTGTTTGCTACAAGCTGAGACATATTTACCAGTATGTTTCCTTAACTTGCTAGATATAGTATATAATTTTTTGTCTGACTGCACTAAACTGCCAGTGTAGACTAATCAGTCTGCTCATGAGCTTTTGAGGTCATGTGCTTTTTTATAATCCCCTCTGTAATGAGTCATTGTAGATAGTGCATCCAGTTGTGATATGAAGTTATTAACGCTAGTTATCTAACTGCTTTAGGACCTGAAAGCTATCCCGTTCCAACAGTGGAATGGTTTATATGCTTTTCCCCCTCAAAACCCATCAAATTTCATGTATTGGTGAATTTTTTCTTGGTTTGCACTATACTAAACCAGAGCATATCTGAGCCGTCTCAACTTTTTCCTGCTGCATTATTGTGTACCGTACTCACAGACAACTCACATATAGTAATATCGTATGATACATTTGCAACTACAGTACAGTTGAAAAATCACCAGCTCTTTGTAAATTAACATACTGGCTAATGTGCAGTGTGCAGCTCTATTTATGTAACTAGTTTATATATTAATAAATGCAAGCAGGGCATACTTCAGTAGTTCACACTTTGCTCGAAAGAACCATTTTATTACATTTCAGATGTCTGTGTGTGCGTGTGCGTGTGTGGGGGTAGGGACTCGCTTCAGCTGCCCCAACTTTGTACTCATTTGACCAGCATCAGTGAAGAATCTGAAGGTTGTAATTAACATAAACTGTAGGTTTCTAGTTCCTGTGACAAACTGACAATTTCTACTTGTGCCATGGAATATTCATAAGGGTTAGAACCTTTTCTGGAAGAGTATGTGTCATCACCGGAGATGATATTAAACCTGTTTCCAACTTACCGTGTGTGTTCCATTCTAACTTGCAAGATCATTCATGAACTATCTACTGAAGGAGTACTTGTTTAGTTCACTTGGTATAGTAATCAGCATGCCTTCCCATTGTACTTGGGCTTATATATACAGTTTTTTTCTGCATCAGCAATTTCTAGGTTTCTATGATTTCAAGAGCAAGACGCATCAGGACGCGTGCTGCCCCGAGGGCATGTGCAGAGCGGCAGTGTTTGCGCTGCACGTGAAGGAAGAGCTGGCCTCATGGCCCGAGCAGAGCACCCGCCGGAGGACCTGGCTGACGGTCCCCGAAGCCACATCACAATGTCGATACCAGTGGATGCAAGAGGCCTTGCTGACGGGCTTCTCCGAGTGGCATGATAACTGGAGCAAAGGGGGCAGTGCAGGTGGCGACCCAATCTAAACGCAAGAAGGCGTCGTCGTCTGTCGTCTCTCACTTTCCTTTGCCTTCTCCTCTGTCCTCCTCTCTAGGCCCCAACCTTGCACACAAATTGCAATAATACAGTGTGGTGCTTTTACTTGATGATGCCTAGTAGGTCATTGACCCTTGGTTCCTGGGATTGAAGTCTTAGCGTAGTGGTATATCTCATCGAAGACGAGAATTATCACAAATTTTAAGTGTCCGATTCTCGCAGCGTCATATTATTTCTCAAATTTCAGCTTGATTTTGATTTCTTGCTCCTGATTCTGGGGATGCATACCGCAATGTATTTACCAGACCTGAAATCGGAAAGTGTACTTGTTGACTCAGAGCGGCCGGTGCCTCTGGTTACCAAATTACAACTGTATTTTAAGAAGTAAAACGATTTAGCTGGAAGTATATAACACACTGGCTCATGAAGTAATGAGTAGTCTTATCTTTCTGAGAAGAGTAAATTTAATTCGAAACAACAAGAAAAAAAACATTGATAGCAATTAAAAAATGTGGGGTGAGAGAGGCTCGAATTTTAGCGTAGTGGTATATCTCATCGAAGACGAGAATTATCACAAATTTTAAGTGTCCGATTCTCGCAGCGTCATATTATTTCTCAAATTTCAGCTTGATTTTGATTTCTTGCTCCTGATTCTGGGGATGCATACCGCAATGTATTTACCAGACCTGAAATCGGAAAGTGTACTTGTTGACTCAGAGCGGCCGGTGCCTCTGGTTACCAAATTACAACTGTATTTTAAGAAGTAAAACGATTTAGCTGGAAGTATATAACACACTGGCTCATGAAGTAATGAGTAGTCTTATCTTTCTGAGAAGAGTAAATTTAATTCGAAACAACAAGAAAAAAAACATTGATAGCAATTAAAAAATGTGGGGTGAGAGAGGCTCGAATTTTAGCGTAGTGGTATATCTCATCGAAGACGAGAATTATCACAAATTTTAAGTGTCCGATTCTCGCAGCGTCATATTATTTCTCAAATTTCAGCTTGATTTTGATTTCTTGCTCCTGATTCTGGGGATGCATACCGCAATGTATTTACCAGACCTGAAATCGGAAAGTGTACTTGTTGACTCAGAGCGGCCGGTGCCTCTGGTTACCAAATTACAACTGTATTTTAAGAAGTAAAACGATTTAGCTGGAAGTATATAACACACTGGCTCATGAAGTAATGAGTAGTCTTATCTTTCTGAGAAGAGTAAATTTAATTCGAAACAACAAGAAAAAAAACATTGATAGCAATTAAAAAATGTGGGGTGAGAGAGGCTCGAACTCTCGACCTCAGGATCACTCGCTTTAGCTATGAGACCTACGCGCTAGCCAACTGCGCCACCACCCCTCCGCTGTTGTGATAGATATTACAACCTTTGTATTTATTACTAGCGTAATGTGATCTGTAGACTATTTTCAACCTAAAACTCGCATCAAATTTTTTTTTTGCGGGGAGGCGTCTAGTTTTTTTAATCAATCTGATTTGTATCGGGTCAAGAGATCATACAGTATACAGGGATATAATAGCCTAACTGAACATAAAAATGAACCTAAACATAGAGGAGATTATCACCGAGCTACGTCATAGCGAACACGTCATCGTTTCACCACCATAGCTCTCACCAAACTCAAGACAATGGGTGTTCATATTTCCCTATTAATCACAATTTTACCAGAGTTTTTTTACTTTATCTGAAGCACGTATGTGTATTATACATAAGTAGTCAACCATCTTGCATACATAATGGGTGTACATTTGTACACCCAAGTACTCATGTGGCTCCGACCATGTCAGTGATGATGGACATCATTGAGAAATTCAGCCCCTGAAGTACATGCGACGACCTGTAGCTCACCAAACATTGTTAAATTAATCATTGCGATATAGTAGGCTCTCTCTTATGGCGGAGATTGACGATCGTGCCTGCATATCGGTAGGGGCAGTGTCCATATTTAGGAAGGCAACCACGCCAAAAGTAAGAGGCTATTGAAGAAGACGATGTTATCATCGTTAAATTCAGACCCTAAAGATCATGCAATGACCTGTAGTTGACCAAAACCTCGCTGAATCGCCGCAATAGTAGGCCATCGCTTAAGACGGAGATTGACAACCACACCCAACATATCGGCAAGGGCATCAGTCATATCTGGGCAGGCAATGGAGCTAAAAGAAAGGGGCTATTGGAGAAGACGATGTTGTCGTCGACAATGCCCATAGAGCCGCGTAGACACGCAACACAAATAACTAGGAGGACTTCTATTCGAGAGAACATTGTGACCATTGTCAGAGTGATGCCACCGCAACTTCAAAACCAAACAAAACGATTTCACTACACAACGGATGAGAGACGCGTATCCTCCCTCTCCTGCCTCATGCGACGGCTTGAGGCTGAGGGTATGAACTAGTGAGTACAGTAAAAACCATACGTGTACCAGGTGCAGAATTTTTTTTAAACATCAGTACAGGCACAAGCGCTCATATATGCGCGCATACACTCACCCTTATGAACGCACACACGCACACACTACCCCTATGAGCACCTCTGAAAGACTGATCCGGCATATCATCTTGAACCCTGGTGGGCAGGGCCGGAGCAGAAAATCGAGCCAATGGGTTCATGACTGATTTATTGTGAAAATTTAGTATGACATAATTAAGTACACTGTCCAATTCCACACTACCATATAACGAGAGGCTAGCACCCAAATACAAATATAATAGCACTTATATTTTATACCTTGAAAACAAAACAGTATAACATTTGCAAAGAAAAACATCAAGACATACCAGTTGGATGATATTATAAAAATCTCTTGTTTACATATTGTGAATAGAGTAATTTCGAAAATAACTTCATAGCTTCAGGTGCAACTTCTCCTTCCCGAAAACATCGGCAAAATAGTCAAGTTACATTGAAAGTGTATAATACCATAAATCAAACGAAGCATGTACAATCACTCA
Organism: Triticum urartu; assembly: GCF_003073215.2. Lineage (NCBI taxonomy): Eukaryota > Viridiplantae > Streptophyta > Magnoliopsida > Poales > Poaceae > Triticum > Triticum urartu. Next base: position 597,936,721 of record NC_053026.1, read on the forward strand.
CATTACAGTGTTCTCCCTTTCGACCATTCCAGTCAATTAATTACCAATGTATCACTCACAACTTGCCCCTAGTTATGATCTGTGAAAAAGGCGGCAACACAAATAATAGATGGATCGTCTTAATATCAGTTCTCTGTATAGATGGATTTTTCTCTTTTCGAAATCTGTAAGAGTACTTACATCAACGATGTTTGATGCATTTTACCTGCATCTAACAGGTGGCCTTGAAGTGCCTACATCATAATCTGAATCTGGTGATTGGTTTCTATTTGAGAAATATTGCTCCACTGCCGAGATCAATCAAAGTTCAGGAAAAGTTAATTAGAAAATTAGGGCAAAGGCTAGGCTAAATAGAACATGCATGAGAAGAAGAATATGTGGTGATCTACTAGTATCTTGTATTTGTACTGCACGCTGACCTGCTGTTGCTTCCTTGGGGCTGGCTGGCGAAGACTAGGCGATGCGCCGTCGCCGCGATGGGCGAACAAGATGGGGAGAGGCGGAGTAGAGGGAAGACCCCGGTAAGTCTTGGCGAGCGAGAGTCGTCGATTCACAACACATCCGACCTGATGCGTTACGAGTCATCTAACGCACGCACGGGACAGTAGTAGCAGTTTACGTATGGGCCTTAGCTGGGCTACTCCCGTGAAGATTTCTGGACTAAAAGGCTTTAGCTTGTGAATTCCAAATTCCGATGGGTGCAGCCTCGATTTTTTAATGGGTTCACGCACACGATAACCTACATACGCGTACCTGGCAGCAGAAAATCGTTGGGTTCACTTGAACCCAACGCCACAACGCTGGCTCTGGCCCTGCTGGTGGGCTGGGAATACCACAGTCTCTCTAACCATCCAACCACATCCAACCACAGATTGGTTCGCGCATCAGGTGCAGAGATTAAACTCAGAAAAAGGAAGAATTTTCTTCTTTCTAGATCAAGAAGAAGAAAAATGGGGAGTGATCTAAGTGAGAATTTTCTTCAGGTCTTTCTTTAGAGGCTTTTTCATTGGTGTCTTCTTTTCTTTAGAGGCCATGGTCCTTGTATATATTTTGAGGCCTTCTTTTCTTTTGGTCCACAGATTCAGCCCAGAAGGCCGATATTCTTTCTTCCCCTCTCTCACCCACCCTCTCCGTGGTACTACGAGAAAAGAAAAAAGCACCCGTCCCTCCAACGGCGCCGAAAGACGGCCGGGTTTCTTCCTTGCAGCGACCTGATCGCCATGATTCCATCACATATAATTATCACGCTGTAATCACGCATGATGATGGAGCTAAGCTAGCTAAGCTATATAATTCTGTAGTACTACTATAACATATTTTCCACACGTACGCATCCATATGCTGGTAAGTGCGCGTGCCGGCCGACGGTAAAACAGCTGGGTTTCAGTTCAGGCGCGTGGATGCATTCACCAGCCGATTCGTTATCTTCTCATCAAGTTGGCCACTTAATCGGCTGGGTAACTAGCTAGCTAGGCTGCCAATATTTGGCTGCTAAGCTAGGCTAGAGGATTGAGTAGGTCGATCAACTGTTTTGCTTTGCTAGTTCAGTGGATGTGCTGCGGATGTTTTACTGTGTCCAAACGTCCAATCGATGCATTAGAAAGTGTGGTGACGTCGTGCTCGGCGGAAGGATAAACGTCGTACGTGTGTTTTTCACTTTGCACAGTCTCTTTCTTACACAATATAGTAGTATATATTAGTAGGATAGATAACGTAAAAAGAATGCAGGGATAACATAATAGTAGTAGTGATGATTCTCGACGCATCTCAACAAATGAACACGGTAATTTGTGTGTGTGTGTGTGTGTGTGTGTGTGTGTGTGAGAGAGAGAGAGAGAGAGAGAGAGAGAGTTCATTGGAATTTCCCATGGGAAAACAAGCAAAATTTGAGCTCATCCAGATTTCTAGTCTAAATGGGGTCAAAGGGTGCACCATCAATATGATTTTGAACGTGAATCCTAGTTATGATTCAAAGGAAAGGATATGGAGAAGCAGCAATCCTTGATCAGATGGTTAGTAGGATGCTTGTACCCTCAGCCTACTAGGGATTGAACCCTAGGTTTGACGCCTTGGTATCTTATTAATGTGGATTTTTTTTCCATGAGAAGTTAACATCCCCTTCCCGTGACTCCAGTCTTTTAATAGAACATGTGCTTAATGCTTATTTAAAAATCATTCAAAAGGATGTAGGTTTCCAAAAGATTGCAAGTTCCAAACACTCACAAGCAAAAACATGTATTCCGAAGAAGCCCTAAATTCAGGATCTGTTCTCATTCCATTTTAGCGGAGCAGGGTTCTCGTCGTTCTACACATGAGTAAGATAATGTAGTTCATTCTACTCATGCCATAAAAAATACACAGGACATATTCTTTGAGATACAAAACTATATACATAGAATACATCTCACTTTGAGTGGATTTCGCTAGCTAATATACCCATCTATCTTCTCATCGAGAGACTCTTCGCCGCTTTATATTCTCTGACCTTCGTAGGAAGCTTCATGTTGAGATATGTTATGGCGAAAGGATGCCACCTCTTCGGATATATTCCTTGGGCTCGGGGCAAATAACATCATATCTTTGGTTCAGATAGCACCTTAGGGACTCAGGGGTGTTCGGTTAGGCTTATTTTTGGATTGTAAGGTCGTAAGACAACAACCCAACCAAATACTTGGCGTATAAACATGCATTTGAAAAACACGATCACTTATTAGTTCATAGAAATAAAAGCGCCATTATAGGTTTATTACATTCATTTATGGAAATGTTCTGGACAAAAAATGACTAGAAAGTATGAGTTGTACAAATGTACAATCATGCTCATTCTTGTGTAAATCAACTGATGCATTTTGTAAGTGACAGGAACAAATTATTTTCCTCATAAAAATAAATTATTTCTTCTTTATTAAATTATGGTTGCATGGATCCACTTGATAACATTTTCGTAAAGTTATCCAACCAAATATGTCATATAACATTAAACTGCTTTGCTAAATCATTGAATCATTAAACAAATTATCTTTGTCATTCAAATAAAGCTAAATCAATAAACATGAGGCTACTACCATTAAATCTTTTTTGCAGCACTTTAAAACACATGACATGAAAAGCATAGAGTATATAAAAGAGAAATAATATTATCTAGAAAGATATGCCATGTATTTTTTTACTATTCTAGACAATTTCCATTAAATTAAATTAGTTAAAAGATAATGTCATGTAAACATTATCCCAATACACTTACTTTTATTTCAGGATCAGTAAAATAGAACTAGATCGATTTACTATCCTGAAATCAGTACATAAATGGACTCTGAGAACCCCCAGTTGTATTCAAGAATCAAGACAACATCCTTTTCGCCATAGAGAACCGACACTTCCTTTTTCTTTATGCTAGAGACAAGAAAGCACCACTAACTATAATACACACATTTAAATGTACAAGTACATTTGTGCAATTCCATAGATATTCCGCCCGGTTCAATCAAAGTCCCTTCTTTCATTTCTCAAGCTTATGATAAGATATATTCCATGACCGCTTGACCATCGCCGCAGCAGATACTACACGCAATCAGGGTTTTCAAAGCCACAATTTCCACTTTTTAGGTTTTGGCCTAGCCTTTGATCGAATGCCGGACCACTACAAGCGGGTGGGTATCGTGGAATTGGATTCCTCTACCCAACGTGAATTCATGTTGTGCATCTTGAATTTCTTTTCTTCGAAGAAAATGGCAATAGTATGGCTCGTTCTACGGGGAAAAAATCCCCCAGTTATAGGCGCCAAGTTGTAAAAAGGAACCGTCCGGAAGTTGTCGTACACACAATATGTCAACTATTCTTCTACGAAGAAAAATTCCACGGTAAAAAGCGCCAAGTTGTAAAAAGGAACCGCCCTACAGTTGTCGTATACACGATACATCAAGTGATCTCAATTCGAAGACACCCAATCAACGTACTCCTCATTCTTTTTCTCTTGTGCGGGAACATCATCTTCAAGTTAACATGGGAAGATATATGCACATACGCCGTGTATTCTTGACTGATGCAAACATACAGAGGATCCCTATTCCTCCTTGCACCGAAAGAAAGAAGCAAGGGAATTATGGGTTTTAGTCAAGGCCAGAATCTGATGCATGGGAACCCCAAGCTCGGAGACTACTGGATGTTACTTAACATTAACTTTCTTCCAAAGCTGCAAGAATCGTTTGAGAAAGAGACGGCGTGAGATACGACCGTGATGATTAAGATGTGTGCTGGTGGTTAGTAACATAATAGTATCGTAGTGATTATAGGCTAGAGTGTGGGCATGGCAAGCTCACGCCTGCAGCTGAAGTGATGGCATGAGTGGATGAACATGCGAGATGCCACCTTTTTCACATTTCTAGACTCAAACAAAACAAGAGGTTCCTTTCTCATTCAGTGGAAGAATTTGTACCTTCTGATCTTGTTTTGGAGTCGTTTCTATAGTGGAAGTTCTGAAATTCCATGCGCTAAATTGCCAGTTCAGCTGAACATTAATTATCAATTCCTTCCTAGTGTTAACCTGACCTATATATGACCTGAAATTGACATGGAACCCTCTTAGTTTAACTTTCACACCATATAAAGTTGGTCTTCATCTGTTCTTGAGGATTAGTTAACATATACTCGCTCCGTCCCAAAATGTAAGACGCTTTTTTGACACTATATAGTGTTAAAAACGTCTTACATTTTGGGGCAGAGGGAGTCTATATTATCATTAATTAATCACTGAGTAGTTATATTCGAGTGTGGAGTCTTTGCATGTATCACATTATTTCTGTTCCTTAGGCAAAAAGGTTAAAAGGTGCACCAAAAGGGATCACAAATTTGTCCCTGCCTCTTCGAAGCCTCAGAGGGCCATGACAGTTTAAATCTAAACTACCAAACCAATTGGTCCCACAAAAATCATCCTCGTCCAAGCAACCTAAAGGTGGGTAGTTTAAACTAGCTTTTCAAAACGGGAGGTTATTCCATTTTCCATATCTAACAGTCGGGGCAGCTCAACAATGTAACATTCTGCTCACTAGATAGCTAAGCTAATCACTTTCTATGATTCCTAATCGATCGTACTAAATATAGTTTTCGCAGCACTCATCTTATTTTACCTTTTATTGGTATTACATATGTGAAGATCACATCAAGGCTTGGCATGTCGGAAAACGATTGGTAACCGCAAAATTCTCCTTCTCCAAAAGACTAGAATTATAATAGTCGATGCTCCGTGCACGACCACAAAAAGGATGTACAATCACTTATGGCATTAATCTTTCGGCTCTAGAGCTAGAGTGACCAGTGGCGGAACCAGAAACTCACGCTGGTACAATGTAGGTAAAGTGGCCAGTTGGGCAATCTTGTTTTGTTTATCTGAAGAAAGAAAAGTTGAAGATAGCCACAAGTGGTGAATACTAAGAATCCTTTAATTCTAGTGTGATGATGGCTTTAGCAAAAGGTATTCCTTGGGTACCCTATGGGATCATCACAGGTGCAGCTGAATTTGGAGGAAACATCATTCCAATCTCCAACCATCAAAATGAGTATATATCATCCATCCGATGGGAAATCAATGAAATCAGACAATTCAAGTCGCTCCTAGGTGACATATTTTTCCCGATAAAGGGACCTTTCACACTTGACCTATGTGTATTTAGGATACACATATCCGATTCAACACACATGCACACATAGAAGCACATACGCAATAAGAGGAATAAAACCGAAGATACACCATCTAAGGAACTGGAGGGCCAAAGAGGAGAAAAATTAACACATATATATCTTACGAAAATAATTCAATTATTTTCAAGGCGAAAAAGGAGGCACGTTTTTTCTATCTCATTTTGTGTGCGTCAATTCTCTGGCCTGCTTTGGGATCGAATCAGGGGGCTAGCTGATGGAACTGGCTAGCTAGTAGCTAGGCACCAACATGCACTCGCACATAGTGTTCAGGCAGATCAATTCGGAATTCCTTTAAGATAATGCGTGATAAGAAAAGGCTATTCTTAGTAGCATAATGACCTGCAGGATCAGGATCAGCTCGACGTTTCATCACTTTGCATCGTCTGAACAATTGACGTGTTTGTCGTTACATAAGAAGCCGAGTATTCAGTTCCATTTTGCAATTTTTATTTTTAATTTAAAATTGTTAGAACACAATACAAACATCGACGTTCACATATATGCACGTACCATCATTCATATGAGCACACGCATGCACATCCTACCTCTATGAGTACCTCTGAGACACTGAGACGGCAACTATTTTTGCAACAAAAAAAATTTAGTCTTAGTATTTGTGCAATTTAGAGTGGGGTCGATGTTCATAAGAAAATTTTAGGCGATGGAATTTAGTGAAACCATAATATATAACTATACTTTTGAAAAAGATTGAATGGAAAACTACGAGTTTTTTTCCTAAGCAGATAGAAATTCTCACGTCAACTGGAAATGGTACTCCCTTCGTCCAAGAATACAGTGCGTATTAGTTTTTTATGTCAACTTTTTTAAACTTTAACATAGTTCCTAGAAAATAATTAGCAAACATCTAGAACCATATCAATACCATTAAATTCTATCTTCATACGGTGTATATTTGGTATCATAGATATCGATAATTTTCTCGCTATACCCAGTCAAAGTTTGTGAAGCTTGTTTGCGAAAATCAATGTGAGCTTTATATATTCATGGGAAAATGTTGAAAGTAGGTGCATGGAAAATGTTAAAAGTAGGTGTATTGGATGCTGCCTAGGCTAGAGCGTGCTAAGCACAATGTGGACGTCGTTTCTTTCGTCTTTAGGTGAATCTACTATTGATGGTGTGGTGTGGGACGAGACAGGGCACGCCCTGTTTGCCTTCACAAGTGTCCAAGATGCATGTTCTGACGCGGAAGAAGTGGCGCCTCTTGCTTTTCTTGAGGGCCTTCGCAGGGTGGGAATTGTTGTTGCTGCACTGATGTTGCTAGAGATAGAAGGACCATTGATGTGTTAGGGCAACTACAACGAGGATCACCAAAAGGATGACATCAAATGTCCATGGACACGTCCGAATGTGTCCACGGACAAAAGGCGGGGCGCTGGCCATCCAACCGTACGTACTCATTAAATTCAGACAACGGGCTATGACTCACAGTGGGCCAGGCGGACCAAGAGAAGAAAGACGTGAGTGGGACATATGGACCGTGGGGAAATGTGGTCCAACTAATAATGGGTCAGACGGATGTCCGAACACTCCTAAACCTTCCCCAGTTTGGTGTCGGTTTGGGTGATTCCAAACATTTGGACTGTTCCAAACAAATCTGATGACTAAATTGTGTGGATCGTCCGGTCCAGACATTTGCGGGCGATTTGATGACCCACGTTTGAGTTGCCCTTAATCTCTTAATATGTAGGACCAGAACATACCTTATCATGGGTTTTCCTGTAGTTTTGATTGTAAACAAGTACGATAAAATATCAAACATTTTCCTCACAAGGAAAAATCAAAGAAAATGGTAATTAACATCATAAGTCTCATAAAAACAGCTGCATTTGTATAAAGGGGGAGTAGACTCAAGTTGCAAAAATAGTATTTATACTGTATGCCTAGCAAAGCAACTGCCCAACTCTTGCATGCATATAATTTCCTGCCTTTGCATATGAAGAAGTTGCACAGAAATTGCCATGGAAATGCAAAGCAATGGTACGGCTGATGTCACATGAGACAGTTGAAGCATAACATCACTAATTTGGTCATATTTGCACCGACATATGTCCTACCTAATAATTTATTGTTCTTTTTAGGAATATTTGTTTGCATTCATATATTCTAACTCGTTTTGTACCCACATATATAGCATAACTCTTTTCTGATAGGGTGCTCGAGAGATAAGGAATGGTTGACATTGTTTTTGCAAATGGCTCTAAAGAAGTAGGTTTAGTGGTGTGCATATGTGGGGTTGCCCTACTACTAATGTGTCCCTTGTGATGACCAACTTTCCTGGTAGGCACTCTTGGGCAAGTACAAACACAATGATGCATATTATTTTGTAAACAAGATACCAAGTTGGGAGTTGGATATGATTATATTCCAAGTGCATGCTTGTACTAACTACCCTATAGTATTACCTTAATTAAAGCTAGAGGTCCTTGAAGCTTTTGAACCATCCTAATTAAATAGATCCCAATATAAAACACACTCTGATTATCTAAAAACACCCTGATTAGCGATCGCCGTTGGACTTAGCTAGGCTATTACATGTGCATAAACAATACCAAAAGGATGAGACAAATGCTAGTGTCACCCTCAAATAGAAAACAAAAAGGATCAGCATAGGGAATTCCTTTGACCGTTGCTTTATACCAATGCTAGCTGGGACCATGCATGCAAGAAGTGGAGGATGTCTTATTTAACTAGATAGCTCATAATGGAAAACCTGGGTCTGTATTATGTATATCATGTCCTTGGATCATATATATACTTGCAATTGCTTTCCGTTTGTGTGGTCCTTAAATGTGGAGAGTACATAAGAACCAACATGCCGTGTCCTTCTCAACCGAGCAATTATGACATCTAACTTATAATTAAGAACCAAAGCAGCCTTGTTAACTTGTCGACAGGTTCTTGGATTATTCCAAGGGGTAATTTGTAGTTTAGAATAACCATAGCAGCCATGGTTATTTTGTCCAGAGGTTGTTTATGAAAATATTAATCAAGGCATGGTGTATGTAGTTTAGAACATACTCCCTCCGTTCCTAAATATAAGTCTTTTTAGAGATTCAAATATGGACTACATACGGAGCAAAATGAGTGAATCACACTCTAAAATATGTCTATATACATTCATATGTAGTCTATATTCAAATCTCTAAAAAAGACTTAAATTTAGGAACGGAGGGAGTATATAGCAGCCGTGTTAAATATCACATCCAAAAGTATTTAGAAACCACATTCAGTACCATGACTACAACTACAAAGGACAATATAAGTAGGAGATGTGAAAGATGGCTAGATTTAATTATACATTAGCTTGTTATATGGGAGCTTGTTGTTTTTTGTCCCTTCCAACTACTGTTGACGTCAGCTGTTTTCCTTTCATGCATTGAGCAAAATGCTTTCGGACAACAGCTCAAACAAGAACGTACTATTTAATATGAATGGATAAGGAAGTGGGCAACTAATCATTGGATCACTGTTGCATGACGATGAAATATGCAATTCATGGAAACCGTTTCTCAACAGGTCATCAAAAATATCATCACCACACTTTTCAGCATAAAGCTAGCAAAAGAAAAACATAAGGAAGAACAAGACACCACCCAATTAGTGGTTGTGATACATCATACATAGTTTTCAAGCAAATGATAATACCATGGACTGGCTTTCGTTGTTCTAGGTGCTAATTAGTCTAATCCTATAAATACCAGCACTACCTAACAACTGCTCTTGCATACAAATTTTGTAAGTATATGGTGCAAAAGTGTTGGGGCCCAATTAATACAGGTTCAATGGCTTATATCACCAGCTGCAACTTATCTTTAGTTCATTATAATTCAGTGGTGCACTATCAAATAATAGAACCACCCAAAAAGAAAGTTTTGCAAGTTGTAATGTTGACATAACTTTACAATGTTATAACATTCTTATATTACTCAATGGCCAAGCTTGCTGTTTGGTGATTCCTTCCATCTCATATCTCTCCGATCTTCTCTTTTTGTGCACCATATAAATGGTTTGACCATCTATTATGGAGAACAGTTTGGCTTTATTCCTCAAAAAAGTTTGACTTTATTCACCACAAAAAGTTTTTTTTAATTACATAATAAATTTAACTTTCTCAACCAACAAACTAAATTTATAGCACATTGTATGTACCATGGAACTGTTATTAGTGAATCTTCTTATTTATCAGCTATGCCCAAGTCATTGCCCATGGCTAGCTAGTTTTGACCTATAGATTGTCTTTCTAAATTTTGTTTCAAAGAATGGGTGGTTATTTTTTTCTATGTTATAACATTTCTAGGCGTGATGAACAAGTTTATGATATTTGATGATAGTGCATTCAAAATTTTATCAAATAAATTTAGTTTGCGCATACATGTGTAATTTTGTCGTGATATCAAGTGTTGCATATTTTATTTACGTATGTCGCGGCTGCACACAAAAAGCACTCTTGGTTTAATTACATGAACTGGCCAACTTCGATTGAAGTTGAACTATACATGCATCTAGATTTCATTCTAATATTTTCCTAAATCATCAAAAAATAGGGATGGTGTTACATCAAATGAGCTAGGTTTGAGAGCAAACTATTGGTTTGATGTTTAGGAGGACGGATGTACCACCAGCCTATCGGGGATCGAACCCCTAGTTTGACATTGTATGTGTCTCATGATAGCGAATTATTTCTTCAAATGGGAGGCGACGTTTCCATTAACAGCGAGCCGTTTGTGGTGACTTATGTCAAATTGGAAGCTCTCCAATTCTTGTCTGTGATATGAGTACGTATGGGTTGTGCACAGGCACACGTGTGCGTGTGTGTCTAAGAAAAGGGAGTGAGGTTTGTGTGAAGAGCTTGATTCATTGCAACTTGACAGTCCTAGCTGTGATGTTGGCCTTACAGCCACCTTAATTGGCCATGTTACTTAGTTTATGCCGTTGACCTTAGAATGTCAAACCTTGAATAACAACTACTTACCGTTACGATGTTGACCTTAATTAGTACGGACAGTTTGACCTTGACAATGTCAAAGAAATATACTACTCGCCCTTAAGCTGTATGTATGCATGCATGCAAGACTGGGGTTGACTTTGAGGAGCCATATGAATATGCAACTAGGACGGCAGCAGGCATGACATGGTTGTTTTGACCTTGACATGCACATATGCAGGCATGCACCTCTCCCAACTAATCTCAATCATGCATGGGAATGCTTCCATCACCAAGGAGGAGAGCTGGAATGGAAAATGACAACCAAAACTGATGATGGAGATGTCAACTCCCAATCTTATAAGCAACTAATGATAGTATACTTTAGATCAATGTCAAGTTGCTAACCCACCTCGGCCCCTATCATTCCACGGAACAAATACAGCACTGAGCCACTGACTCGAATAAAAGGAGTTGCCACTATGCACGCCCAGATGTTAGTCTAGAATCTTCTTTTTTTCCCGGAAACAGCAGCCCTGACAAATTGCATTCTAAAACCAGTGGGGGTCCTTTCGTTAAGATTTGCAAGGCACAATTCGTTAAATATAAGTCAAACCGTTTTATGAAGTATATTTTCGTATTATCGACCTGTTTGGATTTTGCCGAGGGAAGCCCTACTAAATCGTTGCCGAGCCAAATTGTTGGCGAAAGAAATGACCCCCACAGGCTCGCCAACGCCGAGACGAAAACCGTGAAATTTTGGCAAGGCAGTAGCCAGTTGCCATCCAAAAAACCCCTATATATCTCTAAAGTTGCGGATGTGGATATTTTCTTGATAAATTTGGTCAAACTTTTTTTTTTGCTGTGGAAATTTGGTCAAACTTAAGGACAAACAGAATGTGCCTTGTAAACCCGTCTGGAGGAGGGAGTAATAGAGGAAGCCACTCTGCATTTGGAGATGCACTTGATTGGTCAAGGAAAGTGATTCAGTTAAGAATGCTGCCAAAAAAAAGAGCTGCAAGTGCGGCAGCAAGTGAGTGAGATTCTTGATAGCTCAGCTGAGTGGAAGCCAAAAATTAATCTCGGATTACGATGGAGACGACCAAGTAAATATTCCAAGCCATGGACTGAATTTGTTTTGACAACATCTCTCTATATTACAGCAAGAGCCTGTTACATCGGCCACCCCGATTAACCGCGGGGTTAATTCTCGGGGTAAAAACCTCAAAACTCTCGAGTCACACGCTCGATCTCGACCATTCTGGTTATCTAGAACAAAAAAGAAGTGAAAATGAAGCAGAGTCGATCGATCGGTCAGCTTGTGTACCAACAAGCTGATCACTCTCTGCGTCGTCGCTGCGAGTCATCGAGAGCTTGACCGTAGCAGTAGTTACTGCCATTGTTGAGCTCGTGCTCGAGCTCCGGGTGGACCGTCAATGGCGATTGGGCTATGGCATGACAGCTAGTTCGGGGAGCGTCCGTTCGTGCAGCTTGTCTTGTTTGTATGTACGTATGTAGGGAGGTTCGTTTGTATTAGCTAGACGACGGCGGTGGCGGGTCTGCCGGCGAAGACGGAGGCATTGCCGGCCGCGGAGGCGAAGACGGAGGCCTTGCCGGCTGCGGCGACCATGCTGCATTCTTGGTCCTCGAGCAGGAACGACCGGACCGCGTCGATGCAGGGCGCGGCGACGAGCCGCTGCCACGCCTCGTCGGCGGCGGCGCCGCTCTTGAGGAACACCTCGGTGGCGTCGACGCGGCGGACGCGCCACATACGGGAGAGCCGCTGGATCTTGCCGCGCTGGCGGCACGCGAGGCGCGACGTGTTGGCCTTGATCTCGTCGACGGCGGCGGCGAGCATGCTTGCGCGCTCCTCCTCGCCGGCGCCGGTGGAGCGGAGGTAGGCGTCGAGCTCGGGGACGCCGATGGCGCGCCAGACGCCGCGGGAGTAGTCGGTGCGGCGTGGGTCGAAGGCGGCGGCCACCTCGTCGACGAGGCCGCGGCGGCACATGTCGTCGACGCGGCGCGCCACGAAGTCGCGCAGCACGGGGAGCTGCACGTCCACCCACAGGAAGCAGCAGTCGTAGCGCTCCCGGAAGGCGCGGCGGTCGCCCTCCACGAGCTCCTCCACGTACGAGTTGGAGCCGCCGGCGACGACGGGGACGTAGCCCCGCGCCGAGGCGGCGCGCGCGGCGCTCCCGGCCTCTCGGCGGAAGTCGGCGGCGGAGAAGTCCTCGTCGGGGTCCTGGACGAGGCCGAGCAGGTGGTGCGGCACGCCGGCGCACTCGCTGGGGGACACCTTGTTGGTGGCGACGTCGAGGCCGTCGTAGACCTGCATCTTGTCGGAGTTGATCACCTCCCCTCCGAAGCGGAGCGCGAGGTCGATGGCGAGGCGGGACTTGCCGGTGCCGGTGGCGCCCATGACGACGACGGCCTTGTGCTTGGCGGCGGCGTGGCGGACCAGGAGCGGCGGGGGCGGGCGCGGGGCGTCGGCATGGGCGCGGTCCGGGAGCGCGATCAAGGGCGGCGGCATCGTGAGCGTGGTCAGCCTCGGGAAGGCCAGGGCCGGCGGCGGCGCCACGGAGATCATCGGCATGGTGGGTTCACGCTAAGCCTGATCGCTCGCCCGCTGGCTGGCTACGCCGGCGATGGATCGCTGGGGGTGTGTGGGATGCTGTCCGTCGCTTGCTCTGGTGTGTCGTGTGAGCAGGGGGAGCTGGGGTATTTATAGGGTGGTTAGCGAGAGATGTTAGTTAGTTCTCTCTCCAGTCCTCTTACAAACTTTGACCAAATATATATTAAAAAATATCAACATCTATCATACCAAATATACATTCGATGAAACTACATTTCGTAATAAATCTAACAATATTGATTTGGCATTGTAAATATTTATATTTTTTTTATAAATTTGATCAAAGTAGAGATATTTTAACTTCAGATAAAATTTATATGCAGACTGAAAAGAACCGGGAGGAATACTACGAGCAGCCTAAACAGAGGAGCCTGCGAAAAAGGCAAAAATGTGGGGGAAGGGGTCACTCGTGGACTCGATCGTGCGCTGTTGAGGATGCGGCGACTAGTGGGAGAGTAGAGTAGTGCCGGATGCGGCGAATCAACGGCAAGAGAAACTTACTGGCTCGTCTGTAAGTACTTGTGTACTGATGGTCAGATCAGAGCAGAGCAGAGCTTCAATGGTGTTTTTTTTTTTTTTTGCGGGTGAGCTTCAATGGTGTTTTGAAGGTACACAATCGACATCGAGCTCCGCTCGCAACACGATATAGGTGCGGCCGCGCGGGAAGAAGACGGGCGTTGATTTCCCCAAGGCCCGGTGTGTAAGTTTTAGTATTAATAAGGATGGCATTGTAAGGGCTAGTCCATTTTAGAATACGGCCTTTGCTCTTTTCGCAAAAGAATAAAGAGACTGAGCTTTCCTTATCTCTAAATCGACTGTGATGGAAAACTGCAATTTATTTGGCTAGGTATTTCATCGTTTGAAATTTTGTTGTTATGCAATTGCATTTTTTTTCTTGCGTAAGTGTCCTGCTCCCGAGCTCAAATGAACACAGTGAACAGTGAAATCAATAAAAAAAATCAAAAACATCTGATTTTTTTTGTGACAAACATTGACAAAACCCAAAGTTTTAAGTGCTTGCAAAAATTCGTCATGGAATCATATTGCTGTAAGGCATGGCAAAAAAAATCAGCTTCGAAATGCTTTTGAAAGTAGCATTTTTAGTGTACCGATTTTTTTCGCCACGCCTTCTAGGAATGTGATTCCATGACAAATTTTTGCAACCATTTTAGATTTGTCAATGTTTATCACAAAGAAAATCAGATTTTATTAAAAAAAACGATTTTACTGTTCACCCGAGCTCATTTGAGTTTAGGCTAAAAAACTCTATGTTTTTTTGTACAACTGCACTATTCTCTTGTTTACAAAAACCTAAATTTGAACATTCTCGTGTACTTTTGGGGTTTATATGTATGTAATTAGGTATTATATTAGATAATTGTTTTTTACCTAGCGCTAATATATAAATGTGCTTAGTGTTAATGGAAAAGAAGGAATGAGAGAATCCACTATGATTTAGCAAGTTTAGGCAATTGTTGTTTACTTCACAGTTTTGCTAAAACACATCTAGATGTGCCATAAGTATTGCACATCTAAGTTCTATGTCATTGATCTTACACGGAGATTTGTGTGGATATTTTTGTTTTCCTTTTCTTTTTCTTTTTGTGCTTGATCGAGTCACCTTTTTTAGAAAAGCTTGATTGAGTCACTTAGATGCTTGATTGATCCGGTAGATGTATTTCCTCAAGACTTGTGACATGACGTGCTTCCACACGGAAACATATTCTGGGAAGTACTGCTCTTTGACGTGGGGTCACTGACATGAGGTCCACGTGTCAGGAACCCACGTTAGGGACATTATCATAAAGAAACCTCCTCCATTCCACACACATGGGTATCCGGTCAACACAAGAATGAAAAAATCTTCAAAAAATAGGTACGCAAGAAAATTTTCTTTTTTATATTGAATAAAAATGTTGACAACCAGATTTTTTTTCAAAACATGAAATAAAATAAAATAAAACTGTTATTTTAGATAAGTTTTTTTAGCACATTACACTCGCAGATGCTCACATACATTCATCCTTATGAATGGACGCACTGTTGGGAATGCAGTATTTCAAAAAAATTCCTATGATCACGCAAGATCTATCTAGGAGATGCATAGCAACGAGAGGGGAGAGTGTGTCTACGTACCCTCGTAGACCGAAAGCGGAAGCGTTTAGTAACGCGGTTGATGTAATCGAATGTCTTCGCGATTCAACCGATCCTAGCACCAAACGTACGGTACCTCCGTGTTCTGCACACGTTTAGCTCGATGACGTCCCTCGAGCTCTTGATCCAGTTGAGGACGAGGAAGAGTTCCGTCAGCACGACGGCGTGGCAACGGTGATGATGAAGTTACCGGCACAGGGATTCGCCTAAGCACTACGACGATATGACCGAGGTGTGTAACTGTGGAGGGGGGCACTGCACACGGCTAAGAGAAGACTTGGTGTGCCTTTGGGGTGCCCCCTGGCCCCGTATATAAAGGAGGGGAGGGAAGAGGTGGCCGGCCCAAGGGGGGCGCGCCAGGTGTGGGGAATCCTACTAGGACTCCCCAGTCCAAGTAGGATTCCCCTCCTCTTTCCTATTCCTAGTAGGAGAAGGAGGGAAGGAGGAGGAGGAGAGAAGGAAAGCCCCCCCCCCCAACCTAGTCCAATTCAGTTTGGGCCAGGGGGGCACGCGCCACTCCCTGGCCGGCCTCCTCTCTTCCACCACTAGGCCCATGAGGCCCAATAACTTCCCGGGGGGGGGGGGGGTTCCGGTAACCCCCGGTACTCCGAAACTCATCCGAAACAACCTGAACCATTCCAGTGTCCGAATGTAACCTTCCAATATATGAATATTTATGTCTCGTCCATTTCGAGACTCCTCGTCAGGTCCGTGATCTCATCCGGGACTCCGAACAACCTTTGGTCATCAAATCACATAACTCATAATGCAAATCGTCATCGAACGTTAAGCGTCCGGACCCTACGGGTTCGAGAACTATGTAGACATGACCGAGACACATCTCCGGTCAATAACCAATAGCAGAACCTGGATGCTAATATTGGCTCCTACATATTCTATGAAGATCTTTATCGGTCAAACCGCATAACAACATACGTTGTTCCCTTTGTCATCGGTATGTTACTTGCCCGAGATTCGATCGTTGGTATCATCATACCTAGTTCAATCTCGTTACCGGCAAGTCTCTTTACTCGTTCCGTAATGCATCATCCCGTAACTAACTCATTAGTCACATTGCTTGCAAGGCTCATAGTGATGTGCATTACCGAGAGGGCCCAGAGACACCTCTCTGATACACGAAGTGACAAATCCTAATCTCGATATATGCCAACTCAACAAGCACCATCGGAGACACCTGTAGAACATCTTTATAATCACCAGTTACGTTGTGACGTTTGATAGCACACAAGGTGTTCCTCCGGTATTCGGGAGTTGCATAATCTCATAGTCTGAGGAACATGTATAAGTCATGAAGAAAGCAATAGCAGAAAAACTAAACAATCATTATGCTAAGCTAACTGATGGGTCTTGTCCATCACATCTTTCTTTAATGATGTGATCCCGTTTATCAAATGACAACACATGTCTATGGTCAGGAAACTTAACCATCTTTGATTAACGAGCAAGTCTAGTAGAGGCATACTAGGGACACTTTGTTTTGTCTATGTATTCACACATGTATTAAGTTTCCGGTTAATACAATTCTAGCATGAATAATAAACATTTATCATCATATAAGGAAATATAAATGACAACTTTATTATTGCCTCTAGGGCATATTTCCTTCAGTATCCCACTTGCATTAGAGTCAATAATCTAGTTCACATCGTCATGTGATTTAACACCAATAGTTCACATCTTTATATGATTACTTCACATCTCCATGTGACTAACACCCAAAGGGTTTACTAGAGTCAATAATCTAGTTCGCATCGTTATGTGATTAATACCCAAAGAGTACTAAGGTGTGATCATGTTTTGCTTGTGAGAGAAGTTTAGTCAATAGGTCTGCCACATTCAGAGCCGTATGTATTTTGCAAATTTTCTATGTGAAAGATCGTGGATGTCTCCTAGAGGGGGGTGAATAGGCGTTTTAAAGTAATTACAGTTTAGGCTTGAACAAATGCGGAATAAACCTAGCGGTTAATTTGTCAAGCACAAAACCTAAAACAACTAGGCTCACCTATGTGCACCAACAACTTATGCTAAGCAAGATAAGCAACTATGAGATAGCAAGATATATGACCAAGAACAAAATGGCTAACACAAAGTAAAGTGCATAAGTAAAGGGCTCGGGTAAGAGATAACCGAGGCACGCGGAGACGACGATGTATCCCGAAGTTCACACCCTTGCGGATGCTAATCTCCGTTTGAAGCGGTGTGGATGCACAATGATCCCCAAGAAGCCACTAGGGCCACCGTAATCTCCACACGCCCTCGCACAATGCAAGATGCCGTGATTCCACTAAGGGACCCTTGAGGGCGGTCACTGAACCCATACAAATGGAAACCCTTGGGGGCAGTCACTGAACCCGTACACTTTGGCAACCCTTGGGGGCGGTCACCGGAACCCGTCAAATTGCTTGGGGCGATCTCCACAACCTAATTGGAGACCCCGACGCTTGCCCGGACCTTTGCACCACAATGATTGAGCTCCGAACACCACCAACCGTCTAGGGCGCCCAAGCACCCAAGAGGAACAACCTCAAGGGTACCAAGCACCCAAGAGGAACAACCTCAAGGGTACCAAGCACCCAAGAGTAATACGCTTCTCAACTTGTAACTTCCACGTATCACCGTGGAGAACTCAACCCGATGCACCAAATGAAATGGCAAGGGCACACGGAGTGCCCAAGTCCTTCTCTCTCAAATCCCACTGAAGCAACTAATGCTAGGGAGGAAAATGAGAGGAAGAACAAGAAGGAGAGCACCAAGAACTCCAAGATCTAGATCCAAGGGGTTCCCCTCACATAGAGGAGAAAGTGATTGGTGGAAATGTGGATCTAGATCTCCTCTCTCTTTTCCCTCAAAAACTAGCAAGAATCCATGGAGGAATTGAGAGTTAGCAAGCTCGAAGAAGGTCAGCAATGGGGGAAGAACACGAGCTCAAAGGATAAGGCTCAATGGGGAAGAAGACCCCCTTTTATAGGAGCTCCTGAATCCAACCGTTATGTGCTCAGTCCGCGCACAAGCGATACTACCACTCAGGGGAGCGGTACTACCACCCTGGCAGTAGAACACAGAGAGCGAAGCAAAATAGAGGGCGAAGCAGAGCCGTATGAGCAGCACTACCGCTGGGGCCAGCGGTACTACCGATGGCAGCGGTGGTACTGTCGCTTGGCCCAGCGGTACTACCATTGGGACCGCGCACAGAGAGGAGGGCCATTGAGCGGCACTAGGGGCGGTGGGAGCCGTGGTACTACCGCACACGAGCGGCACTACCGCTCCTACTGCCACTGAACCCGACACGATAAAACCACGTCTCGAGTCGAGGCGGTACCAGCGCGGAACCAGAGCCGTACTACCGCTTATGGCCATGGGCGGTACTACCATTGTGAGACAGCGGTACTACCGCTTGTGGCGATACGCGGTACTACCGCTGGCACCAAACATATGCCACTTCCAAGAAAACAAGTATACTCCAAGGAAAACCAGAACTGCCATAACTTCTGCAAAAGAGCTCTGAATTGAGCAAACTCAAGCTTGTTGGATACAAGATGACGAGTAGCATCAATAGAGAAGAACAGGCATAACCTCCAACATCGAAAACATCATAGAAGATGCAAGTGAACTCCGTTTTCGATGAACTTGAGCTTGTCATCAAGATGACCATAAGCTCCAAAACTCTCAAAGAGAACCAAACAAGAACCAAGAAAGATGATGCAATGATGCAATGGTTTGAGCTCTCTACGAATGATACGATCAGGCTACTCATCGAGAGCCCCCTTGATAGTACGACAATCGATCATATAACCCGGTCTCCCAACCACCACTATGAGACTGGTAAAATAGAAAACCTATCAAGGGCAAACCTTTGTCTTGCACATAGTCCACTTGATCTAGATGATGACGATCTTGACTTCCTCAAGTTGGACCACCTTTCTTGATTGTGTTGGCTCGATGAAGACTAGTAGATTGCTCCCCTATACTCCACTATGGGTGAGCCACTCTTCGGCATATCTTCATAAATCCATTGTTACCATAATGGACGGCAAGCTTCAAGCATTTGATCTCTTCATGATGCTCCACTTGAACTTGCACATCGCAACCTAACCCCACAAAGAACTCTCACGAAAACCATGGGTTAGCAAACAAAGCGTAATGGACAATGCTTACCATACCATGGGATCACTTGATCCCTCAGTACATCTTGTATGCTTTGTGTGTTGATCATCTTGATTCATTCTTGACTTAATCTTGATCAACCTTGAATCTTTCCAATTCTCTTCATTTGGATGATGTCTTGAAGGTAGACATGAATGATCACACAATCTTATTCTTCAAGACATGCTTGCAATAAGCTCAACACTCACATGACCAATCTTTGGATAATTCCTTGAATAGCACCTTGGTCGACACCAACTCTCCTTGAAACCAACACATGTACTCCAAGAAAAGCCTATGGACAAAACCTTCAAATCTAACTCAAGGCAACCATTAGTCCATGGAGATTGTCATCAATTACTAAAACCAAACATGGGGGCACCGCATGTTCTTTCACTATGTCTACAATGCTCTACATGGAGCTGCTCTAGCTAATCGCTCCCACTTTCAATATGTATCCAGATTGAGACTTAGAGTCATCCGGATCAGTGTCAAAGCTTGCATTGACATAACCCTTTACGACAAACTTTTTGTCACCTCCATAACCGAGAAACATGTCCTTATTCCACTAAGGATAATTTTGACCGCTGTCCAGTGATCCACTCCTGGATCACTATTGTACCCTCTTGCCAAACTCATGGTGAGGTACACAATAGGTCTGGTACGCAGCATAGCATACTTTATAGAACCTATGACTGAGGCATAGGGAATGACTTTTCATTCTATTTCTATTTTCTGTCGTGGTCGAGTTTGAGTCTTTACTCAACTTCACACCTTACAACTCAGGCAAGAACTCCTTCTTTGACTGATACATTTTGAACTCCTTCAAAATTTTATCAAGGTATGTACTCATCGAAAGTCTTACCCTAGTGGGCAAGTTTCCCCACAAAGAATCTAACCGTGTGAGCTACGCACATTTCACGTTATTTTTGATAAGTTACCATTAAATGAGAATGTTTGAGATATTTTCTTAAAGAAAAATGTCAAGTATTCATGAACATTCATGAGAAATCATCAGATGTCTTGATTTTCATGAATGTCTCTAATTTTTTTCTGAAGTTCTGTGTTTTGGGATTTATATATTATTTTTTTGTAAAGTTTTGTATTCCTCTATTTGATTGGGTTGCCACATGTGTAGAAAATAGTTTATGTATTATCTCTCAAACCACTATCAGTCAAGCAAGGGACCATACACCTCAGGTTTTTCCCCAATTTTTTTGAATTTTCAGGGGGGTAGGGGGCTTCCCCACCTGAATTTTTGTATAGATGACAAAGAGGAGCACAGTGGAGGGTGGCATACAAGCGATCGTGCCAAATAGGAACTGGCAAGTGATGGAAAACAAGTGAGAGAAGGAGAGGGCCAGGCAAGCAAAATATCAACCAAATGGACGGGTATTTTTCTGCCTAGGGGGAAGAAAATGAGGAGAGGTACAAGCTCTTCTTGGATGTGCAAAGGGAGAGGATGAAGTTTGACCGAGAGAGGGTGAAAGAAAAGTTGAAGATGGAGAGAGAGAATATAGACTTGGAGAAGCAAAAGAAATATGCAAAATGAGAGCTTGAAAAGGAGAATACGGAACAATTGAGCTTGACAGAGAGAGGATGAATCTTACAAGGGACATAGACAATTTGAGGATCAAGTTGCAGGACGCTAGCCTCTTAGATGAGGAAAGATAGAAGTGGTTTTACATGAAGAAGAAGGAGATCAACATGCAAAAGCGAGAGGGGATGATTCATTCTTGTATCGCCTACCTATGAACTATTGAAAAAATATTGACATGTATTGAATTGTCGAATTATGATGAATTGGTGATATATAATGGATGTCTGTAGCTTTGTATGAATATGAGGGTTTGGA
This sequence comes from Triticum urartu, assembly GCF_003073215.2. NCBI lineage: Eukaryota > Viridiplantae > Streptophyta > Magnoliopsida > Poales > Poaceae > Triticum > Triticum urartu. The sequence continues at coordinate 597,958,168 of NC_053026.1, forward strand.
TACGTGGGTGTGATTGTTCAGAGGACAAATGGGGGGCTGGTCGGCGCTGTCCTCGGAGATGTTTAGAAGGTTGAATTTTCCTAATCCGATTGTAGATGCCCTTGCCTTTATACCAGTTGTAGATGCTCTCACATGTATATGAAACATGTAAAAGACATTAACATCAGGCAAATGAGACAACTTACAAATACAATGAACCATTCACCATTTGGACAACAGTTCTATCGTCCATCGCCGATGATAAGCTCTGGTTTTGTTGCTTTTGTTGTGACTAGTAAATGTGAATGTTATTTATTGCGCGTGAATATTAGGTAGGATATTCGTTGCATGTAGAACATGTTGAATGTAGTGAAGCCATCTAGATTAGTCCCTATAGTATTTTGTGTCAAATTTTGGCCATATATTCGGCTAGCAAATTATAAATAATATGCAACAAATATAGTACCACGGGAAACTACTTTCAAATACAAATCTATGATATACTTATATTTTGTTAGTCAAACATATGGTCAAAATTTGACACAAAATACGACAGGAACTAATAAACCCAGACAGAAGTAGTATTTGTGTATTAATTATGTGATTAGTATTGACTTTAATATTTGATATGACATATATTACATGCTAAACATGTTGAACACTTATCATTCAAACGATCTAGATCATAGGATTGACCTGGTTTCATGGTCAAGATTAACTAAATCTGGCCCTTTAAATCTTTTTATACCGGTATATAGATTATAATTTTTTTCCTTGCAACAGATGGTTAATAGTAATAGTACGCGATGTGTCCAGTATTTTCCAATAACTCATACGTCAAACTCAAAAGCCTGCATCCAGCGGTCCAGTGGAGACGAGGAGCGGTCCAGCTCCCCCATCCCCCCATATTTCCCCATGAATACTCGATCGGACATTGCTCGGACCAAAAACAGCCAATCCAATGTGATCTCTTAAACCCAGCTCATATGTTCGGGCTGTCCAACACATTTCAAACCTAGCCCATATGTGAAGCGGAATTGGGGCCACACAGATGTGTCCGACACATCGGACTAGCCTACTCTTACCCCGTAAAATTTCTTTCCTATCCCCACCCCGAACCAAATCCTAACCATTCTTCTTAGTCCATTTCACTTGAAGTTCGCTCCCCCTCCCACTCCGGCTCCTCCAGGCACATCTCTAGTCATCTCCGACGTGGCTAGTAGTGCATCTGAGTCCAGTCGATCCGGATCCGTCGAATGAGAGTTGGCCGCCTGCTCGGACAAGGAGAAGATAGTTGGCCAGCTTGCGGTCCGTCGGTCCCAGTAGGATGGCCGAGCTCCGCCGTCGAAGTTGGCCCGTTGTGGATCCACCAATCGATCGCCTTCTTCACCACTCTGGATGGCATCCAGCGGTGGCGTCGTGTCCGGCTTAAGCGGATGCCGCCTATCCATGTCGTCACCGCATCAGCTACGCGTCAAGTGCAAGGCCCGATCATAGCCCAGAAAGCCTCCAAGGCCGGCTGGTGCTGGACCATTATCCCCGAGTCTGAAGTTAATGGCAGCAATGCACAAAGGCATAGATGCTTCCACTGTGACGATGCGCCCTGGATCGAGGGACGGCGTGCCTGCTGTAAAAGGGAGAAGGCGTGTTGCGCGTGTGAAGGCTGACGATGAGGATGACCGTGACCTCACAGTGGAGCAAACTTGGGTTGTTCGTGCCTTCGCCAGCCTTTCCATTCTTGAGGAGGATGTGGAGCTCCGACGCTGAGCATATCCGTGTCAACCCTATTGCGTATTCGACCACTACTTCCACAACCATGAAGAAAAGGACAGGGGCAAGAGAGGCCCCAAAAGAGATGACCCGAGTATGGTGACCGAGGCACCGAGCCTGCAACTCATAGAGCGGACAAATGAGCATTCCGGTAGAGACCTCGCCCCCCCACACACCAAATATTTGGCCCTAACCACTCGGGCATTGCTTGGACCAAAAACAACCAATCCAATGGGATCCCTCAAACCCAACTCATATGTCCGGGTTGTCCAACACATTTGAAACCCAGCCATGTGTGAAACGGAGTTGGGGCCACCCAGACAAGTCGGACCGGCCTACTCTGACCCCATAAAATTCCTTTCCTATCCCCACCTCAAACCAAACCCTAGCCATTCTTCTCTGCCCATTTCACTTCAAGTTCACTCCCCCTTCCCACTCCGGCTCCTCACTGCACATCTCTGGTCATCTATGGCATGGCTAGCAGCGCATCTGAGTCGGGTCGGTCCGGATCCGTCGAATGAGAGTTGGTCGCCTGCTCGGATAAGGAGATAGTTGTCCTGCTCGCGGTCCATCGTGTAGAATATGAAGTATAGGCTGTGCAAAACACGATGCATTGATTGGTGCACCAGGCACGTATATATGAGTACAGAGAGGGGCCACAACCTCGACTATACAAAGGAAATAGGAGGTGGGCTCAATACACAATATACGCTTACACAATATACTCAACCCCCCCCCCCCCCCCCCCGCGCAGTCGAAACAGCGCCAGTGACGCAGAGACTAGAACGGAACTCCTCGAAGGTGGAAGTCGGCAGACCCTGTTGGAAATATGCCCTAGAGGCAATAATAAAATGGTTATTATTGTGTTTCCTTATTCATAATAATTGTCTATTGTTCATTCTATAATTGTATTAACCGGAAACCGTAATACATGTGTGAATACATAGACCACAACATGTCCCTAGTAAGCCTCTAGTTGACTAGCTCGGTGATCAATAGATGGTCATGGTTTCCTGGCCATGGACATTGGATGTCATTGAAGGAAATATGCCCTAGAGGCAATAATAAAGTTATTATTTATTTCCTTATATCATGATAAATGTTTGTTATTCATGCTAGAATTGTATTAACCGGAAACATAATACATGTGTGAATACATAGACAAAGAGAGTGTCACTAGTATGCCTCTACTTGACTAGCTCGTTGATCAAAGATGGTTATGTTTCCTAACCATAGACATGAGTTGTCATTTGATTAACGGGATCACATCATTAGGAGAATGATGTGATTGACTTGACCCATTCTGTTAGCATAGCACTTGATCGTTTAGTTTGTTGCTATTGCTTTCTTCATGACTTTTACATGTTCCTATGACTATGAGATTATGCAACTCCCGTTTACCAGAGGAACACTTTGTGTGCTACCAAACGTCACAACGTAACTGGGTGATTATAAAGGTGCTCTACAGGTGTCTCCGAAGGTACTTGTTGGGTTGGCGTATTTCGAGATTAGGATTTGTCACTCCGATTGTCGGAGAGGTATCTCTAGGCCCACTCGGTAATGCACATCACTATAAGCCTTGCAAGCATTGCAACTAATGAGTTAGTTGCGGAATGATGTGTTACGGAACGAGTAAAGAGACTTGCCGGTAACGAGATTGAACTAGGTATTGAGATACCGACGATCGAATCTCGGGCAAGTAACATACCGATGACAAAGGGAACAACGTATGTTGTTATGCGGTTTGACCGATAAAGATCTTCGTAGAATATGTAGGAGCCAATATGAGCATCCAGGTTCCGCTATTGGTTATTGACCGGAGACGTGTCTCGGTCATGTCTACATAGTTCTCGAACCCGTAGGGTCCGCACGCTTAAAGTTCGATGACGGTTATATTATGAGTTTATGTGTTTTGATGTACCGAAGGAGTTCAGAGTCCCGTATGAGATCGGGGACATGACGAGGAGTCTCGAAATGGTTGAGACGTAAAGATCGATATATTGGATGACTATATTCGGACATCGGAAAGGTTCTAAGTGATTCGGGTATTTTCGGGAGTACCGGGGAGTTACGGGAATTCGTACTGGGCCTTAATGGGCCATACGAGAAAGGAGAGAAAGGCCTCAAAGGGTGGCCGCATCCCTCCCCATGGGCTGGTCCGAATTGGACTAGGGAGGGGGGGCTCCCCCTTCCTTCCTTCTCCTTTTCCCTTCCCTTTCCTTCCCTCCTACTCCTACTACTTGGAAGGGCTCCTAGTTCTACTAGGAAAGGGGGAATCCTACTCCCGGTGGAAGTAGGACTCCCCTAGGACGCGCCATAGAGAGGGACGGCCCTCCCCCTCCTCCACTCCTTTATATACGGGGGCAGGGGGCACCCCAAAGACACAACAATTGATCTCTTGATCTCTTAGCCGTGTGCGGTGCCCCCTTCCACCATAATCCACCTCGATCATATCGTAGCGGTGCTTAGGCAAAGCCCTGCGTCGGTAGAACATCATCATCGTCACCACGCCGTCGTGCTGACGGAACTCTCCCTCAAAGCTCGGCTGGATTGGAGTTCGAGGGACGTCATCGAGTTGAACGTGTGCAGAACTCAGAGGTACCGTGCGTTCGGTACTTGATCGGTCGGATCGTGAAGACGTACGACTACATCAACCGCGTTGTGCTAACGCTTCCACTTCCGGTCTACGAGGGTACGTAGACAACACTCTCCCCTCTCATTGCTATGCATCACCATGAGCTTCCGTGTGCGTAGGAATTTTTTTGAAATTACTACGTTCCCCAACAGTGGCATCCGAGCCAGGTTTTATGCGTTGATGTTGTGCACGAGTAGAACACAAGTGAGTTGTGGGCGATATAAGTCATACTGCTTACCAGCATGTCATACTTTGGTTTGGCGGTATTGTTGGATGAAGCGGCCCGGACCGACATTACGCGTACGCTTACGCGAGACTGGGTCTACCGGCGTGCTTTGCACACAGGTGGCTGGCGGGTGTCAGTTTCTCCAACTTTAGTTGAACCAAGTGTGGCTACGCCCGGTCCTTGCGAAGGTTAAAACAGCACCAACTTGACAAACTATCATTGTGGTTTTGATGCGTAGGTAAGAACGGTTCTTGCTAAGCCCAGTAGCAGCCACGTAAAACTTGCAACAACAAAGTAGAGGACGTCTAACTTGTTTTTGCAGGGCATGTTGTGATGTGATATGGTCAAGACATGATGCTAAATTTTATTGTATGAGATGATCATGTTTTGTAACCGAGTTATCGGCAACTGGCAGGAGCCATATAGTTGTCGCTTTATTGTATGCAATGCAATTGCGCTGTAATGCTTTACTTTATCACTAAGCGGTAGCGATAGTCGTGGAAGCATAATATTGGCGAGACGACAACGATGCTACGATGGTGATCAAGGTGTCGCGTCGGTGATGATGGTGATCATGACGGTGCTTCAGAGATGGAGATCACAAGCACAAGATGATGATGGCCATATCATATCACTTATATTGATTGCATGTGATGTTTATCTTTTATGCATCTTATCTTGCTTTGATTGACGATAGCATTATAAGATGATCTCTCACTAAATTTCAAGATAAAAGTGTTCTCCCTGAGTATGCACCGTTGCCAAAGTTCATCGTGCCCAGACACCACGTGATGATCGGGTGTGATAAGCTCTACGTCCAGTTACAACAGGTGCAAGCCAGTTTTGCACACGCAGAATACTCAGGTTAAACTTGACGAGCCTAGCATATGCAGATATGGCCTCGGAACACTGGAGACTGAAAGGTCGAGCGTGAATCATATAGTAGATATGATCAACATAATGATGTTCACCATTGAAAACTACTCCATTTCACGTGATGATCGGTTATGTTTTAGTAGATATGGATCACGTGATCACTTAGATGATTAGAGGGATGTCTATCTAAGTGGGAGTTCTTAAGTAATATGATTAATTGAACTATAATTTATCATGAACTTAGTCCTGGTAGTATTTGCATATCTATGTTGTAGATCAATAGCTCGCGTTATTGCTTCCCTATGTTTTATATGTGTTCCTAGAGAAAACTAAGTTGAAAGATGATAGTAGCAATGATGCGGACTGGGTCCGTGATCTGAGGTTTATCCTCATTGCTGCACAGAAGAATTATGTCCTTGATGCACCGCTAGGTGACTGACCTATTGCAGGAGCAGATGCAGATGTTATGAACGTTTGGCTAGCTCAATATGATGACTACTTGATAGTTTAGTGCACCATGCTTAACAACTTAGAATCGGGACCTCAAAGACGTTCTGAACGTCATGGATCATATAAGATGTTCTAGGAGTTGAAGTTAATATTTCAAGCAAATACCCGAGTTGAGAGATATGAAGTCTCCAACAAGTTTTATAGCTAAAAGATGGAAGAGAATAGCTCAAGCAGTGAGCATGTGCTCAGATTGTCTGGGTACTACAATCGCTTGAATCAAGTGGGAGTTAATCTTCCAGATAAAATAGTGATTGACAGAATTCTCTAGTCACCATCACCAAGTTAGTAGAACTTCGTGATGAACTATAGTATGCAAGGGATGACGTAAATGATTCCCTATCTTTTCATGATGATGCAATCGATGAAGGTAGAAATCAAGAAATAGCATCAAGTGTTGATGATTAACAAGACCACTAGTTTCAAGAAAAAGGCCAAGGGAAAGAAGGGAACTTCAAGAAGAACGGCAAGCAAGTTGCTGCTCAAGTGAAGAAGCCCAAGTCTGGTCCTAAGCCTGAGACTAAATGCTTCTACTGCAAAGGGACTGGTCACTGGAAGCGGAACTGCCCCAAGTATTTGGCGAATAAGAAGGATGGCAAAGTGAACAAAGGTATATTTGATATACAGAATATTGATGTGTATTTTACTAGTGTTCGTAGCAACCCCTCGGTATTTGATACTGGTTGAGTTGCTAAGAGTAGTAACTCGAAACGGGAGTTGCAGAATGAACAGAGACTAGTTAAGGGTGAAGTGACGATGTGTGTTGGAAGTGGTTCCAAGATTCATATGATCATCATCGCACACTCCCTATACTTTCGGGATTAGTGTTGAACCTAAATAAGTGTTATTTGGTGTTTGCGTTGAGCATGAATGTGATTTGATCATGTTTATTGCAATACGGTTATTCATTTAAGTAAGAGAATAAATTGTTGTTCTGTTTACATGAATAAAACCTTCTATGGTCATACACCCAATGAAAATGGTTTGTTGGATCTCGATCGTGGTGATACACATTCTCATAATATTGAAGCCAAAAGATGCAAAGTTAATAATGATAGTGCAACTTATTTGTGGCACTGCCGTTTAGGTCATATTGGTGTAAAGCGCATGAAGAAAATCCATGCTGATGGGCTTTTGGAATCACTTGATTATGAATCAGTTGATGCTTGCGAACCGTGCCTCATGGGCAAGATGACTAAGACTCCATTCTCCGAAACAATGGAGCAAGCAACTGACTTATTGGAAATAATACATACTGATGTATGCAATCCGATGAATGTTGAGGCTCGTGGCGGATATCGTTATTTCCTGACCTTCACAGATGATTTGAGCAGATATGGGTATATCTACTTGATGAAACATAAGTCTAAAACATTTGAAAAGTTCAAAAACTTCAGAGTGAAGTGGAAAATCATCGTGACAAGAAAAATAAAGTTTCTACGATCTGATTGCAGAGAAAAATATTTGAGTTACGAGTTTGGTCTTCAATTAAAGCTATGTGAAATAGTTTCACTACTCACACCACCTGGAACACCATAGTGTAATAGTGTGTCCGAACGTCATAACCGTACTTTATTAGATATGGTGCGATCTATGATGTCTCTTACCGATCTACCACTATCGTTTTGGGGTTATGCATTAAAGACAGCTGCATTCACGTTAAATAGGGCACCATTTAAATCCGTTGAGACGACACCGTATGAACTATGGTTTGGCAAGAAACCTAAGCTGTCGTTTCTTAAAGTTTGAGGTTGCAATGCTTATGTGAAAAAGTTTCAACCTGATAAGCTCAAACCCAAATCGGAGTAGTGCGTCTTCATAGGATACCCAAAAAGAAAATTTTGGGTACACCTTCTATCACAGATCCGAAAGACAAGATATTCGTTGCTGAGAATGGATCCTTTCTAGAGAAGGAGTTTCTCTCGAAAGAAGTGAGTGGGAGGAAAGTAGAACTTGATGAGGTAACTGTACCTGCTCCCTTATTGGAAAGTAGTTCATCACAGAAATCTGTTCTTGTGACTACTACACCAATTAGTGAGGAAGCTAATGATGATGATCATGTAACTTCAAATCAAGTTACTACCGAACCTCTGTAACACCCTCGATGCGACTATATCTCCCACGTGTTGAGGCACGACTTAGAGGCATAATCGCATTGAAGGCATATGTCGCAAGTTAGGCAATCTTCACAACATCCCATGTAATAAGAATAATAAAGGGGAGATAACATAGTTGGCTTACACTCGCCATGTCAATCAAGTACATAAATAACATTACATCATCCAAACACTCATGGCCCGACTATGGCGTCAAAATAAAATAGAACCCAACATGCGACAACGGTCCCGTTCACCCCCAACTGGGCACCACTACTGATCATCGGGGAAGGAAACGTAGTAACGTTGAGAGTCTTCGTCGAACTCCCACTTGAGCTCATACGCGTCTGCTGGAGCGGAATCATCAGGCCCTGCATCTGGTGTAATAGTAATCTGTGAGCCATAGGGACTCAGCAATCTCGCACCCTCGCGATCAAGACTATTTAAGCTTATAGGTATGGCAAGGTAAATATGTGTGGAGCTGCAGCAAGCGACTAGCAAGTATAGAGGCTAACTTATTCGCAAAAGAGAGCGAGAAGAGGAGGCAAAGCGCGAGCGAGAAACTAGAGAGCAACCTGCGCAAACATTACTCCAACACCGTGTCCACTTCCCGGACTCCGCCGAGAAGAGGCCATCACGGTAACACACTCAGTTGATTCATTTTAATTAATTAAGGTTCAAGTTATCTACAACCGGACATTAACAAATTCCCATCTGCCCATAACCGCGGGCACGGCTTTCGAAAGTTCAAATCCCTGCAGGGAAGTCCCAACTTAGCCCATGACAAGCTCTCACGGTCAATGAAGGAATAGACCTCCTCCCAAGACGTTCCGATCAGACTCGGTATCTCGGTAATTCAAGACACTTCGACAGGTTAAAACAAGACCAGCAACACCGCCCGAATGTGCCGACAAATCCCGATAGGAGCTGCACATATCTCGTTCTCAGGGCACACTCAGATGAGCAAGACGTCGAGTAGGCCAGCCCAGAGTTGCCCCTGGTAGCCCCGGACATCGCTCAGTTGGACCAACACTCAGAGGAGCACTGGCCCGGGGGGGCTAAAATAAGATGACCCTTGAGTCTGCAGAACCCAAGGGAAAGAAAAGGCTAGGTGGCAAATGGTAAAACCAATGTTGGGCATTGCTGGAAAAGCTTTAATCAAGGAGAACTATCAAGGGGTTCCCATTATAACCCAACCGAGTAAGGAACGCAAAATCCGGGAACATAACACCGATATGACGGAAACTAGGGCGGCAATAGTGGAACAAAACACTAGGCGAGAGGCCGAGCCTTCCACCCTTTGCCAAGTATATAGATGCATTAAGATAACATGGCAATATAATGATATCCCAACAAGTAAATAAATGTTCCAATAAGGAACGACCTCCAATCTTCACCTGCAACTAGCAACGCTATAAGAGGGGCTGAGCAAAGCGGTAACATAGCCAATCAACGGTTTGCTAGGACATGGTGGGTTAGAGGTTTGACATGGCAATTTGGGAGGCTTGAAAGCAAGTGGTAGGCATCGTAGCATTGGCATAGCAAAAGAGCGAGCAAACTAGCATAGCAAAGATAGTAGTGATTTCGAGGGTATGATCATCTTGCCTACACAGTTGTCAGAGTTGACTGGATCCTCGAAAGCAAACTCAACGGGCTCCTCGTTAGAGAACTAGTCTCCCGACTCTATCCAAACAAGACAAACAAGCAACAAGGATACAATCAACCACATGCAAGGATCAAGCAATATGATGCAAAGATGATATGCTATGCGGGAAGCGATGCGGGATGCAAAATGCAAGATATGGCAGGAAATGCATGAACCTGGCCTCAACTTGGAAATCCAAGTGTTCCAATGGAAAGATGGGATGAAATCGCTTGAAAACGATATAAAGGACGCCAGAATCGGAGTTACGGTTTGGAAATGGCAAGCGATTCAAATATGACACCGATCTGCGATTTACAGCAAGTAGGCATCTAAATGCAATGAGATGAACATGCTACAGTACCCAAACATGACAACAAAATACATGGCAGGGATTCATACAAGATTCTTAACAAAAGTCTAGCACTGAGCTACGGCCAATTCATCCATTAACAGGTTCAAACAAGCATGGCAAAAATGCATATGACAAACAGATCTCAGACTTAGTGAAATTAACACTTGTCTGGAATTTCAGACCAGGTAGCACTCTTCGGAGCAACAAAACTACATGCTACAGGATCTGAACATGGCAAAGTAAAGCATGGCATGGAGCTACTAAAATAGCTTAACAAAAGTCCCTTAGTGACCTTGAGCCAAAAGGGATCATAAAATACAATTGCAAGCATGTGAACATAGCAAAAACATAATCAGTTTTCAGACTTGGTGAAAACTGACACATGCTGAAATATAACTCAAGTAGGCATGTTTACGAGCTCGATGCACTCACTACGGTGCAAGTCATGGCAGAAAAATCATACATCCATCAAGAAGGCACAAAATGCAGGCTAGATATGGCAAGAACAATAGCATAGAATGCACGGATCAACTACAACATCACCGGCAAAATTGCAAACAAGTTGACAATCTGCCCAGATTCACAAAGTAGCAAAAGTAGAGCTCGATTGACTCAAGCTAGGGTGCTCCATAATTGTAAAAAAAAGACATGGATGGATAGAGCACTACAATATTAACAAAACATCCTTACTGATCATCCTCAAAAGAGGCACGGATCACTAGGAAACAACATGAACATATGGCAACATGAGCTAAACAGATCCAGGACTTAGTGAAATTACTAAGTCCCTGAAAACAGAATTAGCAAGTGCACCACTTTGCAAGCTTGCACAAGTCACCACACACATCACGGGCATATCATGCACATATTAATCATGGCAAAAATGACAAAAACCTAAATGGAGTAGCAGATTTGACAATTAACTCAAGTAGCCCTCTTCTAACAGCATTTCGGGCATCAAGATGAACTCAAATGAAAATGATGCAATGGAATGAAATGATTTACTCTCTGAGATGAACATTTTGATATGCTATATGCATGAATCGGAGCTACGGATGCAAAGTTATGGGGCTACGAACATGAGCACTTGGACTGAGAATTTCGGGACTTAGAGGAAAAACAACCTCCGGATTAGGGTTTACTGTTCACGGATCTAGATCTCGCGCACGCCGACCGAGGATGGCCAGCCGAAGTTTCGCCGGAGGAGGGCGCGGTGCGGCGCCGGGGAGGAGAGGAGGCCGGGCGGCGGGGCAGCGAACCCGAGCGACGATGGCGCGCGGCGGCGGCGGAGCAGCGCGATGGCGGCGGAGCGGCGCGGTGGTGGTGGTGGCGGAGCGGCGCGGTGGTGGCGGCGCGGCGCGGTGGCGCGGGAGGAAGGAGACGGCGGCGGGGCGACGCGGGTGCGGGCGGCGGTGACTGGGCCCGTGGGGGCCCGCTACGGGCCTCGGCGGGCCGGGCGGCGGGGAGGCGCAGCGATGTGGGCGCCCGGGCGGACGAACCCCGAGGCGACACGTGGCGGCGGACGGGCGAGGCGGACGTGTCCGTCGGCAGGTTTTTTTGTCCGGCGCGGCGCGGTGGGTTGGATCTAGGGTTTCGGGGGGAGAAGAAGAAAACGGAGGGGTCTTTAAATAGGCATAGGAGCAGCTAGGAGAGTCCAAATGAGGTGTGGTTTTTGGCCACGCGATCGTGATCGAACGCTCTAGATGATGGAGAAGGCTTAGGTGGGTTTTGGGCCAAATTGGAGGGGTGTTGGGCTGCAACACACACGAGGCCTTTTCGGTCCCTCGGTTAACCATTGGAGTATCAAACGAAGTCCAAATGATACGAAACTTGACAGGCGGTCTACCGGTAGTAAACCAAGGCCGCTTGGCAAGTCTCGGTCCAATCCGGAAATGTTTAATCCCCACACACGAAAGAAAGCTAGAAATGACCACCGGAGGAGAACGAAGCGCCGGAATGCAAAACGGACAACGGGGAAAATGCTCGAATGCATGAGACGAACACGTATGCAAATACAATGCACATGATGACATGATATGAGATGCATGACAACGATAACAACACATGGAGACAAAGAACCCGAACCCGAGGAAATAAATTAACTTAACGCCGGAAACGGCAAGAGTTGGAGTACAAATTGGGAAAGTTACATCCGGGGTGTTACAACCTCGTAGGTAAACCAGAGTGAGATCCGCACCAGAGTGGTACGGTAATCCTGTTCTGGAGGTCATGTTAATTGACCATGACGAACCTACGAACTATGAGGAAGCGATGATGAGCCCAGATTCCGCGAAATGGCTTGAGGCCATGAAATCTGAGATGGGATCCATGTATGAGAACAAAGTGTGGACTTTGGTTGACTTGCCCGTTGATCGGCAAGCCATAGAAAATAAATGGATCTTCAAGAGGAAGACGGACGATGTTAGTAGTGTTACTATATACAAAGCTAGAATTATCGCAAAAAGGTTTTCGACAAGTTCAAGGTGTTGACCACGATGAGAATTTCTCACTTGTATCTATGCTTAAGTCTGTCCGAATCATGTTAGCTATTGCCGCATTTTATGAAATCTGGCAAATGGATAAACAAAACTGCATTCCTTAATAGGGTTTATTAAAGAAGAGTTGTATATGATGCAACCAGAAGGTTTTGTCGATCCTAAAGGTACTAACAAAATATGCAAGCTCCAGCGATCCATATATGGACTGGTGCAAGCATCTCGGAGTTGGAATATACGCTTTGATAAGTTGATCAAAGCATATAGTTTTATACAGACTTGCGGTGAAGCATGTATTTACAAGAAAGTGAGTGGGAGCACTACAGCATTTCTGATAAATATATGTATGACATATTGTGGATCGGAGATGATATAGAATTATTCTACAAAGCATAAAGGAATGTTTGAAAGGAGTTTTTTCAAAGAAAGACCTCGGTGAAGCTGCTTACATATTGAGCATCAAGATCTATAGAGATAGATCAAGACGCTTGATAAGTTTTTCAATGAGTACATACCTTGACAAGATTTTGAAGTAGTTCAAAATGGAACAGTCAAAGAAGGAGTTCTTGCCTATGTTACAAGGTGTGAAGTTGAGTAAGACTCAAAAACCCGACTACGACAGAAGATAGAGAGAGAATGAAAGTCATTCCCTATGCCTCAGCCATAGGTTCTATAAAGTATGCCATGCTGTGTACCAGACCTATTGTATACCCTGCCCTGAGTTTGGCAAAGGAGTAGAATAGTGATCTAGGAGTAGATCACTGGACATTGGTCAAAATTATCCTTGGTGGAATAAGGATATGTTTCTCGATTATGGAAGTGACAAAAGGTTCGTCGTAAAGGGTTACATCGATGCAAATTTTGAGACTGATCTAGATGACTCTAAATCTCAATCTGGATACATATTAAAAGTGGGAGCAATTAGCTAGAGTAGCTTTGTGCAGAGCATTGTTGACATAGAAATTTGCAAAATACTTACGGATCTGAATGTGGCAGACCCGTTGACTAAACTTCTCTCACAAACAAAACATGTTCACACCTTAGTACTCTTTGGGTGTTAATCACATAGCGATGTGAACTAGATTATTGACTCTAGTAAACCCTTTGGGTGTTGGTCACATGTCGATGTGAACTATGGGTGTTAATCACATGGTGATGTGAACTATTGGTATTAAATCACATGGCGATGTGAACTAGATTATTGACTCTAGTGCAAGTGGGAGACTGAAGGAAATATGCCCTAGAGGCAATAATAAAGTTATTATTTATTTCCTTATATCATGATAAATGTTTATTATTCATGCTAGAATTGTATTAACCGGAAACATAATACATGTGTGAATACATAGACAAAGAGAGTGTCACTAGTATGCCTCTACTTGACTAGCTCGTTGATCAAAGATGGTTATGTTTCCTAACCATAGACATGAGTTGTCATTTGATTAACGGGATCACATCATTAGGAGAATGATGTGATTGACTTGACCCATTCTGTTAGCATAGCACTTGATCGTTTAGTTTGTTGCTATTGCTTTCTTCATGACTTTTACATGTTCCTATGACTATGAGATTATGCAACTCCCGTTTACCGGAGATACACTTTGTGTGCTACCAAACGTCACAACGTAACTGGATGATTATAAAGGTGCTCTATAGGTGTCTCCGAAGGTACTTGTTGGGTTGGCGTATTTCGAGATTAGGATTTGTCACTCCGATTGTCGGAGAGGTATCTCTAGGCCCACTCGGTAATGCACATCACTATAAGCCTTGCAAGCATTGCAACTAATGAGTTAGTTGCGGGATGATGTGTTACGGAACGAGTAAAGAGACTTGCCGGTAACGAGATTGAACTAGGTATTGAGATACCCAATCCTAAGCCTAGCACAAGATCGTGTAGTTCGTATGCTAAAGCTTTTCTAATGTCAAGTATCATTTCCTTAGACCATGAGATTGTGCAACTCCCGGATACCGTAGGAATGCTTTGGGTGTACCAAACGTCACAACATAACTGGGTGGCTATAAAGGTGCACTGCGGATATCTCCGAAAGTGTCTGTTGGGTTGGCACGAATATAGACTGGGATTTGTCACTCCGTGTAACGGAGAGGTGTCTCTGGGCCCACTCGGTACGACATCATCATAATGTGCACAATGTGACCAAGGAGTTGATCACGGGATGATGTGTTACGAAACGAGTAAAGAGACTTGCCGGTAACGAGATTGAACAAGGTATCGGGATACCGACGATCGAATCTCGGGCAAGTATCATACCGATGGACAAAGGGAATTGTATACGTGATTGATTGAATCCTTGACATCGTGGTTCATCCGATGAGATCATCGTGGAGCATGTGGGAGCCAACATGGGTATCCAGATCCCGCTGTTGGTTATTGACCATAGAGATGTCTCGGTCATGTCTGCATTATTCCCGAGCCCGTAGGGTCTACACACTTAAGGTTCAATGACGCTAGGGTTATAGGGAAAGTATGTACGTGGTTACCGAATGTTGTTCGGAGTCCCGGATGAGATCCCGGACGTCACGAGGAGTTCCGGAATGGTCCGGAGGTGAAGATTGATATATTGGACGAAGGGTTTTGGAGTCCGGAAGTGTTCCGGAGGTACCAGGTGATGACCAGCATGACCGAAAGGTGTTTCGGGAGCCCTGGCAAGTGTTGGGGGGCTTCATGGGCCAAGGGAAGGGGGCAAACCATCCCACTAAGGGGCTGTGCGCCCCCTCACCTATTCCCACGTGACCAGGGGGTTTGGGGCGCCCCATCTAGGGTTCCCACCTCCTGGCTTGGGGGCCAAGTCATCCAAGGGGGAGATCCCATCTGCCCTGGCCGCCCCCCCCCCCTAGGGGAAACCCTAGGGCGCCTCCCCTTGCCCTTGCCCCTATATATAGTGGAGGTTTTGAGGCTGCACAACACACGAGTCTCTCTCTCCCAAGGCTCAGCCCTACCTCTCTCCCTCCTCGTCTCTCGTAGTGCTTAGCGAAGCCCTGCTGGAGTACCGCGCTCCTCCACCACCACCACGTCGTCGTGCTACTGATGGACGGAGTCTTCCCCAACCTCTCCCTCTCTCCTTGCTGGATCAAGGCATGGGAGACGTCATCGGGCTGCACGTGTGTTGAACGCGGAGGCGCCGTTGTTCAGCGCTTAGATCGGAATCGACCGCGATCTGAATCGCTACGAGTACGACTACCTCATCCGCGTTCTAGTAACGCTTCCGCTTAGTGATCTACAAGGGTATGTAGATGCACTCCCCTTCCCCTCGTTGCTAGATTACTCCATAGATTGATCTTGGTGATGCGTAGAAAATTTTAAATTTCTGCTACGATCCCCAACAGTGGCATTATGAGCTAGGTCTATGCGTAGATTATATGCACGAGTAGAACACAAAGTAGTTGTGGGCGATGATTTGCTCAATTTGCTTGCCGTTACTAGTCTTATCTTGATTCGGCGGCATTGTGGGATGAAGCGGCCTGGACCGACCTTACACGTACACTTACGTGAGACAGGTTCCACCGACTGACATGCACTTGATGCATAAGGTGGCTGGCGGGTGTCTGTCTCTCCCACTTTAGTCGGATCGGATTCGATGAAAAGGGTCCTTATGAATGGTAAATAGCAATTAGCATATCACCGTTGTGGTTTTGTGAAGGTAAGAAACGTTCTTGCTAGAAACCCATAGCAGCCACGTAAAACATGCAACAACAATTAGAGGGCATCTAACTTGTTTTTGCAGGGTATGCTATGTGATGTGATATTGCCAAAAGGATGTGATGAATGATATATGTGATGTATGAGATTGATCATGTTCTTGTAATAGGAATCACGACTTGCATGTGGATGAGTATGACAACCGGCAGGAGCCATAGGAGTTGTCTTAATTTATTTATGACCTGCATGTCACTGAAAACGCCATGTAATTACTTTACTTTATTGCTAACCGTTAGCTATAGTAGTAGAAGTAATAGTTGACGAGGCAACTTCATAAAGACACGATGATGGAGATCATGATGATGGAGATCATGGTGTCATGCTGGTGACGATGGTGTTCATGCTGCGCCTCGAAGATGGAGATCAAAGGCGCAAGATGATATTGGCCATATCATGTCACTTTATGATTTTCATGTGATGTTTGTCATGTTTACATCTTATTTGCTTAGAACGACAGTAGCATAAATAAGATGATCCCTCATTAAAATATCAAGAATTGTGTTCCCCCTAACTGTGCACCGTTGCTAAGGTCCGTTGTTCCGAAGCACCACGTGATGATCGGGTGTGATAGGTTCTAACGTTCGCATACAACGGGTGTAAGCCAGATTTACACATGCAATACACTTAGGTTAACTTGACGAGCCTAGCATGTACAGACATGGCCTCGGAACACGGAAGACCGAAAGGTCGAACATGAGTCGTATAGTGGATACGATCAACATGAAGATGTTCACCGATGATGACTAGTCCGTCTCACGTGATGATCGAACACGGCCTAGTTGACTCGGATCATGTATCACTTAGGTGACTAGAGGGATGTCTATCTAAATGGGAGTTCATTGAATAATTTGATTAGATGAACTTAATTATCATGGACATAGTCAAAAGGTCTTTGCAAATTATGTCGTAGCTCACGCTTTGGTTCTACCATTTTAGATATGTTCCTAGAGAAAATTTAGTTGAGAGTTGACAGTAGCAATTATGTGGACTGGGTCCGTGAACTGAGGATTGTCCTCATTGCTGCACAGAAGGGTTATGTCCTTAATGCACCGCTCAGTGTGTTGAACCTCGAGCATCGTCTGTAGATGTTGGGAAACATCTGACATACACGTTTTGATGACTACGTGATAGTTCAGTACATAATACTAACGGTTTAGAATTGTGGCACCAAAGACGTTTTTGAAACGTCGCGGAACATATGAGATGTTCCAAAGACTGAAATTGGAATTTCAGACTAGTGCCCACGTCAAGAGGTATGAGACCTCTGACAAGTTTCTTAAGCCTGCAAACTAAGGGAGAAAAACTCAATCGTTGAGCATGTGCTCAGATTGTCTGAGTACTGCAATCGCTTGAATCGAGTGGGAGTTAATCTTCCAGATGAGATAGTGATGGTTCTTCGTAGTCACTGCCACCAAGCTATTGGAGCTTCGTGATGAACTATAACATATCAGGGATAGACATGATGATCCTTGAGCAACTCGCGTTGTTTGACACCGCGAAAATAGAAATCAAGTAGGAGCATCAATTGTTGATGGTTAAACCACTAGTTTCAAGAAGGGCAAGGGAAGAAGGGATACTTCATGAGACGGCAAATCAGTTGCTGCTCTAGTGAAGAAACCCAAGGTTGAACCAAACCCGAGACTAAGTGCTTCTATAATGAGGGGAACGGTCACTGAAGCAGAACTACCCTAGATACTTGGTAGATGAGAAGGCTGGCAAGGTCGACAGAAGTATTTTGGATATACGTCATATTATTGTGTACTTTACTAGTACTCCTAGTAGCACCAGGGTATTAAATACCGGTTCGGTTGCTAAGTGTTAGTAACTCGAAATAAAAGGCTGTGGAGACTAGCTAAAGGTGAGATGACGATATGTGTTGGAAGTGTTTCCAAGGTTGATGTGATCAAACATCGCACGCTCCCTCTACCATCGGGATTGGTGTTAAACCGAAATAATTGTTATTCGATGTTTGCGTTGAGCATAGACATGATTTGATTATGTTTATCGCCACACGGTTATTCATTTAAGGAGAATAATGGTTACTCTGTTTATTTGAATAATACCTTCAATGGTCTTGCACCTAAAATGAATGGTTTATTGAATCTCGATCATAGTGATACACATGTTCATGCCAAAAGATATATGATAGTAATGATAGTACCACGTACTTGTGGCACTGCCATTTGAGTCATGTTGGTATAAAACGCATGAAGAAGCTCCATGTTGATGGATCTTTGGACTCACTCGTTTTTGAAAAGATTGAGACATGCGAACCATGTCTATTGGTAGATATGCATGAAGAAACTCCATGCAGATGGATCGTTTGGACTCACTTGATTTTGAATCACTTGAGACATGCAAATCATACCACATGGGCAAGATGACTGAAAGGCCTCGTTTTCAGTAAGATGGAACAAGAAAGCAACTTGTTGGAAGTAATACATTTTGATGTGTGCAGTCCAATGAGTGCTGAGGCACGCAGTGGATATCGTTATGTTCTTACTTCACAAATGATTTGAGTAGATGCTGAGTACATTTACTTGATGATACACAAGTCTGAATTATTGAAAGGTTTAAGTAATTTCAGAGTGAAGTTGAAGATCGTCATGACAAGATGATAAAATGTCTATGATATGATCATAGAGATGAATATTTGGGTTACGAGTTTGGCACACAATTAAGACATTGTGGAAATTGTTTCACAACTAATACCGCCTGGACCACCATAGTGTGATGGTGTGTCCGAACATCACAACTGCACCCTATTGGATATGGTGCATACCATGATGTCTCTTATCGAATTACCACTATCATTTATGGGTTAGGCATTAGAGACAACCGCACTCACTTTAAATAGGGCACCACACAATTCCGTTGAGACGACACCGTATGAACTATGGTTTAGAGAAACCTAAGTTGTCGTTTCTTAAAAGTTTGGGGTTGCGATGCTTATGTGAAAAATTTTCGGGCTGATAAGCTTGAACCCAAAGCGGATAAATGCATCTTCATAGAATACCCAAAAATAGTTGGGTATACCTCCTATTTCAGATCCGGAAACAAAAGTGATTGTTTCTAGAAACGGGTCCTTTCTCGAGGAAAAGTTTCTCTCGAAAGAATTGAGTGGGAGGATGGTGAAGACTTGATGAGGTTATTGAACCGTCACTTCAACTAGTGTGTAGCAGGGCATAGGAAGTTGTTCCTGTGGCACCTACACCAATTGAAGTGGAATCTTATGATAGTGATCATGAAACTTCGGATCAAGTCACTACCAAACCTCATAGGTCGACAAGGATGCATACTACTTCAGAGAGGTACGTAATCCTGTCTTGGAAGTCATGTTGTTAGACAACA
Source organism: Triticum urartu (assembly GCF_003073215.2). Taxonomy (NCBI): domain Eukaryota; kingdom Viridiplantae; phylum Streptophyta; class Magnoliopsida; order Poales; family Poaceae; genus Triticum; species Triticum urartu. The sequence goes on from NC_053026.1 coordinate 597,977,818, forward strand.
ATGAACCTACGAGCTATGGAGAAGCGATGGTGGGCCCGGATTCCGACGAATGGCTCGAGGCCATAAAATCCGAGAGAGGATCCATGTATAAAATAAAGTATAGACTTTGAAAGAACTACTTGATGGTCGTAAGGCTGTTGGGTGCAGATGGATTTTAAAAGGAAGACGGACAATGATGGTAAGTGTCACCATTAAGAAAGCTCGACTTGTCATTAAGATGTTTTCCGACAAATTCAAGGAGTTGACTACGATGAGACTTTCTCACTCATAGTGATGCTAAGAGTCTGTTGGAATTATGTTAGCAGTTACTGCATTATTTATGAAATCTTGCAGATAGGATGTAAAAAAACATTGTTTCCTCGACATTTTTCTTGAGGAAAGGTTGTATGTGATACAACCAGAAGGTTTTGTCAATCCTGAAAGATGCTGACAAGTATGCAAAGCTCCAGCAATCCTTCTAAGGACTGGAGTAAGCATCTCGGAGTTGGAATGTACGCTTTGATGAGATGATCAAAGATTTTGGGTTTATACAAAGTTTATGAGAAACTTGTATTTCCAAAGAAGTGAGTGGGAGCACTATAGAATTTTTGATTAGTATATGTTGTTAACATATTGTTGATCAGAAATGATGTAGAATTTCTGGAAAGCATGCAGGGTTATTTGAAAAGTGTTTTTCAATGGAAAACCTAGATTAAGCTACTTGAACATTGAGCATCAAGATCTATAAGGATAGATCAAAATCACTTAATAGTACTTTCAAACGAACACATACCATGAAATTTTTTTGAAGGAGTTCAAAAATAGATCGGCAAAGAAGGAGTTCTTGGCTGTGTTATAAGGTATGAGAATTGAGTAAGACTCAAGACCTGACCACGGCAGAAGAGAGAGAAAGGACGAAGGTCGTCCCCTATGCTTTAGATGTAGGCTCTATAGTATGCTATGCTGTGTACCGCACCTGAAGTGTGCCTTGCCATGAGTTAGTCAAGGGGTACAAGAGCGATCCAGGAATGGATCACATGACAGCGGTCGAACTTATCCTTGGTAACTAGTGGACTAAGGAATTTTCTCGATTATGGAGGTGGTAAAAGAGTTCGTCGTAAAGGGTTACGTCGATGCAAACTTTGACACTAATCCGGATGACTCTGAGTAGTAAACCGGATTCGTATAGTAGAACAGTTGTTTGGAATAGCTCCAAGTAGCGCGTGGTAGCTGCATCTACAAGATGACATAGAGATTTGTAAAGCACACATGGATTTGAAAGGTTCAGACTCATTGACTAATAAACCTCTCTCACAAGCAAGATATGAACAAACCCCATGGGTGTTGGATTCATTGCAATCACATAGTGATGTGAACTAGATTATTGACTCTAGTGCAAGTGGGAGACTGTTGTAAATATGCCCTAGAGGAAATAATAAAATGGTTATTATTGTATTTCCTTGTTCATAATAATTTTCTATTGTTCATGCTATAATTGTATTAACCGGAAACCGTAATACATGTGTGAATACATAGACCACAACATGTCCCTAGTAAGCCTCTAGTTGACTAGCTCGTTGATCAATAGATGGTCATGGTTTCCTGACCATGGACATTGGATGTCATTGATAACGGGATCACATCATTAGGAGAATGATGTGATGGACAAGACCCAATCCTAAGCCTAGCACAAGATCGTGTAGTTCGTATGCTAAAGCTTTTCTAATGTCAAGTATCATTTCCTTAGACCATGAGATTGTGCAACTCCTGGATACCGTAGGAATGCTTTGGGTGTACCAAATGTCACAACGTAACTGGGTGGCTATAAAGGTGCACTGCGGGCATCTCCAAAAGTGTCTGTTGGGTTGGCACGAATCGAGACTGGGATTTGTCACTCTGTGTAACGGAGAGGTGTCTCTGGGCCCACTCAGTAGGACATCATCATAATGTGCACAATGTGACCAAGGAGTTGATCACGGGATGATGTGTTACGGAACGAGTAAATAGACTTGCCGGTAACGAGATTGAACAAGGTATCGGGATACCGACGATCGAATCTCGGGAAAGTATCGTACCGATGGACAAAGGGAATTGTATACGGGATTGATTGAATCCTTGACATCGTGGTTCATCCGATGAGATCATCGTGGAGCATGTGGGAGCCAACATGGGTATCTAGATCCCGTTGTTGGTTATTGACCAGAGAGATGTCTCAGTCATGTCTACATTATTCTCGAGCCCGTAGGGTCTACACACTTAAGGTTCGATGACGCTAGGGTTATAGGGAAAGTATGTACACGGTTACCGAATGTTGTTCGGAGTCCCGGATGAGATCTCGGACGTCATGAGGAGTTACGGAATGGTCCGGAGGTGAAGATTGATATATTGGACGAAGGGTTTTGGAGTTCGGAAGTGTTCCGGAGGTACCGGGTGATGACCAGCATGACCGAAAGGTGTTTCGGGAGCCCCGGCAAGTGTTGGGGGGCTTCATGGGCCAAGGGAAGGGGGCAAACCAGCCCACTAAGGGGTTGTGTGCCCCCCTCACCTATTCCCACGTGACCAGGGGGTTTGGGGTGCCCCATCTAGGGTTTCCACCTCCTGGCTTGGGGGCCAAGTCATCCAAGGGGGAGATCCCATCTGCCCTGGCCACCGCCCCCCTAGGGGAAACCCTAGGGCGCCTCCCCTTGCCCTTGCCCCTATATATAGTGGAGGTTTTGGGGCTGCACAACACACGAGTCTCTCTCTCCCAAGGCTCAGCCCTACCTCTCTCCCTCCTCGTCTCTCGTAGTGCTTGGCGAAGCCCTGCTGGAGTACCGCGCTCCTCCACCACCACCACGCCGTCGTGCTACTGCTGGACAGAGTCTTCGCCAACCTCTCCCTCTCTCCTTGCTGGATCAAGGCATGGGAGACGTCACCGGGTTGCACGTGTGTTGAATGCGGAGGCGCCGTTGTTCGGCGCTTAGATCGGAATCGACCGCGATCTGAATCGCTACGAGTATGACTACCTCATCTGCGTTCTAGTAACGCTTCCGCTTAGCGATCTACAAGGGTATGTAGATGCACTCCCCTTCCCCTTGTTTCTATATTACTCCATAGATTGATCTTGGTGATGCGTAGAAAATTTTAAATTTCTGCTACGATCCCCAACAGACCCTTCGTCATCACTTCGGCGAACTGTTGTGCAGTCGGAACATAAAGGACCCGAATACGTCCAAGGGCCACTTGCTCGCGCACAAAGTGAATGTCCATCTCAATGTGCTTAGTCTGGCGATGATGAACGGGGTTGGCGGAGAGGTACACCGCAGAGACGTTGTCGCAATAGACAACCATAGCCTGGGAGATATCGTTACGCAGCTCCTGAAGTAACTGTCGTAGCCAGGTGCACTCGGCAACAGCGTTAGCCATAGCTCAGTACTCAGCCTCCGCGCTGGAGCACGATACTATGGGTTGTCGCTTGGATGACCACGAGACGAGTGAAGGACCGAGGTAAACGCAGTAGCCGGAGGTGGACCGACGAGTGTCGGGGCAGCCAGCCCAGTCTGCGTCGGAGTAGGCCACCATCTCTAGAGAAGCGGACGCCGTCAGGGTGAGCCCAAGAGTCATCGTGCCGTGAATTTAATGGAGGATCCGCTTCACGAGAGTCCAATAGGAGTCACGAGGGGCGTGCATGTGGAGACACACCTGCTGAACTGCATACTGTAGATCCGGTCGGGTGAGAGTCAGATACTGAAGAGCACCGACAATGGACCGGTAGAAGGGAGCTTCCGACGCTGGCGAGCCCTCAAGAGCAGAAACCTTGGCCTTCGTGTCAACAGGAGTAGCAACAGGGTGACAGTTGAGCATGCCAGCACGCTCAAGGAGCTCGTGCGCATACTTCTGCTGATGAAGAAATAAGCCATCCAGTCGTCGAACGACCTCAATGCCAAGAAAATAATGTAGAGCACCCAAGTCCTTGATGGCGAACTCGTCACGCAGCCGGAGAGTAATCTGCTGAAGAAGAGTTGCGGAGGAGGCCATCAGGATGATGCCGTCGACGTAGAGGAGCAAATATGCAGTCGTGTCACCATGGCGATAGACAAACAGTGAGCCGTCCGAACGAGTGACGCTGAAGCCCAGTGTCTGAAGAAACCCGGCGATCCGCTGGTACCAAACGTGAGGTGCTTGCTGCTACCTCTTGAGCACTGCGTTGGTTTTCCCCGAAGAGGAAGGGATGATGCAGCAAAGTAGCGTAAGTATTTCCCTCAGTTTTTGAGAACCAAGGTATCAATCCAGTAGGAGTCTACGCGCGAGTCCCTCGTACCTGCACAAAACAAATAAATCCTCGCAACCAACGCAAATAGGGGTTGTCAATCCCTATAAGGCCACTTACGAGAGTGAGATCTGATAGATATGATAAGATAATATTTTTGGTATTTTTATGATAAAGATGCAAAGTAAAATAAAGGCAAAGTAAATAACAAAGGAAATAACTAAGTAGTAGGAGATTAATATGATGAAGATAGACCCGGGGGCCATAGGTTTCACTAGTGGCTTCTCTCGAGAGCATAAGTATTCTATGGTGGGTGAACAAATTACTGTTGAGCAATTGACAGAATTGAGCATAGTTATGAGAATATATAGGTATGATCATGTATATAGGCATCACGTTCGAGACAAGTAGACCGACTCCTGCCTGCATCTACTACTATTACTCCACTCATCGACCGCTATTCAGCATGCATCTAGAGTATTAAGTTAAAAACAGAGTAATGCCTTAAGCAAGATGACATGATGTACAGGGATAGACTCATGCAATATGAAGAAAACCCCATCTTGTTATCCTCGATGGCAACAATACAATACGTGCCTTGCTGCCCCTATTGTCACTGGGAAAGGACACCGCAAGATTGAACCCAAAGCTAAGCACTTCTCCCATTGCAAGGAAGAACAATCTAGTAGGCCAAACCAAAATGATAATTCGAAGAGACTTGCAAAGATAACCAATCATACGTAAAAGAATTCAAAGAAGATTCAAATATTATTCATAGATAGACTTGATCATAAACCCACAATTCATCGGTCTCAACAAACACACCGCAAAAAGAAGATTACATCGAATAGTTCTCCACAAGAGAGGGGGAGAACATTGTATTGAGATCCAAAAAGAGAGAAGAATCCATCTAGCTAATAACTATGGACCCGTAGGTCTGAGGTAAACTACTCACACTTCATCGGAGAGGCTATGGTGTTGATGTAGAAGCCCTCCGTGATCGATGCCCCCTCCGTCGGAGCTCCGGAACAGGCCCCAAGATGGGATCTCGTGGATACAAAAAGTTGCGGCGGTGGAATTAGGTTTTTGGCTCCGTATCTGATCATTTGGGGGTACGTAGGTATATATAGGAGGAAGGAGTACGTCCGTGGAGCAATAGGGGCCCATGAGGGTGGAGGGCGCGCCTGGGGGGGTAGGCGCGCCCCCCTACCTCGTGGCCTCATGTTTCTTTTCTTGACGTAGGGTCCAAGTCTCCCGGATCATAATCTTCCTAAAAATCACGTTCCCCGAGGTTTCATTCCGTTTGGACTCCGTTTGATATTCCTTTTCTTCGAAACCCTAAAACAGGCAAACAAAAGAAATTCTGGGCTAGGCTTCCGGTTAATAGGTTAGTCCCAAAAATAATATAAAAGTGGATAATAAAGCCCAATAATGTCCAAAACAGTAGATAATATAGCATGGAGCAATCAAAAATTATAGATAAGTTGGAGACGTATCAAGCATCCCCAAGCTTAATTCATGCTCGTCCTCTAGTAGGTAAATGATAAAAATAGAATTTTTGATGTGGAGTTCTACTTGGCATAATTTTAATCTAATTCTTCTTAATTGTGGTATGAATATTCAGATCCGAAAGATTCAAGACAAAAGTTCATATTGACATAAAAATAATAATACTTCAAGCATAGTAACAAAGCAATTATGTCTTCTCAAAATAACATGGCTAAAAAAAGTTATCCCTACAAAATCATATAGTCTGGCTATGCTCTATCTTCATCACACAAAATATTTAAATCATGCGCAACCCCGATGACAAGCCAAGCAATTGTTTCATACTTTTGACATTCTCAAAACTTTTTCAATCTTCACGCAATACATGAGCGTGAGCCATGGACATAGCACTATAGGTGGAATAGAATGGTGGTTGTGGAGAAGACAAAAAGGGAGAAGATAGTCTCACATCAACTAGGCATATCAACGGGCTATGGAGATGCCCATCAATAGATATCAATGTGAGTGAGTAGGGATTGCCATGCAACGGATGCACTAGAGCTATAAGTATATGAAAGCTCAAAAAGAAACTAAGTGGGTGTGCATCCAACTTGCTTGCTCATGAAGACCTAGGGCATTTTGAGGAAGCCCATCATTGGAATATACAAGCCAAGTTCTGTAATGAAAAATTCCCACTAGTATATGAAAGTGATAACATGAGAGACTCTCTACTATGAAGATCATGGTGCTAGTTTGAAGCACAAGTGTGGTAAAAGGATAGTAACATTGTCACTTCTCTCTTTTTCTCTCATTTTTTTATTTGGGCCTTTTCTCTCTTTTTTATGGCCTCTTTTCTTTCTTTCTTTTTCTTTTTTTATTTTCGTCCGGAGTCTCATCCCGACTTGTGGGGGAATCATAGTCTCCATCATCCTTTCCTCACTGGGACAATGCTCTAATAATGATGATCATCACACTTTTATTTTTCTTACAACTTAAGAATTACAACTCGATACTTAGAACAAAATATGACTCTATATGAATGCCTCCAGCGGTGTACCGGGATATGCAATGACTCATGAGTGACATGTATGAAAGAATTATGAACGGTGGCTTTGCCACAAACACGATGTCGACTACATGATCATGCTAAGCAATATGACAATGATGGAGTGTGTCATAATAAACGGAACGGTGGAAAGTTTCATGGCAATATATCTCGGAATGGCTATGGAAATGCCATAATAGGTAGGAATGGTGACTGTTTTGAGGAAGGTATATGGTGGGTGTATGATACCGGCGAAAGGTGCGCGGTATTAGAGAGGCTAGCAAAGGTGGAAGGGTGAGAGTGCGTATAATTCATGGACTCAACATTAGTCATGAAGAACTCATATACTTATTGCAAAAATCTACAAGTTATCAAAGCGAGGTATTACGCGCATGCTCCTAGGGGGATAGATTGGTAGGAAAAGATCATCGCTCGTCCCTGACCGCCACTCATAAGGAAGGCAATCAAAAAATAAATCATGCTCCGACTTCATCACATAACGGTTCACCATACGTGCATGCTACGGGAATCACAAGCTTCAACACAAGTATTTCTCAAATTCACAACTACTCAACTAGCATGACTTTAATATCACCATGTCCATATCTCAAAACAATTATCAAGTATCAAACTTATCATAGTATTCAACACATTCATAAGAGAATTTTTATTCTTGAATACCTAGCATATTAGGATTTAAAGCAAATTATCATGCTATTTAAGACTCTCAAAATAATCTAAGTGAAGCATGAGAGATCAATAGTTTCTATAAAACAAATCCACCACCGTGCTCTAAAAGATATAAGTGAAGTACTAGAGCAAACTATATAACTCAAAAGATATAAGCGAAGCACATAGAGTATTCTAAAAAATTCCAAATCATGTATGGCTCTCTCAAAAGGTGTGTACAGTAAGGATCATTGTGGTAAACTAACAAGCAAAGACTCAAATAATACAAGACGCTCCAAGCAAAACACATATCATGTGGCGAATAAAAATATAGCTCCAAGTAAAGTTACCGATAGAAGTAGACGAAAGAGGGGATGCCTTCCGGGGCATCCCCAAGATTTGGATTTTAGGTGTCCTTAGATTATCTTGGGGGTGCCATGGGCATCCCCAAGCTTAGGCTCTTGCCACTCCTTGTTCCATAATCCATCAAATCTTTACCCAAAACTTGAAAACTTCACAACACAAAACTTAAAGTAGAAAATCTCGTGAGCTCCGTTAGCGAAAGAAAATAAAAGACCACTTCAAGGTACTGTAATGAACTCATTATTTATTTATATTGGTGTTATACCTACTTTATTCCAACTTCTCTATGGTTTATAAACTATTTTACTAGCCATAGATTCATCAAAATAAGCAAACAACACACGAAAAACAGAATCTATCAAAAACAGAACAGTCTGTAGTAATCTGTAGCTAGCGCAAGATCTGGAACCCCAAAAATTCTAACATAAATTGCTGGACGTGAGGAATTTATCTATTAATCTCTGCAAAAATAATTAACTAAATAGCACTTTCCAAATAAAAATGACAGAAGTTCTCGTGAGCGCTAAAGTTTCTGTTTTTTTACAGCAAGTTCAACAAGACTTTCCCCAAGTCTTCCCAACGGTTCTACTTGGCACAAACACTAATCAAACACAAAAAACACAACCAAAACAGAGGCTAGATAAATTATTTATTACTAAATAGGAGCAAAAAGCAAGGAATAAAAATAAAATTGGGTTGCCTCCCAACAAGCGCTATCGTTTAACGCCCCCAGCTAGGCATAACAAGCAAGAATAGATCTAGGTATTGCCATCTTTGGTAGGCAATCCATAAGTGGCTCTCATAATAGATTCATAAGGTAATTTAATTTCTTTATAGGAAAGTGTTCCATGCCTTTCCTTAATGGAAATTGGAATCTAATATTTCCTTCCTTCATATCAATAATTGCACCAATCGTTCTAAGGAAAGGTCTACCAAGAATAATAGGACATGAAGGATTGCAATCTATGTCAAGAACAATAAAATCTACGGGCACATAATTCCTATTTGCAACAATAAGAACATCATTAATTCTTCCCATAGGTTTCTTAATAGTGGAATCCGCAAGGTGCAAGTTTAGAGAGCAATCATCAAAATCACGGAAACCTAACAAATCACACAAAGTCTTTGGAATCGTGGAAACGCTAGCACCCAAATCACATAAAGCATAGCATTCATGATCTTTAATTTTAATTTTAATAGTTGGTTCCCACTCATCATAAAGTTTTCTAGGGATAGAAACTTCCAATTCAAGTTTTTCTTCATAAGATTGCATCAAGGCATCAACGATATGTTTAGTAAATGCTTTATTTTGACTATAAGCGTGAGGAGAATTTAGCATGGATTGCAACAAGGAAATACAATCAATCAAAGAGCAATTTTCATAGTTAAATTCCTTGAAATCCATAATAGTGGGTTTAGCAACATCTAGGGTTTTAATTTCTTCAATCCCACTTTTATCAAATTTAGCATCAAGATTAACAAATTCCGAATTCTTAGAACGCCTTCTAGGTAAAGGTGGATCATATTCAGTCCCATCATTATCAAGATCCATATTGCAAAACAAAGATTTAATAGGGGACACATCAATAACTTTTAGATCTTCATCTTTATTTTCATGGGAACTAGAAGAACACGCTCTTATAAAGGCATCTTTCTTAGCACGCATCCTAGCGGTTCTTTCTTTGCACTCATCAATGAAAATTCTCATGGTTTTGAGAGACTCATTGAGATCATGCTTAGGTGGAATAGATCTAAGTTTCAAAGAATTAACATCAAGAGCAATTCTATCAACGTTCCTAGCCAAATCATCAATCTTAAGCAATTTTTCTTCAACGATAGCATTAAAATTCTTTTGCGAAGTAATAAATTCTTTAATATTAGATTCAAAATCAGAGGGCGTCTTATTATAATTTCCATAAGAATTGTTGTAGGAATTACCATAATTATTAGAGGAATTACTAGGATAAGGCCTAGGATTAAAATTTCCTCTATACGCGTTGTTACCAAAATTGTTGCTACCAACAAAATTCACATCCATAGATTCATTATTATTCTCAATCAAAGTAGACAAGGGCATATCATTAGGATCAGAAGAAACACTCTTATAAGCAAATAATTTCATAAGTTCATCCATCTTTCCACTCAAAACATTAATTTCTTCTATCACATGCACCTTTTTATTAGTAGATATTTCAGTATGCCATTGAGAATAATTAACCATAATATTATCTAGGAGTTTAGTAGCTTCTCCTAAAGTGATTTCCATAAAAGTGCCTCCCGCGGCCAAATCTAAAAGATTTCTAGAAGCAAAATTCAATCCGGCATAAATTTTTTGTATAATCATCCACAAATTTAAACCATGAGTAGGGCAATTACGTATCATTAGTTTCATTCTCTCCCAAGCTTGTGCAACATGTTCATGATCAAGTTGCTTAAAATTCATAATATCGTTTCTAAGAGAGATGGTCTTAGCGGGAGGAAAATACTTAGAGATAAAAGCATCTTTGCACTTATTCCATGAATCAATACTATTTTTAGGCAAAGACGAAAACCAAGCTTTAGCACGATCTCTAAGCGAAAAAGGAAATAACTTCAATTTAACAATATCATTATCCACATCTTTATTCTTTTGCATATCACACAAATCAACAAAGCTATTTAGATGGGTAGCGGCATCTTCACTAGGAAGGCCGGAAAACGGATCTTTCATGACAAGATTCAGCAAAGCAGTATTAATTTCACAAGATTCAGCATCGATAAGAGGAGCAATCGGAGTGCTAATAAAATCATTGTTGTTGGTATTGGTGAAGTCACACAATTTAGTATTATCTTGAGCCATTGTGACAAGCAAGCAAACTAACACACAAGCAAACAAAAAGCAAGCGGGCAAAAAGAGGCAAATAGAGAAAGAGAAGGAGGATGGAGAGAGAGGGCGAATAAAACGACAAGGGTGAAGTGGGGGAGAGGAAAATGAGAGGCAAATGGCAAATAATGTAATGCAGGAGATAAGGGTATGTGATGGGTACTTGGTATGTTGACTTTTGTGTAGACCTCCCCGGCAACGGCGCCAGAAATCCTTCTTGCTACCTCTTGAGCACTGCGTTAGTTTTCCCCGAAGAGGAAGGGATGATGCAACAAAGTAGCGTAAGTATTTCCCTCAGTTTTTGAGAACCAAGGTAGCTACACGCGAGTCCCTCGTACCTGCACAAAGCAAATAAATCCTCGCAACCAACGCAAATAGGGGTTGTCAATCCCTATAAGGCCACTTACGAGAGTGAGATCTGATAGATATGATAAGATAATATTTTTGGTATTTTTATGATAAATATGCAAAGTAAAATAAAGGCAAAGTAAATAACAAAGAAAATAAGAAAGTAGTAGGAGATTAATATGATGAAGATAGACCGAAGGGCCATAGGTTTCACTAGTGGCTTTTCTCGAGAGCATAAGTATTCTACGGTGGGTGAACAAATTACTATTGAGCAATTGACAGAATTGAGCATAGTTATGAGAATATCTAGGTATGATCATGTATATAGGCATCACGTCCGAGACAAGTAGACCGACTCCTGCCTGCATATACTACTATTACTCCACTCATCGACCGCTATCCAGCATGCATCTAGAGTATTAAGTTAAGCACTTCTCCTACTGTCACTGGGAAAGGAACCGCAAGATTGAACCCAAAGCTAAGCACTTCTCCCATTGCAAGAAAGATCAATCTAGTAGGCCAAACCAAACTGATAATTCGAAGAGACTTGCAAAGATAACCAATCATACATAAAAGAATTCAGAGAAGATTCAAATATTATTCATAGATAGACTTGATCATAAACCCACAATTCATCGGTCTCAACAAACACACCGCAAAAAGAAGATTACATCGAATAGTTCTCCACAAGAGAGGGGGAGAACATTGTATTGAGATCCAAAAAGAGAGAAGAAGCTATCTAGCTAATAACTATGGACCCGTAGGTCTGAGGTAAACTACTCACACTTCATCGGAGAGGCTATGGTGTTGATGTAGAAGCCCTCTGTGATCGATGCCCCCTCCGGCGGAGCTCCGGAACAGGTCTCAAGATGGGATCTCGTGGATACAGAAAGTTGCGGTGGTGGAATTAGGTTTTTGGCTCTGTATTTGATCGTTTGGGGGTACGTAGGTATATATAGGAGGAAGGAGTACGTCCGTGGAGCAATAGGGGCCCATGAGGGTGGAGGGCGCGCCTGGGGGGGTAGGCGCGCCCCCCTACCTCGTGGCCTCCTGTTTCTTTTCTCGACGTAGGGTCCAAGTCTCCCGGATCATAATCCTCCTAAAAGTCACATTCCCGAAGGTTTCATTCCGTTTGGACTCCGTTTGATATTCCTTTTCTTCGAAACCCTAAAACAGGCAAAAACAGCAATTCTGGGCTGGGCCTCTGGTTAATAGGTTAGTCCTAAAAATAATATGAAAGTGGATAATAAAGCCCAATAATGTCCAAAACAGTAGATAATATAGCATGGAGCAATCAAAAATTATAGATACGTTGGAGACGTATCACTTGCTTGAGCCCGTATAGAGACCGGGACAGCAAACACACATGGCCAGGAAGAGATGCGTCGACGAAACCGGTGGGCTGCTCACAATAAACCTGCTCCTCAAGATGGCCATGGAGGAAGGCGTTGGAGACATCCATCTGATGAACTGGCCAGCTTCGGGACACCGCGAGCTGGAGGACGGTGCGGATCATGCCCGGTTTGACAACCGGTGCAAACGTCTCAGTGAAGTCAACTCCAGCGCGCTGTCGAAAACCACGAACCACCCAGCGAGCCTTGTAGCGCTCAAGTGTACCATCCGAGCGGGTCTTGTGGCGAAAGACCCACTTGCCGCTGATGACATTGGCGCGAGGAGGCCGAGGAACCAGTGTCCAGGTGCGGTTCCGCTGGAGAGCGTCGAACTCTTCCTGCATCGCGGCAAGCCAGTGAGGATCACGAAGGGCTGTGCGAGCGGAAGCAGGAATAGGGGACGGCTCGAGTACCGCAGACTTGGACGGTGAACGCCAGCTCGGGCCCGTGTGATGGGGCGAGACGGTAGCGCCGGGACGTCCGGCGAGGCGGGTGGCGAGACAGCCAGCGACGGGGCGGCCCCCGAGGTGGCCGGTGAAGATATCGGCGACGCAGCGGCCGGTGAAGATGCCGGTGAAGATACGGGCGACGCGGCGGCCGGCGAAGATGCTGGCGAAGAGGCCGGTGAAGATACCGGCGACGCGGCGGCCGACGAAGATGCCGGCGACGCAGCGGCCGGCAAGACGGGCGATGCCGAGGCCCCTGACGGAGTCGGCGAGGGCGACATGGGGGCGCGAGGCACAGCTCGTCCCACGGCGCGAGGACCGCCGAAGCCCGGAGGCGGTCCAAGAACCGAGCGGGGCCGTCCACCTGACGAGGTCGCTAGAGGGCCGCCGGTGGCCGGCGGCGATGGGGCGACGGGAGGTACCTGCTGAAATGGAAACACCTTCTCATCAAAGTAAATGTGTCGGGAGGTGAATACACGATGTGAGACGGGATCGTAGCAGTGGTATCCTTTGGTGTTAGGTGGGTAGCCGAGGAAGATGCAAGCGACGGAGCAAGGTGCAAGCTTATGAGGCGCAGTGGCGGCGATGCTAGGATAGCAGAGACAACCAAAGATGCGAAAGCCATCATAAGATGGGGGCGCACCAAACAGGAGATGGTGAGGGGCATAGTTCCAGCGTGGGCAACACGGGCGGATGTTGATGAGGAGGGAGGCGGTGGCGAGAGCGTCCGGCCAAAACCGGGGAGGCACGTTAGAGTGAAAGAGCAACGTGCCGACGCAGTCATTAAGAGTGCGAAGGATACGTTCGGCACGGCCATTTTGTTGGGACGTGTAGGGACAAGTGAGGCGAAGGATAGTGTCGTGAGAGGCTAGAAGGTTACGAACAGCGATGTTGTCAAACTCTTTTCCGTTGTCAGTTTGTAATGCAAGGATAGGACGACCGAACTGCGTGGTGACATAGGAATAAAAGGCGGTGAGTGTGGCAAGGGCGTCGGACTTGCGACAAAGAGGAAATGTCCACACATAATGAGAGAAATCATCTAAGATCACCAAATAGTATAGGTAGACTGTGTTGCTCGCAACCGGGGATGTCCAAACATCACTATGCAATAAATAAAACGGAAAAGTGGAAATAGTGGTAGAAGCGCTAAAAGGAATAGAATGTGCTTGCCAAGCGACAAGCCTCACAAGTATGGTCGTCGATCTTATTGCATGAGAATGAAAAACTCTGAAGAATTTGACGCAAAGTGGTGGGGTTCGGGTGGCCCAAACGAGCATGCCAAAGGTCGACACCTGCAGCGAGGGCGACTGGGGTGGTGGAGGCGGTGGCGGAGGAGTGCACCGGATAGAGCTCGTCAGGTCTATCACAACGGTGAAGGACCATCCGAGTACGGGCGTCCTTCACAGAAAAAATGACATCATCAAATTCAACGGTAATGGGATTCTCACGAGCAAGACGACGAATAGAGACAAGATTCCTAACTAAATCAGGAGAAACAAGAACATTAGACATGGTGACATGCGTAGATGTGGAAGGAAACAAAGTACGACCAATATGTGTGATAGGTAGAGAGGAACCGTTACCAACGATGATGCGAGTAGGAGTACGAACCGGAGTGAAGGAGTTTAAGGTACCGAGATGAGATGTCATGTGGGCGGTGGCGCCCGAGTCCATGTACCAAGCGCCGCCGGTGTCGAAGGGGTTCGGTGATGAGGCCGAGTGCAGGGCAGCCAAAGGAGTACGGCCCCATGGCGGGGAGACCGGCATCGAGGCGAAGTCGGCGTAGGGCTGAACCGGGGCAGGCGAAGCATGGCCGACGGCCATCGGCGGGGCGGGCAGAGCCGCGGAGCCGGCACCGGTCGGCTGTTGCAGCACGTCGAAGTTGGCCGGATGGCCCGCCGGGAAAGCCGGCAGCGTGGTGTAGCCGCCGAGGGGCTGAACCAGGGCGGGCGGAGCGTGGCCGCCGGCCATTGGCGGCGTCGGCTGCATGTTGGTGAAGGGAGACGGCGCGCCCGCGTACATGGGGCCGAAGGGAGACGACGCAGCAGAAGACATTGCAGCGGCGATGGCGGTGGCTGGGGAAGGAGGCGCGGCGGCAGCCAGGGAGGCGACGGCGGTTGGAGGGGAGGATGCGTGAGGTGGGCGGGGCAGCGCGCGGAGGGCGCGCGGCGGCAACGGCGCGGAGGACGCGTGAGGTGGGCGGGGCAGCGGCGACTGGCGGCAGCGCATAGAGCGCGCGACGGCGACGGCGGCGGGTGGTGGCGGCGGCGCGGAGGACGCGCGACGGCGGCGGCGGCTAGGATTAGGTCGACCGACCTGCGATAGATACCATGTAAAATATGAAGTATAGGCTGTACAAAACACGATGCATTGATCAGAGAAGGGCCATAACCTTAACTATAGAAAAAACAGAAAATGGGTTCAATACACAATATACACGTACATAATATACTCAAACACATCGGTCCTGGTAGGATGGCCGAGCTCTGCCATCGAAGCCGACCTATTGCGGGTCCACTAGTTGGACGCCTTCTCCGCCACTTCAGATGGCATCCAGCGCTGGCGCCGGTTCAGCATTCACTAGTAGAAAACAGGGCTATGGTCCAGGCCGGCTCAGCCCATTAGTCCCGGTTCAGTGTAGAACCGGGACTAATGTGGGCATTGGTCCCGGTTCGTGAGCCCAGGGGGCCGGCCGTACCACGTGGGCCATTGGTCCCGGTTCGTCTGGACCTTTTGGTCCCGGTTGGTGGGACGAACCGGGACCAATGGGCCTCGCTCCTGGCCCACCACCATTGGTCCTGGTTGGTGGCCTGAACCGGGACCAAAGGCTCCCCTTTAGTCCCGGTTCTTGCCACAAACCGGGACCAATGAGGTGCCTATATATACCCTCGCCCGCGAGCAGAGCACTCCAGTGCTTTGTTTTTCTCTGGCCGGCGAGGGGAGGGGTTTGTGGTGCTCTAGCTCACCTCCTATGCACATGAGGTGTTCGATGGAATGCCCGAGCCACACTACTTAAACTTTCTCCTCTCGAAGCTCGACCTCCAAGCTCCATTTTCCTCGAGATTTGTCTAGATTTAGCGGTCCGTCATGCCCCGTCCCCGTCTTCACCGCCGTCGATCACCCGCGCTGATCTCATCACCGACACCACCGTGGTGAGCCTCTTGTTCTTATCTTCTTTCTGAAAGGAAAAATATTCTTACTTGTCTGTTTAGATAGATACTTGTATCATTTTCTTACATTTATTATTGCATCTTATATAGTGCGATGGTTTTGGTATCCGCCCCCGTCGGCCCTCGTCCTGTCTATGATTCGGATTTGGTATGTATATTATCTTCATAACTATTGGTTCATTTATTGTTTATGAAAATTATGCCGACCAACGTGACATAGAATTTTATTTATCTAGGATGTATGTGAATCGGAAATGCCAACCGACCCTATTGTCGAGAGGTTAAATTTAGTTGAAGAAGAAAACAATTTGTTGAAGGAAAAAATAAAAAAAATTGAGGAGGAGAAGATGATATTGGAGTTGCATGTTGCGGATGTCGTCGATGATCACAAGATCAAGATGGATGCAATGCGCTTGAAGATTAGAAAGATTAGAAAATATGCCATTCATACCGAGGCTTGGTATCATTATGCCGTTGGATCAATTGTTACCTTGGTTGCGATTATGATCGCATTTGTTTTCGCATTGAAATGTTTTACATAGTTTCAATGTATGGTTTAATTAATTAGATGTTCTGGAGAGCTATATGTTGTTAGATGAGAACTATGTATGTACTTTGGTTTAATGTGATGACTTCTATTATTTGGACTTTTATATATATGCGCAGCATGCCGGCAATGGCGAGTACTGACAGCACCCGCTGATACAGTGGCGTGCATGAAGTTTCTCGATGCGGCTGAGGCAAACAAGCAGAATGGTTTTATGTGTGTCCATGCACCTGAATGTGGGAATACGAGGGTCTTACTCTAACCGGAAATCCTTTCACTCCCACTGCTTTACAGGGTTTCATGCCCACATATAATGTTTGGACGAGGCACGGAAATAGGGTTATGATGGAAGACGGCGAAGAAGAGAGTACCGATGACAACTATGTGCCCCTGAAATACCGGTGATGCCTGCAACGGGGGAGCTGGTGAGATCAAGAGGAACCAGACGATGTGGCCCAATGATGCTGCCACGGGTGAAGCTGCTGAAGATCAAGAGGAACCAGACGATGTGCCCGATGATGATGATCTCCGCCGGGTCATTGTCGATGCAAGGACGCAATGCATTAGTCAAAAGGAGAAGCTGAAGTTCGATCGCATGTTAGAGGATCACAAAAAAGGGTTATACCCCAATTGCGAAGATGGCAACACAAAGCTCGGTACCGTACTGGAATTGCTGCAGTGGAAGGCAGAGAATGCTGTGGCTAACAAAGGATTTGAGAAGCTACTGAAAATATTGAAGAAGAAGCTTCCAAAGGATAACGAATTGCCCGACAGTACATACGCAGCAAAGAAGGTCGTATGCCCTCTAGGATTGGAGGTGTAGAAGATACATGCATGCCCTAATGACTGCATCCTCTACCGCGGTGCATACAAGGATCTGAACGCATGCCCGGTATGCGGTGCGTTGCGGTATAAGATCAGACGAGATGACCCTGGTGATGTTGACGGCGAGCCCCTCAGGAAGAGGGTTCCTGCGAAGGTGATGTGGTATGCTCCTATAATACCACGGTTGAAACGTCTGTTCAGAAACGAAGAGCATGCCAAGTTGATGCGATGGCACAGTGAGAACCGAAAGAAAGATGGGAAGTTGAGAGCACCCGCTGACGGGTCGCAGTGGAGAAAAATCGAGAGAAAGTACTGGGATGAGTTTGCAAAGGACCCAAGGAATGTATGGTTTGCTTTAAGCGCGGATGGCATTAATCCTTTCGGGGAGCAGAGCAGCAATCACAGCACCTGGCCCGTGACTCTATGTATGTATAACCTTCCTCCTTGGATGTGCATGAAGCGGAAGTTCATTATGATGCCAGTTCTCATCCAAGGCCCTAAGCAACCCGGCAACGAAATTGATGTGTACCTAAGGCCATTAGTTGAAGAACTTTTACAGCTGTGGAATGGAAACGGTGTACGTACGTGGGATGAGCGACAGGAGGAATTTAACCTTAAGGCGTTGCTGTTCGTGACCATCAACGATTGGCCCGCTCTCAGTAACCTTTCAGGACAGACAAACAAAGGATACCACGCATGCACGCACTGTTTAGATGACACTGAAAGTATATACCTGGACAAATGCAGGAAGAATGTGTACCTGGGCCATCGTCGATTTCTTCCGACCAACCATCAATGTCGAAAGAAAGGCAAGCATTTCAAAGGCGAGGCAGATCACCGGAAGAAGCCCGCCATGCGCACCGGTGTTCACGTGCTTACTATGGTCAATGATTTACACTACGTAATCTTTGGAAAGGGTCCCGGTGGACTAGCTGTTCCGAATGACGCTGAGGGACACGCACCCATGTGGAAGAAGAAATCTATATTTTGGGACCTACCCTACTGGAAAGACCTAGAGGTCAGCTCCTCAATCGACGTGATGCACGTGACGAAGAACCTTTGCGTGAACCTGCTAGGCTTCTTGGGCGTGTATGGGAAGGAAAAAGATACACCTGAGGCACGAGAGGACCTGCAACGTTTGCACGAAAAAGACGGCATGCCTCCGAAGCAGTATAAAGGTCCTGCCAGCTACGCTCTTACGAAAGAAGAGAAAGAAATCTTCTTTGAATGCCTGCTCAGTATGAAGGTCACGACTGGCTTCTCGTCGAATATAAAGGGAATAATAAATATGCCAGAGAAAAAGTTTCAGAACCTAAAGTCTCATGACTGCCACGTGATTATGACACAACTGCTTCCGGTTGCATTGAGGGGGCTTCTACCGGAAAACGTTCGATTAGCCATTGTGAAGCTATGTGCATTCCTCAATGGAATCTCTTAGAAGGTGATCGATCCAGAAATCGTACCAAGGCTAAGGAGTGATGTGGCGCAATGTCTTGTTAGTTTCGAGCTGGTGTTCCCACCATCCTTCTTCAATATCATGACGCACGTCCTAGTTCATCTAGTCGACGAGATTGTCATCCTGGGGCCCATATTTCTACACAATATGTTCCCTTTTGAGAGGTTCATGGGAGTCCTATAGAAATATGTCCGTAACCGCGCTAGGCCAGAAGGAAGCATCTCCATGGGCCATCAAACAGAGGATGTTATCGGGTTTTGTGTTGACTTCATTCCTGGCCTTAACAAGATAGGTCTCCCTAAATCGCGGTATGAGGGGAGACTGACTGGAAAAGGCACTCTGGGAAGAGACTCAATAATATGCAGGGACGGATATTCTTGGTCTCAAGCACACTACACAGTTCTACAGAACTCTACCTTGGTGACCCCGTATGTCGATGAACACAAGAACAGTCTGCGCTCCAAACACCCGGAGCAGTGCGACGACTGGATTACATGTGAACACATCAGGACTTTCAGCAGTTGGTTGGAAACACGTCTCAGAGGTGACAACACTGTTTGTGATGAGTTGTACTTGTTGTCCAGGGGACCATCTTTGACTGTATTGACTTACAAAGGATACGAGATAAATGGGAATACATTTTACACGATCGCCCAAGATCAAAAGAGCACCAACCAAAACAGCGGTGTCCGCTTTGATGCAGCAACCGAGAGCGGAAAGGACACATATTATGGTTACATAGTGGACATATGGGAACTTGACTACGGACCTGATTTTAAGGTCCCTTTGTTTAAGTGCAAATGGGTCAATCTGTTAGGCGGCGGGGTACAGGTAGACCCACAGTACGGAATGAAAACACTGGATCTGAAAAATCTTGGGTACACTGACGAACCATTCGTCCTAGCCAATGATGTGGCACAGGTTATCTATGTGAAGGACATATCTACCAAACCGAGAAAAAGAAAAGATAAGGAAGCGAATACATCATACGATGAGCCAAAGCACCACATAGTTCTTTCAGAAAAAAAGGGACATCTTGGGAGTGGACGGCAAGACAGACATGTCTGAAGATTATGAAAAGTTTCATGAAATTCCTCCCTTCAATGTCAAGGCTGACCCAAGCATCCTGATAAACAATGAAGATTATCCATGGTTACGGCGCAATAAGCAAATGACACAAGCAAAGAAAAAGTGAAGACTTTCTCCCACAATAAGCAAATGCTATGTGGGTGAAATTATGATACCATCCCAACTTTCAACTTTTCTAGAGTTCATTTGAAATGCTTTCATGTCTTATGGTTCGAAACTTTGATACTTCGAAAGTGATTGTCCATTTTGTACACGAAGTGCATCAAGTTTTTGTCGTAACCCTCTCTACTTTTTGGAACATGCTATGTGGGTGAAATGATGATACCATGCCAACTTTCAACCTTTTCAGAGTTCATTTTGAAATGCTTTCCAATTTCAGAGTCATTTAGCTCAAAGAATGAATTAATAGCAAACAGAATGAACTACAAAACTTTTATGAAAATAAAAACAATCAATTAAAATATTATGTTATGATCAACTAAAATAAAACTATAATATTCTTCAATAGCAAAAAGAATATAATTTGTGTGACCTAAAATCAAACTATAAGTATTTAATTGTAAGTATAAATAAAAAATAAATAGCAAAGAAGATAAAAATTCTAATTTTATAGTAAAGTTATTCATAAACTAGTGATTCACACAAATTTTTAAAAATTCAAATTTAAACTATTTAAAATTTAGAACTAATGGCACTAACAGAAAGTTTATAATTTTTGTGACCTAAAAGCAAAAAGAAATCACTAAAAAACTATAAGTATTTAGTTTTAAGTAGAAATAAAAAAATAAAAAACCAAAAAAATGTAGAAATAAAAAAGAAAAAACCAAAAAAAAATGCCACCTGCTGGGCCTCCACGGCCTGAATACGACTAGAAACCCTACATGGGCTAGGATTCAGGCCCGCAGAGGCCCGATAGGCCAACAGGCAGTAACAGGCAGTAGCAGGTTTAGGCCTGAAAGCCTGCATTAGAGAGGAGCTCGAATGGGGAGGCAGAGCAGCGCTTATAAACCAGTGCCGGCGCCCTTCAGCTAGCGATGTGGGACTAAACTTTTGGGCGCGGGGCGCACAAGGGCATTGGTCCCGGTTGGTGGCACCAACCGGGACTAAAGGGGCATTGGTCACGGTTCGTGGCACCAACCGTGACCAATTGCCCCCCTTTAGTCCCGGTTGGTGCCACCAACCGGGACCAATGGGCTTCGCTTCCCGCCCTTTGGGCTGCCGAAAAGAGGCCATTGGTCCCGGTTCGTGGCAGCAACCGGGACTAATGCCCACCTTTAGTCCCGGTTTCTGCCACGAACCGGGACTAAAGCCTCTGCTATATAAGGCCACACTTTGGAATTTTTCATTCTCATCTTGCAGTTGCAGTTGCCGACGCCGCCAGGCTGCCCCGACGCCGCCCGCCCCCATCGTCGCCGTCGCCCGCGCCCATCGTCGCCGTCGCCCGCGACGCGCGCCGCCCCGGCCCGCCCCCGTCGCGGTCGCCCTCGTCCCTGCCCCCGTCGCCGCGCCCCCGTCGCCATCGCCCTCGTCCCTGCCCCCGTCGCCGCGCCGGCCGGCCCCTTGCCCGACGCCCGCCGCCCCGGCCCGCCGTCGCCGTCGCCCGCGTCTCCTACCCCAAGCGCGCGCCCACTGCCCCGTCGCCATCCTTGCCGCCGACTCCGCGGTCCTCCTCTGGTCCGGCCGGCGCCCTAGATTTTTTTTCATATATATATGCTTGTTTTTCATATATATATGCTTGTTTTTTATATATATGTATACATATGTTCTCTGTGTATATATCTATGTTCATGTATATATGCAAAAGATTAGGATTAGAAGAGGGAGAAGAATATTAGGATTTTTTTATATATATGTATACATATGTTCTCTGTGTATATATATATCTAGCTATGTTATATATGCAAAAGATTAGGATTAGAAAAATTAGGATTTTTTTCTGTTCATAGATTTTTTTGGTGATATTAATTATTGTAAATATGAAAATGTTTGTATATTCATATGAACAAATGAATTAGAAGAGGGAGAAGAAGAGGGGGTCGAGGGTCGTCGAACATGAGAGGAGGAAGAGGATAAAAAATGAAGAGGAATAAGAAAAGAAAAAAGAGGAGAAGAAAGAATAGAGGAGAAGATCTTCTCCTCTATTCTTTCTTCTCCTCTTTTTTTCTTCTTCTTCCTCTTTTTTTTATCGGGAACGAGGGGCGTCGAGGGTCGCCGAGCGGTAGAGGAAGAAGAGGATAAAATAGAAGAGAAAGAAAAAAAAAGAGAGGGGTCGACGGTCGCCTAGGGGTTGAGGGTCGAGAGGGGGTCTAGGGTCGCCGAGAGGGGAGAGGAAGACGAGGAGAAATAAATAAGAAAAAGAAAAAAGAAGAAAAAGAAGAGGAGAAGAAGAAAGGAATAGTGGAGAAGAAGAGAAAATAGGAAGAAGAAAGGAATAGTGGAGAAGAAGAGAAAATAGAATATATTCTATTTTCTCTTCTTCTCCTCTTTTTTTCTTCTTTTTTTTCTTCGACACGTGGGGGGGTCGAGAACATCGGACATTCATGAGAGAGGCGAGGAAGAAGGGGAAGAAGAGGGAGAAGAAGAGGAGAGGAAGAAGAGGAAGTCTTCTCCTCTATTCTTTCTTTTCTTCTTTTTTCTTCTTCTTCTTCCTCTTTATTTTATCGGGAACGAGGGTCGTCGAGAGGTCGAGGAGCGGTAGAGGAGAAACCCTTAATAGAAAGTATCGTCGGTGTGAGATACATGTATCGTCGGTGTCGGACACTACACCCACATCCCACAAGTGGCGCGGGCTTCGACGCCCACGTCACTTGTGGGACGTGGATGTAGTGTCCGACACCGAAGGCCACATGTATCTCACACCCACGAAACTTGCTAGCTATTTAGGGTTTCCTCTACCGAAAAGAAGAGGAGAAATAAATAAGAAGAAGAAAAAAGAAGAAAAAGAAGAGGAGAAGAAGAAAGGAATAGTGGAGAAGAAGAGAAAATAGAATATATTCTATTTTCTCCACTGTTCCTTTCTTCTTCTCCTCTTTTTTTCTTCTTTTCTTCTTCTTCTTCTTCTTCTTCTTATTAGCCGGAAGTAGAGAGAGGTTTCCTAGTGTCAAAGTATTGAAGAAATCCATGCCTTCATCATTAGCCGGAAGTAACCAGGGCATGTTGGTACGAAGTTCTGCAAAGTTATTCTGGAATGGAGTCCCGGATAGAATAATCCGCTTTTTGGTACGAATTCAGCAAAGGCCTTCCAAATAGCGATATTCGGAAGGCTCTTGCTGAACTTTGTACCAAAAAGCGAATTATCCTATCTGGGACTCCGTTCCAGAACAACTTTGAAGAGCTTCGTACCATCATGCACATGTTACTTTCGCCTAATGATGAAGACATGGTTTTGTTGAATCCTTTGACACTAGGCAACCTCCCGACCCCTCGGCGATCCTCTCGAACATGAGAGGAAGAAGAGGGTCGTCTAGGGGTCGGGGGTTCCAGGGTCGTCGAGGGTTCCAGGGGTCGAGGATCACCGAGGGGTCGAGAGAGGTTTCCTAGTGTCAAAGTATTGAAGAAATCCATGCCTTCATCATTAGCCGGAAGTAACCAGGGCATGTTGGTACGAAGTTCTGCAAAGTTGTTTTGGAATGGAGTCCCGGATAGAATAATCCGCTTTTTGGTACGAATTCAGCAAAGGCCTTCCAAATAGCGATATTCGGAAGGCTCTTGCTGAACTTTGTACCAAAAGGCGGATTATCCTATCTGGGAGTCCGTTCCAGAACAACTTTGAAGAGCTTCGTACCATCATGCACATGTTACTTTCGCCTAATGATGAAGACATGGTTTTGTTGAATCCTGAGACACTACGCAACCTCCCGACCCCTCGGCGATCCTATCGAACATGAGAGGAAGAAGAGGATAAAAAAAGAAGAGGAAGAAGAAAAAAAGAGGAGAAGAAAGAATAGAGGAGATCTTCTCCTCTATTCTTTCTTCTCCTCTTATTTTTCTTCTTCTTCCTCTTTTTTTTATCGGGAACGAGGGTCGTCGAGGGACATAGATGTAGTGTCGTCGTTGTCGATATATACCCCCTCCAGATAGCTTACTATGATTAGGTAGCTAGTTCTACGTTTGGCACTAATATATCCATCTATCATGTTTGAATAATAATTGCCATGTTGTAAATATTTGTAGAAACTATGGACACCGCCCTAGACGAAGCAACAAAAGAAGCGTTGTTGAGGGACATAATCGCAGAAGGAAGTGATGCCATCTCGTTGTTTCTCAATGAAACCGATGGTCTGGAAGGACAGGGTGAACAAGCTGGCTACGGTGACCTAATGCCGGTGCAAGAAGAAGAACATGAGGACGGCTCCGGTGACCGAACCGAGTCCGGCCAGGTATATATATTAGTTAATCCTATGCTGACTAGCTGATTGATGCATTCATTGTTTTGGTATGTACACATATTAATTAAGTCTTTGTTCTTTTTTCTAGCCCTCCGGATCGAGCACAACTTCGGTAAAGAGACGAGGCCCGAAGAAAAAGTTGAGCTCGGATGAAAAGTTTGAGATCATAGCAATCGCGCCCGACGGCCAACCTATTGAACCCCTCCGGACAAAGAGCGCATTTGTTGCTCAGTGCGGGGTTCTGGTTAGGGACAAGATCCCGATAAGCATCCAGCAATGGTTTAAGCCGGCTACAGAAGACCCTGAGGTCTCTTATGTCAATGATATGCAGAAAAATGATCTTTGGACTGAGCTGAAGTCAAATTTCACCCTACCGCCTGAGGATAATCCAGAGAACCCAGTTAAAGAGAAATTAATCAAGTCTTTTGCTCTGAAGAGGATGGCAGAACTATTCAGGAGGTGGAAGAAAGAGCTGAATAAGTTTGTCGAAAATAATGAGACACCAGAATTCAAGGGCATATATGAGAATATCAGAGATCACTGGCCCGCATTTGTGGCCCACAAGACATCGGAAAAGAGTAAGAAGATGTCGGCGACAAACAAGCAAAATGCTGCGAAGAAGAAGCTTCACCATCGCACGGGGTCAGGTGGCTACCTCGTAGCCCGGCCTAAGTGGTCCAAGACTGAGAATGATCTGGTTCATAAAGGGATCGAACCAGAGACAATTAACTGGCCAGACCGTTGCCGGACTTGGTTCTTCAGGGCTGGCGGAACCCTGGACCCTGAAACAGGGAAGTGCATTTGGACGAACGATCAAATGGACATACCAGTCAGTAAGCTTAAGCAGTATATCGAAGCAGCGCAGGAAGGGACGTTCTTTCCAGACAGAGAGAACGACGAGCTCACAATGGCCCTCGGGAATCCTGAGCACCCTGGACGGACACGAGGCACGCCAGGCTCCGTTCCGTGGAAGGTTGGGTTTTCGGACGCAGGCGGTTACAAATCCCATGAGAGGAGGAAAAAAGTGCAGCAGACCCAAATGCAGGCGCTGCAAGCAAGGGTGGACGCGATAGAGGAACGAGAAGCAAATCGCAGCAAACGTACTGCCGAAGCCTTCCCCGAAGCTACCCCGCCATCTCAGCGCAGAAGCAGCGTGGCTTCCACCGAGCTGCTTCAGCTAGAGCATGCCTTGACGGCTCCTGCCAGCTATCCCGTGGATGCTATCACGGAGTCTCAAAATTGCCACCTTATGACGCAATGGATGAATTTGAAGGTCAAGGCGGCTGTTGGCTCTGTTTATCCTACTGAACCCGGTGCAACTTTTCACTGCCGGCCGATTCCAGAAGGATATGCTAGGGTGATGGTGGATGAGATAACGGAGGGATTTGAGGACCTCCAGCTTGACCACCCTACCGGTGAAGGGGAGACTCGGCTGGGGTCTGCTCTGAAGACTCCATGCCTATGGCGGAAGGACCTCATCAACCTTCCGAACTGGACGCCACCGCCTCCTCCTCCTCCTCCGGCGAGTCAGGGCACTCCGCCTCCACCGCCTCCTCCTCCTCCGGCGAGTGACGATCAGGGCCCTCGGTCGGCTCCTTCTCCGGCGCGCGGCGGCACTCCGCCTCCTTCTCCGCCTGCGCCGACGCGCCCGAGCAGCCCGCCTCCTCCTTCTCCGCCTCATCAGCAAGGGCGGAAGAGACCTTCCGCCGCTCCAGCTGCTCCGGCGCATCGTAGTCCTTCTCCTCCGCCGCTTAAGCAAGTAAAGAAGACAACCGCTACGTCTGCTCGGTCGGCGTCTAGCAGTACAACCAGAGGCGGGAGGACATACAGATTCGGTCCTTCTCTGAAGACTCCAGAGAAGTTACCATACGAGAGGACCCAGGAGGAGAACGCCGAGATCGCGCGAGAAGAAGTGAAGAAATTCTTTGAAGGGGTGAAAGCAAAGAAACATCCACCTCCGGAGGAGAAGGTAGATCGGGTGAAAGTGAAGTGCACTCTGGCTGCCCTGACAAAAACACCGAAGTCTGATTCGCCGAAAGGAAACTATGACCGCATTATTGGAAAGGAATTTGCCGAAGCGGAGCGGTCGGGAAGTACTGTCAGTGATCAAAGGCTGAAACAACGACGAGCTGGGAAACAAATTGCCCAGCTCGGCGAACAAGCGAAGTAATCGTGCCCCCCGCTCAAGGTGCCTAGCCACAACGTCGATAATGATCCGAGGATGGTGCCCGGTTATAGCAATCCTACAGATTACCTGCCCGACGAAGTACATTATGACCCCATGGACGTGCAGATACAAAGATACGAGTACGGGAAGCCTCCCGTCAAAGATGAAAGATCTCTATCAACGATGATGCGAAGATTGCATGATTGGTACTTGAAAATCTGCAGAGACTCTGGGGGGAGGAGTACTTTGTATGCGAGAGTTAAACCGGAGCATGACCTAATTGATCTGTTGCCTGTTCCATTTGAGGAGTTCTATCAGTTCTTCAATCAATTGGCCCTCGATAAAGCAACTGTCACCTGCTACTGTCTGTAAGTAGTACTACTTCTGTCATTAAGTTTCTCTATATAGCTTAGCTCTTTCATTGCATGTATTTATAATCATCCTCACTATATTATGCAGATTGAAGATCATCGAATTGAAGAAAAGACAAGTCGGTGATATTGGGTTCATTAACACAAATCTCATAGATGCAACTCAGGTTAAATTTCATGCCGCAGAAACCGAGGCCAGCATGCTAGAATCGTTGATAATAAATCAAAACAAAGATATAATACTCTTTCCTTACAACTTCAAGTGAGTGTTACTGT
The DNA here is from genome assembly GCF_003073215.2 of Triticum urartu. Classification (NCBI taxonomy): domain Eukaryota; kingdom Viridiplantae; phylum Streptophyta; class Magnoliopsida; order Poales; family Poaceae; genus Triticum; species Triticum urartu. The sequence goes on from NC_053026.1 coordinate 598,004,948, forward strand.
CTTGTGCGTATTCGGTTTCCCTTATATATTAGTCAAGGTTATAGTAATGTAATTGATGAGTTATGCATGCGTGTGCAGTTTCCACTATATTCTCCTACATATTAAGCTTGAGCAGGGACTAGTAACCGTCTTAGACTCAAGACGAAAAGATCCCAAGGACTATGCAGACATGACTCAAATACTCGAGAAGTAAGTTAAATCGATCATTATCCATCATATCAGCAACTTTGTTCATTTCCTGATATATCAAGTGATTGTTTTCTTTGTCCGGCAGGGTTTGGAGAAAATTCACCAGAAAAGCTCCGGGACTGCCGAAGGAGCTGCAATTTAGACACCCGAAAGTAAGTACTAGCTATAGTAGCATTTTAAGCGCATCTACTAGTCATTCAAGCGCTAGTTTCATCAATACCATTTGGCATTCTTGCTTATCAGTTTGATTAACCTCTATTTCTTGTAAAGTGGTTGTGGCAGCAACAAGGGAATGATTTCTGTGGTTACTATGTTTGCGAGTCCATCCGCCACACGACCTGTGAGCGGGGCTACACTGACGAACAATATGAAGTACGTAAATAACAACATTCACAATTTTATTTTATTACCATCATTTGTGTTGAGTTTCATTCATATATATATATATGTATTGACCCCCTTCTTTAAATTAGATGTTTCGGAAGCGGGATGAACTCCTAGCACCAGCTCGCATGCGAGGAATTCAAGAGGAATTGGCGGCATTCTTTCTTGACCACGTGATCCCTGAAGACGGAGAATTCTATGTTAACCCTGAGTCCGTATGATTATATTTGTAAGAGATAATTACTGTATATATGTAGCCGGTAGTGTGAGATAAATATACGAGAACTTGTTGTTCGACCAATCTCTCGGAGAAGGAGAGGTGGTCGATATCACTTCTCTCCGTATATATGCATATATGTTCATGACGATCTTCTGTTTCCTTCGTTTGCTTACTAGCTAGCTAGCATGTCTAGTCCTCTCTATATACGTATGTATAGTACGTAGCGTCGACCAAGCACAGACATAACAGAGGACACTTCTCTCTATTAATTATAACTAGCTAACACAATATATGAAACACCTAAATTAACCCCCTAAAACCCCCAACCCCCCCCCCCTTCCAAAAAAAAAAAAAACCCCCCCCACCGAAGTGCTGACGCGTGGATGCCTATTGGTCCCGGTTGGTGGAGGGCCTTTAGTCCCGGTTGGTGGAGGGCCTTTAGTCCCGGTTCTGGATTGAACCGGGACTAAAGGGTGGAGGTATTAGTACCGACACTTTAGTCCCGGTACCTGAACCGGGACTATAGGCCTTTTTTCTACCAGTGATTAGCGAACGTCGCCTATCCACATGAGTAATGCTACACGTACAAACGAGTTACAAGATTTTATAAAGAAGATTAATTTGATTGGTCAATAATAGATGGGGAGGTGGCCCACCCCCCCCCCCCCCCCCTAAAATCAGGGAGAAAGGGGCAAGCATGTGATTGATTAGTAGATGAAAAAAAATCCTAATCAGGATGTAATTGTGTGCAACTCTTTGTATGTTTAGCATTATTGTATCCACATCGTGAACGCATCAGCTACGCGTCAAGAGGAGGGCCCGACTGGTAGCCCAGAGAGCCTCCGAGGCTGGCTGGCGCTGGACCCTTGTCCCCGAGTCTAAGGTCAATGGCAGCAATGCGCAAAGGCCACACCGACGCTATTGCGTATTCAACCGCTGCTCCCACGACGACCATGAAGACAAGGACAAGGGCAAGATGGACCCAAAAGAAAGAAGATGAGGCGAGTATGGTGACCGAGGCACCGAGCCTAAAACTCGCAGAGCGGACAAACGAGACGCAAAAGCAAGAGAGATTTGTGGTTTGGACGGCGTCGCTTGCCTCAAAGCAAAGGTGGCCGTGGCGAGAATGCCACGTCCCCGTCTTCGTCCTCCCCGCGCGCGTTGTCGTTTTTGGCTCGGCGATGAAGATTCTGGCCGTCGACTACGGCCGATGACTGACTGACCGACCGACCGACTGAGTGACTGAATGAGAGATGCACTCTAGAAATCGCAACGTAGAAAAATGTAGAATCAAGTTAGAATCGCAGAGGAGATGGAGATGGAGATGGGCGGTAGTACATGACAATCTGCACGGAAAAAACACGCGCGCTTTTTACGGCGTAGTGCGCGGAGATCGGGACGAGGGGAGGGAGAAGGCCACCGCCGCCAGGCCAGGCCAGGCCAAGGGGGGTGATGGGACGAGACGGTGGCCGGAGGGGGGTTGACGCGACGGCCAGCCCGTGGGGCGTCGACACCGCTCCACGTCGATCCATCCATCGGCTCTTGGTGCTCTCGCTTTGGTGGATTCCATCGATCCACCCGGGAATCCCCTCTCCCTCTCCCTCTCGATGTTGGTCGTGCGCGGGCGCGGCGTCTCCGCTCCACATTTTGTACGGCGGCCGCGTCCATGGTGGAGCCAGCCGTGGAGGCTAGCAATCCTGAAGGCTAGGCTAGAGGCTAGGTAGATGCCGGTCCAGGAGATGGAGATGGACGTCACCTGGTGGAGGTGGTGGTGGCCGGAGCAATCATTGGCGGAGGGAGGACGGCGAGGCCAGTAGTCGGAGAGCGACAGGGACGAGGACGACGATCGATCCACAGCGGGCGTGTGGCGGCCCAAGGCTCGGAGCGCCTCGTGCTGGCGCCACTCTTGTCACGTCAGGGGTCTAGCCTATCGGCTACTACCGGCTCCCAAGGTGAAGACGGCCTGGAGATGGAGATGGCGAGCCGAGCCTGAGCCAGATGGGATGGATCCGCCGCACTTGCAACAGTGCTCCAGTCCAGTGGGCATATATGCGTGCGCTTGGCATTTTACCACCGCCAATGGGCACGATCAGTTCCCATCTACACACACGAGCTACTAACATGGGATGGGTCGTCGTCCACGACCAGCACTGATGGCCATGTACACTTGGCTCCCAAATGGATAGGCCGTAGATAGATATGTACGAGGACCACCTGAACCCTGTGGTGTGGTGTGGTGTGGTGTGGTGTGGTGTGGTGTTGTGGATACTGGATAGGAGGAGGGAGGACCACCTGAAAGCAGAAACAGGAGTACCGGTGGATCTCCCTTGACAGACAGACATCCCCTACAGTGGAGCTGGCCAAACGTGGGACGCCGGAACCGGGGAAAATGACTGGAGATGGAGATGTGGGGTGGGGGCACGCGGAGACGGACCTTGGAGAGAAGTGGACCGGCGATGGCAACTCGTCATGTCGATCCCCTGGCCGCACCGCACCTTTCAGGCCTGCACTGCACACAAAAGCCACAAAGGTATGCCCAACATGTCTGGAAGATACTGTATATCTGAAACATGTTCGGTTTCTTGTTTGTTCATTCAGTTTGGACAGTGCAAGATGATACTCTCCATCGATTATGCAATGGTCTCTCTCAGCTCGAACAGAAGGTACTACTTCTGTCTCTCTTGCCAGAGAGCTCTAGGGCAGCTCAGAAGGCGGCACGGTAACATTGGTGGTGGATGCGGTGAAACGTGCCGCCGAACCGCCCACTGGGGCGAAAGAAGTTCTCAAGATGAATTTGCCAAGTGAGAAATGGAGCAATGTTGATGCTGCTATCAGGCTTCTGCATAAGTAATTCTTGAGGATTAACGAGTGTTGCTTGGCAAGGCAACTGCCTCTTATTGCCCTTGCGAGTCTGATCACGTAGCGCATGACTGAATTTACCTAAATTCTGCAGACTCCAGGGATTGGGAAACCAACGGCTTTGATCACTCAACCAACCCTTGAGTTCTCCATGTGATCTAGTACTGGTTAAACCATCTTGTGGTCATCTAATAAAGGATGTGTTAGTTCAAAAAGACAAAACAGATTGATCCATCCAATTTGCATCATGCATCAATATCAAACTTTGTGAGCCAGGCCGCTGAACAAGCTCAGTACAAGCGTAGCAAGGCTAGCAGAATCAGGACTCGGTTTTCTGGACGATACATACTCTGGTTCAGATTACCGCTTACTGTCGGAAGATGATGGTTAAGACTAAAATCTATGACATGGCAAATCCCTGGCGACTACCAAAAAATCACTGACCAAGGCTGGCCCAAGATTGCAGGCCTAGCAGCTCCCTCTCAGTATGTCATGGCAGCAAGCCTGCGAGGCGGAGTCCTAGACCGTCGCTGTGCTGGCCTGTGAGCAAGGAAAATCAGTTGTCAGTAGATTACATAGACAAATAGAGGAGACCATCAACATCAACAGTATAACCACAACTGTGAATTCCAATTGCACAATACAGATCTCTACTCAATAAATATAGAGGCCGATGACAAAAGTTGCACATCTACAGCACAGACAGACATGGCATCTAGGGGAGGTAAAAGCATCGTCTTCTCTACAGTTTAGATCAGGCAATAACGTAGCTTAAATAGGTGATCACACTGTCCTCTACAACATACATTCAGTCTAGGATGGTTACTGAAACACGTGTTATCATTTGCAATCTACACATAATCATGAAACCAAGGGAAGATAGACGTATCTAATCCCAACAATATGAACTGAGAAAACTACTTATACTGCATTACTAAGCATTTCATTTCACGAAACCAAATGAGATACGGGTTCACCAATGCTGAACCTTCTCCAGCAAAGACTATTTAATCATGTTATATAATCTTTGAGGTTATTAGGTTTACAGAAGAAAGTAGCGAGCAGATGAAAAACAATAGATATAGCTTGCAAGAATTTCAGGACAGGGCAATGGCAAGGACAAATATACAATTATAGAATGTAAATACAGATTACACAAAGAAGACACTGTCAGTAACAAGCGTGTGGTCCAAATTAAGTATCATATCAAATTGGCATAAAGATTTATCAACCAGAGGAAATGCAGGACAAAACACGTTTTGTTCGCACCGTGCACTTGTGACGTTCTGTATAGGACCTCTGTTGAATGCCCAATCAACATGGATGGTCTTTGTTAACAGCTGTGTCCCATTCATACTTCTGATTGCAGTTTGTGCTTCCTCAAAACATCCATATTCAACCAATGCATATCCCTGTGTTGAGCAGATAAACAGAGGTGTGATAAATTAGAGAGCTTCTTCACAAACAAAAAGACATTTGGCATAATTGCCAGTTGTATATGTAGGCAATAAACTTTCTTCGCAAGTGTAAACAATAATCTCGACCAATTGTGCCACTACAGTAAGATTAATGCAATTCTGGGCAAACTCTCGGTGCTTATTTCGACAGAACTGCCTGTCACACCCCATGATACTTGCACAAATTGGTGAGAAGAAAAAGGCATGGCTAAAAATGAAAGTAAATATAGTAAAGCTTAGAAGCTGACTTTGTATTCAAGAACTTGCAACATTGCACACAGCATATATATCAAGCAATTTCGTGTCCTTTAGAGTTTTCTGATCATGGTTTTGCAGGAGTCCAACCACTACCATTGATCCAAATTCCAAAACAGGACTACTTCAAGACATAATTCAGTATAGACCGGTAAGCGGTAAGCATAGCTTCAAGTACCAAATTATCAGTACATTTGCTTTCGTGTGGCTCATCCGGAATTGCACCACCAGCAAAGAAGGGGCCTCCTTTATTTTAGTAAGACTATGAAATTTACCTTGCCATATCCAGTGCGGCGTTCCAGGTTGAGATGCAAGTCCTTGACCTCACCAAACTCAGCAAAAGCATCATACAGATCACTTTCTTCTGCATCTTCTTTGACTCCTGAGACAATTATTATCCATCCTTCAATTGCTACAAGGTAACAGAGTTTTCCATTACTAATGCTAGAAAATGATCAAAATGGGAATATATGCAGAAGAAGTTGACTATAACAGCAAATAATCTATTAGAAAAGTATGAGAGCAGAAGCCAAGTATGGGATAACCACATAGATTAGCATGAAACAGAACCCACAGCTAGTGACCAGACAAATCTGTAGATGGTTTGTTACCAATGCTGGATTACATTTTATAGACTATGGAATATTGTTCATAAGGCATCCCGCCTTGGACGCTTAGGCGGCAAGGCGTCCTGGCAGCGCCTTACAATTGTGCCCGCTTTAGGCGCTTAGGCGTCAGGACAGTTGGTGCTCGCCTTAGGTCGCCTTACCGCCTTATAAACAATGATATGGAAAACTAGCATGCAAGTAACCAGGAACTAGCAGGAACGGCCATGCCTTCATGTCGGATGTTCCTCAGTGTATAAAAACGTGAGGCAAATCATTTTGCACTACTGGGCTGACAACTGCTTACCTAGTAGTAACCAGAATGCCATGGGCTGGCATACAAGAAGCATAGTGGAAAACAAAATAAGCAGTGTCATATGCCCATTGGATTAACCATCATTATATCATTGTGTAGTCATATAAAATTTGTTCAGATGCACATCCCTGCTCTGTTTCAGTTCTGTCACTTCTCAATGTTTTGACAGTTTGACTTGTTAATTCTTTCGGCTTCAAGAAAACACTAAAAGTTTGAAAGACTGCCAGCTATAATTTTTAGCATAGAACAAGTAACAGCGGCAAGGAAAATAAACATAATAATGCTAAACTGCATTATGAGGCACAGCGCACGACAAATGAAGAAGGCGAAAACTATAAGTGCAAGGGAGACATTATTCAAATATGCATCCCAACAAATTAGTCTCGGCTGGAAGTTAATGTTATGTTTGTTTACCTAATTCTTCATCCAAAACTCTCCGATCCTGCCTTCTTCTAAAACATTCTAATTTTCATCTTTCAATCACACGATCAAAAGGAGGCTTACATGACTGTAGCTGGAAAATGCAGTTTACAGCAGTCATAAAATCCGCTTTTGGTGTCCTACATTTTTAGCATCCCACATGCCTCATCCTAATAAGAAATTTAGCATTTCCGACAAATCATTACAGTCTCTGATAGACTTAGCATGTACACTCCTACAGACTACTAGCCTACTATGCGGATGAACATATAGTCCAGCAAACAGAGTCAGGCCATTCTGTATTTGTTTGTCAAAGTGTTAGTAAGCATCACCCCCACAATGTGCATCCCTTGATTCCCTTATCACCAGCAAACCACACTGATGCTCTAACTGGTGTACATAATTTATCCACCATGATCACATTTTCTTTTCTTTATACAGAAGCCTTTCACTATAACTGTCTGATCCTAGCAAAGACACGCATGACACATAACCACACCTACCAAACCTGCAGAAGAGCAATAACCGAAAAGGCTAGTTCTCAGCATGAAGAATCACACAACATGACAACACAGCACCTACATTATGACGATACATTCGCATCTTCATAGAAGCATACAACAATGCAGGCAAAAGGAAGGACTTTAATTTGAATAGTTGGTCTGAAATGTGACACCAAACAGCCCTGGTTGTTCAAGCGATGCCGAAATTCAGCTAACACAAGCAGTACCACCTACCACGCATGACATCGAACAGCAGTGCTACATAAACCCTCACGGAAATCACCAATCACAAACCCTAGCCTGCAAACTTTCCTCGCGATTCCCAACGAAACGGACCCCAAACAACACAAGAGCTCGCCTCAAACATCGGGAACCCCCAGCCGGGGACTCCAAACCTAGAGATCACGCCCAAAAAAAAGAGGGGGGTGGGGGGTCGGGCAAGGGGGTCCTCACAGCGCTGCGGGCCGCCGTGCGCGGAGGTGCCGGCGAAGGGGAGGGAGTCGAAGCGGTCGCGGGTGGAGGCGATGACGGAGCGGCTGCGGCCGACGAAGCGGCCCCTGCTGGTGCGCGGCACGGCGGGGGCGGCGATGTGGGGCACGGGGAGCGCGCGGGCCGAGACCTCCCCGTCCTCCTCCTCGTCCTCCATCCCCTCGTCGTCCTCGTCGCCGTCGTCCCGCTCGTAGTCCACGAACTCCACGTCCTCCGCCGCCATCGCCGCCGCCGAAACAACCGGATGGTAAAGCGAGAGAGGGCACAGAGAGAGAAAGTGGAGCGTGGCGGAGGCGACGTGAGACGAGGGGCTCTTATAATGGCGGCAAGTAACTGCGAGCTAAGCGTGATTAGTAGGGTAATTTAGGACTGTGATTAGCGTAATGACCCCTCGCGAGTTGATTAACCGGGTCCCGATCTGGTTGGGTCCTCTGCTCCATGGATCTGCCGTCCGATGGTGAGCGGACGGCTCGGATGGGAGCCGACCCGCGCCCGGTGGCTTGTTCCCCTCTTCCCCTGTTTTTTACCTGGGCGATGCCGATCCGCCTTCAGACTTGCAGACATGGACATGGCGGCGGCCGCCTCCACTTCCTCCGCCGCCGCGCCCGGCTCGCCCTCCGGCGGTGGCCGCAGAGGCCCGTCGGCGGCGGTCGCGTGCTCTTGCCCCATCTGCCTCGAGGGCTTCGAGGACGAGGCGTACCTCGACACCTGCCTGCGTGAGTCGCCTCCTCCTTCCCCCAACCCCCGACGCACGAATTGGCCGCGAACTCAGCTGCAGCTCCAGATTATTTTTGTTCTCGAAGTACTTCTAGCAGAAAGATTAGAGGGGTACACATTCTGTAGGTTTCTGTTGTGTCCGTAGGCACTCTGCAGAAACTGTGGGTTTGGGGCAGAGGATTCCTGTGGTTCGAGACCCATTTCTGACCGACTGTGCTGAATTCTTCAGATTCATTCTGTTACGAGTGCATAACCCAGTGGGTGAGCATTGTGGCGAGCAAGCATGAAGACCCTTTGTCCTCTGTGAAATGCCCCCTTTGCAAGGTGAGCCCCTGGCCCCATTCATAGCAAGGAGCTATGCCTGTGAACTTGACCAGATATTGTTTTGCCTGGCAGACTTAGTCGGGTCCTTATCTCATTGTGTCATTGTGGTGCTTGCAGACCGAGAGTGTATCTATCCTTCATGCTTTCGATGGTAAATCGTTTCAGAGACATTATATAGAGCAGGACCCCGGGAAGAGGTCAGTACCAATCTCATCGTGCATGCCTTTTGGCGGTTGATGATGTGATACCCAAGAGCATGTTTCACTCTTCTGATTACATGCTAGAACTTGCTTGAGTGTGGATGAGTTTATTGAGCCTGCTTTTTTTATGGTGCAGACATCTTGTAGATGCACACCAGTTGATATCACAGTTCTATAACACAAGAGGTGCTGTGTTAATTTGTAGTGCTGTCTACTTCTCTGTTCACATTTTTTAGAATTAGTTTCAGATGTGTAGCCTTGTTTTTCTCTAACACTGATGTTTGATGCCGAGATTTCAGACGATACAGCCAATGTGCTTTGTTTTTTCTAACACTGATGTTTGATGCAGAGATTTCAGATGATGCAGCCAGTGTGCTTCAATATTGGAAGCAACGGAAGTATCTCCGGAAGAACATATGGCTTGAAACTTGGTTGAGACGTGAAATTCAGGCCCTTACACAGGTGTAATGCTACGCATTAATACAGACGTTATTCTGTAGCTCAGCAGAATTATGTTTGCACTTCCATGTTTCAATTTCACACTAGGCAAGCCTAGCTTGTGTAAAAAGAGAATGCATGTAATAAAACATCCAGCTGGTGCTTATCTGTAATGCATGTATTACCCATTACTCATTCATCATGGTCGATCAGGCAGGCTGATCCTGCACACTAAAGGCACATAGTAGATTTTCTCATTCGTAGTAACTTATGTCGATAATCTATTTTCTGCAGGATGAAAACGTCGAGGCCATAGTGTACCACATCGACGGCATGATTGAGTCCTTCATGAAAGCGCAAGAAAAACTGCACGCCTCAAAGCAGACTTCCCCGGAACATACAAGGGAAGAGTTCAGGAGCTTGCTGTCAGATGCTGCAAGGCCGTTCCTCCTCGGACGGACAGCACGGTTCGTCACAGAGGTGGAGCTCTTCCTGATATCACAACGGAACATCGACGCATACAGCAGAGTGCGCCTGCAGAGGTTCAAGGAGTCCGCCTCGCACGTAGCAAGAGAGCAGGACACGCTGCCACAGGACCGTCCCCTCGAGGACCACTACTTGTACCTTTTAAATGAAGAGACGGATTGTGTTGGCGGTGTGATATAACTGCCGTTTTTCGTTCTGTAGATTCTGCTGGTGTTGTGTTTCCATGTTGTACTGTATGTAACAGAGATCAGGCTTCACTGTGTTTGCCTGCTTGTTTACCCTTCAAGGCCAATGGGTCTTTTGGGTTGGCCTTGTATGAAAATTTGGCTAAGGGAGCAGGACACCACCGACCCGTTGGGAGAAGCTGGTCGACCCAAATTTGGTTGTCTAAGATTGTAGTGGTCTTTACGATAACATATGCATTTGTGAGGATTGTTAGCCTTGTGTTTATAGATTTTTAAAAAAATATTGATCCAAAATTACCTTTGTTTGTGCAAGAAATATAAATTAGAATGCATATACGCCTTGTTTTTCTTTGAAAAAGTAAACTCTGGAGATCCTAACATACTAAAAATTTCTAACACTAAATGAAGTTGTTTGAAAAGATATTGTTGTGTTACTACTATACCTGGCCATCTGTCGGGCCGGGCCGGGCCTACCAAAGCCCGATGCAAAAAACCCAGGCCTGAGCCCGGCCCGGCCGTCAGGCCTAAAAATCAGGCCTGAGCCTGGCCCATGACGCTAAAAGCCTGTCGGGCCGGGCCTCTTCGTTAATGTGCGAATATGACGGGACTGGGCCCAGGCCCGGCTCGGCCCAGGCATTGGGCTTGAAATCTAGGCCCGAGCCCGGCCCATGGACAAGGCCGGGTCAGGCAGGGTCGGGCTTTTTGGGCCGGGTCGGGTCGGGCCGGCTGGGCTGGGCTGCCCATGGCCAGGTCCAGTTACTACTCCCTATTTTGTACCAATATAGGATTAAAATGGATCGGACCATGTTACCCAACACATGAGGCCAATCACCACTGAACCATTGGTTCGGCTCCATGTCCCTAAACAAAGCAGAGGAGCCAACAAGTACCGGATCCGGGCCAGAGCGGGTCAGCCCATTGCACATCCTTAGGTGTTTGACAGCGGGTGTACATCTCACATATGATTGGGAAAATGTTAGCATTGTTTAACTTTCATTTCATATGTGTTAGTAATCGGAGGATGGTACGGCGGGGTCCTATTTACCACCCGTATGCGGCAAACAATCGCGGCTCCGCTGAAGCGAAGAGAGCGACGACACCACACGGACCGGTGAACTTCAAGGATCAACCAGTTTTGAGAACCTTCACATTTTCCTCTTTTACATGTTTTCCTGTTTCCTTCATGTTTTTTTATTTGGTTTTTCGGCTTGTTTTTATATTTTCTTTTCCTCTTTTCATAAATTCAAAAGTTGTTCAATTTTTTCAATAGATGTTCAAAATTTCAAAATTCCTTCATGATTTCAAAAATTGTTTCGGTTTTTGAAAATTTGTTCGCAATTTCAAAAGTGTTCACATTTTTGATAAAAAAATTCATCTTTTCCAATTTTGTTCACAATTCAAAAAATTGTTTAAAAGTCGAAATTTGTTCAAATTTTCGAAAATATATTCGCATTTTTTAAAAACAAAAATAATGTTTTTCCAATTTTTTTTGGCATTCAGAAAAAATGTTCACAATATTGTTTGCTTAAAAATATTCACATTTTTCAAAAAATTGTTCAATTTTAAAAAAACACCGTTAAAAATGTTGGAAATTCAATAATTTTTCGCAATTTCATAAAATATTCATATTTGCGAAAAAATGTCCATGTTTTTCTAATATTGTTCAATTTTTTTAAAAAAATGTTCACAAATCAAAAAATGTTCCAAAATCGAAAATTAAAAGTTTACATATTCTAGAAAACTTTTGAAATTAAAACCGAAGAAAAATCGGAGCGGTACAACGAACCAGTATGCTACAGTAACATAACCACTACAATGTTGTTTCTCTACACTACATTTTTTTGGTTGAAATTGAACTGGAAATGGGCCGGCACAATGGGATCGCTTGTTGTGCGAAGCCTCTACTCCTTGACGCACACGAGCGGCGACTAGGGGCTCTCAATGCTAGGTGCGATCGAGCGGCCAAATTTTGATTTGTCGCCGTGTGTGCGTCCGATTGGGCCTCGCTTGACTGCACGGTCTGCGTCGTCTTCCTCCCCACCCCGTTCTCTCCTTTTGCGCATGAATCAAGCATGCGTTGACAGCGTCGGCGCCGCCTCGTGCCTGCACGTCCTCCCTTAACCGTATGCGGCGCCGAATTCGCTCGATGCCCTTGCCTATTGGTCGCCAATCATGGGTTGCAACCCACCGTCTCTGTCCTTATCATCGCAGTTGCGTTGCTCAGTTGTAACATTTCCTTTTGTCGATCATAGCAAAATTGTTTGGCCCCTTCGTAGCGCCCTGTGCACCTCCGCTCAACTCCTGTTTCGCCGCTTGCCATCATCAGCTCGTCGTTCTCAAGTTGAAGCTTTTAAACAAAAGTTGGTTGCCGCTATCTCGTAGCCTGTTGCAGCTATCTGGACCGCCTTGTCCAAGCATGTGATCCCAGGATGAAATTCATTAGCATTCCCAGTAGGAAAGGCATCTCCAATAGGCAAGAAAACGATGATGAATGTTCCTATTTTGTCAGTCATCTGGTCAAATAAGTGCAACTGGGGCAAGGGATCTCCAGTAAACAAGAAAAAGTAAGGGTTCTGAGCTCGACTCGGCGTCATCTTATTAAACACACAGGGATTCCATCTTGCAAGGGGACGTCCAATTTTATGGTGAATTTTTTTTTCGATTGGTTTTTCAGCTAGTTTTCTATTGAATTACTTTCAACTTTTTAAAAAAATCCAAAATTTAAGAATTCTCACTAAATTCAAAAGTATTAAGGAATTTAAAAACAATGCCAAGAATTTAAAAAACCTTTGCATATTTTAAAAAATCATGAATTCAGGATATAAAAATATTCACAAAATTTAATAAATGATCATTAAAATAGGATATATTCATAAATTAATAATTAAAGGGGAACTAAAATAAGATAAAAACGAAAAAACATGAGAGAAACACACAGGAAAAAAGGATGAACTTTCTCAAGTCAAATAACGCATGCAGCTAAGTAGGCCAGCCCTTGAACGTGCTGGGTTGCGCATTTGCAAGACAGTCCCCTCTGGGAACGATGATATGTATCACTCGACGCGAGCAAGAAGCATTGCATCTCTAGCGGGAACATGGGATTTGGGCCAGCACGCGAGTATCCTGCAGCGAGCAACAGACACGAGCATACACGTACGATTTGTGGGTTTTTTTCTCCTCATATTCATCTTTTCCAGGCATGGTTTTTCTTCTGTTTTTTTGTTTTCTACTTCTTTAACTTTTTATAGTTTTATGTACTATAAACATTTTCCCAATATATGGTGAACCTTTCTAAATAAATACTGAACATTTTTTAATGTATTGCGACCTTTCTTTAATATGTGGCGAACAACTCTTGAAATAAACACTGAAACAAATTTAATATATGATGAACTTCTTTTAATGCACGGTGAATGTTTTTCTAATACACTATAAAAAAATTAAAGCACGAAGAACATTTAAAAAACTAAAATAGATAAACTAGAAAAAACAAGAAGATCAGAAACCCGGTGAAAAGAACAAAAGATAATAAAATAAAAAGGTAGACAATTAGTGAAAAAAACAAATGGAAGTTTCCCAAAACCAACACTAAATGTTCACAGAAACTAAGCCAGTCAAAAAACAAGAATCCTGTGAAAAGAACAACAAAAATTGGTGAGAAAAACTAAATGGAAGTTGCCCAGAGAGCAACTCAAAACATTCACAAAAATAAAACTGGTCAGGAAATGCAGAAAGTCGACAAAGAAACAAGTGAAGAAAACAAAAGAAAAACAGAAAAAAAACCCAAAAAGCCGCTAAAAATGTATGTAAGGTTCCCAGAAAACTAGCTCAAAACGTTCGCAAAAACCGTTCAGCACGTGACACTCCCGAGAGCTCGGTTACTAGTGGCCGGCCCATTGTTGTGCGCTAGTGGGCGATTGAAGCGTTGAAAGTGGCAACGAGGGATACATATCATTTTGTTGTCCCCCCCGTACATGTTAAATATGATCTGTCGACAATTCCTATTTGCCGCTCTGTTACCTTCAAATATATATTACAAATGATATGTTGGCAATATATTGCATTCGAAACACACAGACAGAACGATCAATTTGCCGACATATCATTTTTTATTTTTTCTGTTTCATTTTCTGCTTTTTGTTTTTGTTAAATATATATAAAAATTGTCCATGTTTTATAAAATTGTTCAAAAATTTGACAAGAAAATCGAGAAATTGAAAAAATGTTCTTGTTTTGGAAACACTAAAAATTTGGAAAATATTCGCATTTTAGAAAAATTTCAAATTTTATATAAATGTCAACAAATTTTAAAAAATGATTACTCTCTATAAAAAATCTATTCATGTATTAAAAAAGTATTTGTAAATTTGAAGACATAATTTTGGTTGCAGAAAATGTTCAAAGATTTTGAAAAAAATCAAAAACTGTCGCAAATATTTTAAAAATTGTTATTTAATAAAATATATTTTTGATCTTTTTTCGGAAAAACCAAATGGATAAGAATTTAAGAAATACGGTCGCTGCAGTGCCGCTCCCGGCTCCACTCGCCCTTACTATAGCTCATGCAATGGGTCAAACTGCCCAGTACGCCCCTCTCTATGCGGCAGCCCGCCTATTTGACGCAAAGAGACCCATAGCCCATGGCCTTCTCACCTCTCCCCGAGAACTGAAGGCAACCCAAAAGAAGGAGAAACATCTCTAAAAACATTATAATATAAAAGTCGCCGCCTTGTTCTAACAAAAGAAAGGAAAAGCACAACGCATCATTGCAAGTATCTTGATGCCCATTTGGCCCTAACATTTTTCTCGTGTGCCTCTCCAATCCGCGCGTGCTCTGCTCGACAACTACAGATGTTTTCCCTTCATCCGTTCTCCCTTTTTGATCAAGAAAGCACATTATAACAAAATAAGCGTCAACAATGGAGGAAGTGAAAAGGATTTTCCAGCTGCATGTGGTGCGTCGTGTTTCATCCAATGACACCGCAAACGGAGCCATCAAGTTGACTAGTGAAACCACGATCGTAAACATGGCACAAAAATGAAGAAGAATCCACATCAACTTTGGCCTTAATTTGCGGCGCGGCTGCTCGGGCAATGCAAGCAAACCAAGCACACATTTGTATCACGTACCTAGTGGCTAGTGCCTAGCTCGGGATGTAGGCGGCTGCGGCAGCAAACATCGTCCTGTCGTGCGTTACCTCGACGAGGTTGGAACCCTGTGTTGTACTTAAAGTTGTAAGGAAATAAGTGAATTATAATACTCTTATTTGATACATCTGTCTAAGACACGTTTTAGTATTAGATATATGTGTATTTAAACAAATCTAAGACAACTAATTTGAGACGAATATTTTACTACGGTACGTGCATCGTCAACGTTTTCTTCTTTTGCCTTTGCGGGCTTGTCACCGTGAAAACGCCTTGATCGGAAAAGGTGAGGGAAAAAGAAGGGAGGCGTGAGAAATCAACGGTGCCTATCGTTTTCGCAAACTCCTCAACTGAAACGAACGTCAACAATGGAAGGGAGAGAAAAAGGCCATGCAACGGTGAGGATATCCTCCGAGGCCTTTTGGCGCGAATATCCTCCGAGGCCGCAGCTTTGCTGATGCCACTCGGTATCACGTCTCGGGACTTTTCCGGCCGATCGACAGCTTAATAGATTGTCGATTTCCTTTCGTCGCTTGGCCCAACGGCGGCAGCTGACCTTGAGACTTGAGAGTCTTCTATCCTAGCTAGGCTGCCAAGCAACTGCATGCATGCCGCTTGATGATGCAGCTAGAGGGGGGCCAATGAGAGGAACGTCAGACCGGAGGTCTTCCTGGACCACATGGACACACGAGGTGACGCGTGATGACTAACTGTAGCTGTAGCTGAGCCGCAAGGCAAGACCGGAGGTCTTCTTGTAACCATGTTCGTGCGCATCTCTAATTTCCTTTGAAGTCGACATGCATGTCATTTGTGAACAAAAATGTTGAACACGCCACATCCATCCATTCATATCGACTGTTTTCTGGTGTTTGTTAGGTGAACTCAAGTGGTATCTTCATGCTTTCAGATTATACGAAAAAAGGTTCCCTCCCGCTTTAGATTATAAAGCAACCAACATCCACAATCAAGCCATCGATACAAACACACAGCACACGCACCCAAGACGAGATACAAGGATGCCGGGCACCGACACACACCCTCAACGACTACCACGCACCCACAGGATGCCCGATGAACCGGGAAGAAGTGTGACGGACCATGCCGGACCGAGGACTCCAATACGATGCCTCCAAGAAGGGGTACAACCACGGAATATCGCCACCGTCCGATCCGAAGATCAAGTTTTCACCCAGAGCTATAAGGAAGGAGAAGGAGCACCACGACGGAGCCTACAGGGAGGAACACGACGTCCGCGGACGCCATCACCGTCGGCCAGAGCGCGTACTGAGCAAGTGATGTACTCCGGTGCTTCAACTCTTCCGTCGCCTCCCCGGTCCGACAGCCACCCACAGCTATTCCACCAGAGCGGCCATAGATGCCCGCCCGCATCCGAGCCACGCAGTCCGCCCATGACCGCTGCGTCTCCCACCGCCAGGGCCGCCGCCCTGCCACCAGACCACCACGAGATCTCCCAAAGGACACGACTTTGACCAAATCCACGCCCCCAACCGCCTCCTGGAGTCGCCGGCGGGCACTGCCTCGAGACGAACCGCGACCTGACGCTGCCCGGGGGAAGGGGGGAGGTGGGGGAACGGCCAATGGCCAATGACGAACCCATCCCCCAACCAGTCTCCCCCCCCCCCCCCCCCGAAACCACCTGTTTCGCCCCCGAAGCCGAAGGTCCGGACCCGCCGGAGAGCAGCCACCGCCACCCGATGTCGAGTAAGAGGGATGAGGTGACAGATCTGCCGCCGCCGCAGCCATGGGAGGCCATCAGGGAGGTCTTCCCGTGCCGAGCTCCGCCGTCCAGCCGTAAGGGCCCGACTGGACGGGGGCGCCCACCACCACCGCTGTTGCCCCCCCCCCCCACCACCACCAGAGAGCCACGGCGAGAGGGGCCGCTCGCGACCCGGTCGCACACGACCCACAGCGCCAGAGGAGGCTCGTCGTTGCTTCCGGGAGGCAACCGCCGCCGAAACCTGCCCATCGGCCTGCACCACCACGCGCCTTGCCGCCCATCACTCAGTCGCCACGCCACTGTCGTCGGCCCCTGCCGGAGCGCCGCTGAGCCGCCGCGCCTGACATCCATCGCCGCGTCCTGGCACGCGAGATCCGGCCGTGCCGAGATCCCCGCGCGAGGAGATGAGGGGAGCCCCAACGCCGCCGGCGACGACCGGGCTTCGCCCGCTCGCGCCCCTCGGCGGCGGCGAGGGAGGGGGAGAGGAGGAGGGGAGGAGAAGCGGCGGCGCTAGGGTTTCCTTCCGGACGCTCGCGGGAGCGTCGCGGGAGGAGGGGCTTTCTTCTCTCAAGTATCAAGGTTATTGGCAGCTCGAGTATCAAGGTTATATTCCGCACCCGCCGCGTTTGATGTTTTGCTAATGCAAGAAAACAAACTAGGATAGCCTGGGACCAGAGTGTCGATCGACGACGTGATTGGTGTCAGATGGCATAGTTTATACGTACTTGCATGTGTTTAGTACACCTAACGACGTAGATGGGAATATTTTAAAGTGAAACGATCGACTACCTTGGCTAATTGAATCTACGGATACCAGACAGATGTCCATACTCGCAGGTGCGCAATACACTTGATCCCGTAATACACTCCAACGTTGCTTTATGGCTTTATCTTAATATGTGGTAAGACTATGAGTACAAATTAATCATCCAAAAACTTAAAACTTAAAACTTATTGTGGCATCGTGCACGTCTCCATTGTGACCGCACTGATGTGCTTCGAGCCGCTTCATCTTGCTTCCTCTGCTCCGCGACATCAAAAAGATCTCCCGTTAATTCCACCGAATGAGTCCAAAGAGTGTGTCATGTGAAGTTGATGTTAATATTCCTAGAGATACTAAGCTATACAGAAACAGCAATCTATATGTAGACATACCATTAGGCGTGTCATAGTTATTGCATGAAAAATGGAGCGACAGTGATGTCGATATCCCTGTTGGCCTGGTTGAGAGGAACAAGACGGTCAATCCCTAGAGAATTCAATGTAATTTCTCTAGTTTATAGGGAATAGATTCGAGTGTGGTTCTGGTACAAAGTAAACCCTACATAAACTAAAGCTTTCGAAAACCAATAATCCATATATGGACATTCGATATGATATGACGTAGTTATTGCAACATAAAAAAGTTGAACAAGAGGGAACTGCTAAGGGATTTCAGGAAATCCCCAAAAAATCAGATAGAGACTCATTTGTCGCGGCAAGACGTCGACACGGCGCGTGATTGACTGACGGAAATATAATTGAACACGGCAAATACAAAGACCATGATACCGTGCTACTAGTAAGTAGCTACGTAGCTAGTTACAGCGTCCAACTTGAAAGCCAAAGGGGAGATAAGGAAATCTCACCGATGTCCTGGACTGGACTGCGTGCGTATTGTTTCCGCTAATTATTGATCAAGAAGGGCACCCATAGTGGAGTTGGCCTAAGTACGTACACTACACGGGCTACGATGTGGCCGTTTTCCCCTTCCGCAAGGTAGGGTTTTTCTCCTCCCTGGCGACTCCGTCGCCCGTGAGTCTCCCCTACCGATCGGATCTACTACCTCCCGTGAGTGTTTGGCGATCGTCCTCCCCTCCGGCCCTGTTACTCCTGGGAGTACGATGAACCCCCTGGAGGACGCCATGTCGGGAACTAGTGCTGGCGGCGGCTCCAATGGGGCGCCGGATCTTGGTGACTTTCTGGAACAGCTCAACCTGGAAGATAAAATCTTTGACGATCTGGTGATCGACGAGGCGGATCCAGAGATCAATGATAGTGTTCGATGGCTCGCCCTTGCAAGGGTTGATACGGATAAATCCTTCAGTCAAGCGGCCTTCTACAAGGATATGCGTGCGGCCTGTTGGTCCGAACCTGTTTGTGGTGCGCGCATCCTGCTTGGGGGACTAGGAGCGTATGATGGATCAAGGGCCTTGGCTCTTTCGGAATTGGCTTGTGTTGATGTGCCCTTATGATGGATTCACCAAAGCAGAAGAAGTGCCGATGGTTTTCATGCCAGTGTGGCTCCAAATCCACAAGATACCTGAGGGTTTCTGTAAGAAAAACATAGTAGAACATCTGCTCAGGAACTCCGGAGACATACTGGAGATGAGATTGAATGGGAACACTCGTGGTGATTATATCCGGGTTAGGGTTCGTCATGATGTCCGTCGGCCCCTAACAAAATTTGTTAGTATTGTGAGAGGAAAGGAGTGACAAGTGTATCTGGTGCGCTATGAGAAACTTGCACGCTTCTGCAGCGTGTGCGGACTGATTGGGCATGACTGCAAGGAGTGTGGCAATGGTGTTCATGATGAGAAAGATAAGAAGTTTGGCACCTGGTTATATGCGGATGGCCTTAATAAGACTCAGCAGAGAGATGGCCCCAGCCGAGGTAGGAATCCGAAGCAGGCTTCTGGGCAGGAGCAACCGAAGAACTCGGGAGAAAAAGTGGTGACTGATCCTGAGGTTTTGGATACTGCATCAAGCCCAGTTAAAAACTGCCGAGCTGACATACAGGTGGATCCGAATGTGAGGAAGAGACTGGCAATGGAGGCTGAAGGCCTTGAAGGGAACCTGGGTGGAACCCACCCGGAGCATGTCTTGGCCTTAACCCAAGGAAAAGGTGAGGATGGTACGGGTCATGCCTCACCGGCTAGTAGCAGTAGCAGTAAGAGAGCAAGGATGGAGTACGATGGTGTGTCTGAAGAGAAATCGGCGGCCTCCCTCGAGGAGGACCGCCGGATGCAATGAATATCCTAGTGTGGAACTGCCGGGGGGGACCGCCGGACAGTTCGCGAGGTCTTGGCCCTCTCTAAAGCCAATTCCCCGGGACTTGTCTTTCTCTCTGAGACAAGACAGGCCTCAACGAAGATGGAGAAGCTTAAATGGAGATTGCAAATGAAGGGTTTTGCGGGTGTTTCAAGCGATGGCTTAGTGGAGGACTTGCGCTCTTCTGGGATGAAAGGCTGCAAGTTACGGTATTGGACTCGGGCGCACGGTATATTGACGTGCGGATTGTGGATGTTGCTGTTGACAAAACTTGGAGGACAACATTTGTGTATGGCGAACCGCGGGTGGAGAACCGTCATCGTATGTGGAGTGCGCTGGCCCATCTGCGCACGACCTTGGCGGACCCGTGGCTAGTTTGTGGTGATTTTAACGAGGCGATGTGGCAACACGAACACATGTCGCGTGACCAACGGTCAGAGCACCAAATGATGATGTTCCGGGATTGTTTGATGACATGTGAGCTGCTGGACCTTGGCTTTTCAGGGTACCCCTTTACTTATGATAATGGCCAAAGTGGGGAAAGAAACGTTCGGGTACGGCTAGACAGAGCCTGCGCGGACGAAGCATGGAGGGAGCTCTTCCCATCCTCGCAGATATCTCACCTGGCTTCTTCATGTTCCGATCATATCCCGGTTTTAATTCAGCTCTCTTTGGTGGAGCCGAAAAGAACCAGGGCCGCACCCAGGTACTAGATCATGTGGGAAAGGCACCCTGCGTTGGCTGATGTGGTTGCAAGGAGATGGGTAAGAAGTAAACCTGCGGGCAACCTGGGCGCTATCCGCGATGCCTTGCGGGAGATGATGAGTAGCCTAAGGCAGTGGAGTAAGGAGAATTTTGGCCGCGTCGTAACGGAACTGGAGAAACTGAGAAATGAGTTGGCTGATTTACAGCTACAAGATGCAGATAGAGCGTTGATCCAGCAGAAAATGCATCAGCTGGACGAACTACTATACAGGGAAGAGATGATGTGGCTTCAACGATCACGCATCACATGGTTGAAGGAAGGAGAACGGAATACCGCTTACCTCCACCGACGAGCGCTTTGGCGGGCTCGTAGAAATAATATTCAGAGATTACGGCGTGCGGATGGGACTTGGTGTTCGGTCCCAACGGAGATGGAGCGCATGGCGACTTCCTATTTCAAGGAAGTTTACACGAAGGATCCGACCTTAGTGCCAGAGGAGGTTCTTGCTGAGATACTGCCCAAGGTAACACAACAAATGAATGATTCATTATGCGCGTCGTTTTCCGAAGAAGAAGTTTCAAATGCTCTGTTTCAGATAGGACCCTTGAAAGCTCCGGGAACGGATGGCTTCCAGGCCAGATTTTACCAAAGAAATTGGTCATCTCTGAAAGTTGAAATTATTGCTGCTGTGTTGGAGTTCTTTACGTCAGGTTCAATGCCAGAGGGAGTGAATGATACGGCGATTGTTTTAATTCCTAAAGTTCCTCACCCAAAGGAGCTGAAGGAGTTTAGGCCAATTAGCCTATGCAATGTTATCCATAAGATCGTGTCCAAGTGCTTGGTTAATCGTCTCCGTCCCTTACTTGCGGAGCTGATTTCTGAGAACCAAAGTGCATTTATTCCGAGCCGCCTCATCTCGGACAACTCTATTATTGCTTTTGAGTGTATCCATCACATCCAGAGTTTGAAGAATAATGGCCGGGCGGCTTGTGCCTATAAACTTGATCTCTCGGAGGCGTATGATCGTGTTGATTGGGCATTCTTGGAACAGGCCCTAGGTAAATGGGGTTTTTTGGAGCAGTGGATTGCATGGATTATGACATGTGTTAAATCAGTAAGATACTCGGTAAAATTCAATGGGAAACTTTTGGAGGTGTTTACCCCATCTAGGGGACTTCGACAAGGTGACCCACTATCCCCGTTTCTATTCCTATTTATTGCTAATGCCTTGTCTGCCCTGATCTCTAAATCAGTGGACGAGGGGAATTTGAAGGGGGTGAGTATTTGTCGAGGTGCGTCGATCATATCGCACCTCCTGTTTGCGGATGACACTATTGTTGGAAATATGCCCTAGAGGCAAATAATAAAAGGATTATTATTATATTTCCTTGTTCATGATAATTGTCTTTTATTCATGCTATAATTGTGTTATCCGGAAATCGTAATACATGTGTGAATAATAGACACCAACATGTCCCTAGTAAGCCTCTAGTTGACTAGCTCGTTGATCAACAGATAGTCATGGTTTCCTGACTATGGATATTGGATGTCATTGATAACGAGATCACATCATTAGGAGAATGATGTGATGGACAAGACCCAATCCTAAACATAGCATAAGATCGTATAGTTCGTTTGCTAGAGTTTTTCCAATGTCAAGTATCTTTTTCTTAGACCATGAGATCGTGTAACTCCCGGATACCGTAGGAGTGCTTTGGGTGTACCAAATGTCACAACGTAACTGGGTGACTATAAAGGTATACTACGGGTATCTTCGAAAGTGTCTGTTGGGTTGACACGGATCAAGACTGGGATTTGTCACTCCGTATGACGGAGAGGTATCACTGGGCCCACTCGGTAATACATCATCACTATGAGCTCAAGGTGACCAAGTGTCTGGTCACGGGATCATGCATTACGATACGAGTAAAGTGACTTGCCGGTAACGAGATTGAACAAGGTATTGGGATACCGACGATCGAATCTCGGGCAAGTAACATGCCGATTAACAAAGGGAATTGTATACGGGGTTGCTTGAATCCTCGACTTCGTGGTTCATCCGATGAGATCATCGAGGAGCATGTGGGAGCCAACATGGGTATCCAGATCCCGCTGTTGGTTATTGGCCGGAGAGTCGTCTCGGTCATGTCTACATGTCTCCCGAACCCGTAGGGTCTACACACTTAAGGTTCGGTGACGCTAGGGTTGTAGGGATATGTATATGTAGTAACCCGAATGTTGTTCGGAGTCCCGGATGAGATCCCGGACGTCACGAGGAGTTCCGGAATGGTCCGGAGGTAAAGAATTATATATAGGAAGTGCTATTTCGGCTATCGGGACAAGTTTTGGGGTCACCGGTATTGTACCGGGACCACCGGGTGGGGCCACCTGCCCCGGGGGCCACATGGGCTGTAGGGGTGTGCGCCTTGGCCTATATGGGCCAAGGGCACCAGCCCCAAGAGGCCCATGCGCCAAGAGATAAGGAAAAGAAGAGTCCTAAAAGGGGAAGGCACCTCCTAGGTGCCTTGGGGAGGAGGGATTCCTCCCTTGGCCGCCGCCCCCCTAGGAGATTGCATCTCCTAGGGCCGGCGCCCCTCCCCCCCTAGGCTCCCTATATATAGTGGGGGAAGGAGGGCCTCTCAAAGACCACGCCTTTGGTGCCTCCCTCTCCCTCTCCAACACATCCTCCTCCTCCATAGAGCTTGGCGAAGCCCTGCCGGAGTACTGCAGCTCCATCACCACCACGCCGTTGTGCTGCTGCTGGAGCCATCTTCCTCAACCTCTTCTTCCCCTTGCTGGATCAAGAAGGAGCAGACGTTACGCTGACCGTACGTGTGTTGAACGCGGAGGTGCCGTCCGTTCGGCGCTAGGATCTCCGGTGATTTGGATCACGTCGAGTACGACTTCCTCATCCCCGTTCTTTGAACGCTTCCGCGCGTGATCTACAAAGGTATGTAGATGCAATCCGATCACTCGTTGCTAGATGAACTCCTAGATGGATCTTGGTGAAACCGCAGGAAAAATTTTTGTTTTCTGCAACGTTCCCTAACAGTGGCATCATGAGCTAGGTCTATGTGTAGTTCTCTTGCACGAGTAGAACACAATTTGTTGTGGGCGTTGATGTTGTCAACTTTCTTACCGCTACTAGTCTTATCTTGCTTCAACGATATTGTGGGATGAAGCGGCCCGGACCAACCTTACACGTACGCTTACGTGAGACCGGTTCCACCGACTAACATGCACAAGTTGCATAAGGTGGCTGGCGGGTGTCTGTCTCTCCCACTTTAGTTGGAGCGGATTCGATGAAAAAGGTCCTTATGAAGGGTAAATAGAAGTTGACAAATCACGTTGTGGCTTTCACGTAGGTAAGAAAACGTTCTTGCTAGAACCCTATTGCAGCCACGTAAAACTTGCAACAACAATTAGAGGACATCTAATTTGTTTTTGCAGCAAGTGTTCTGTGATGTGATATGGCCAAAGTTGTGATGAATGATGAATGATATATATGTGATGTATGAGATGTTCATGCTATTGTAATAGGAATCACGACTTGCATGTCGATGAGTATGACAACCGGCAGGAGCCATAGGAGTTGTCTTTATTTTTTGTATGACCTGCGTGTCATTGAGAAATGCCATGTAAATTACTTTACTTTATTGCTAAACGCGTTAGCCATAGTAGTAGAAGTAATAGTTGGCGAGCAACTTCATGGAGACACGATGATGGAGATCATGATGATAGAGATCATGGTGTCATGCCGGTGACAAGATGATCATGGAGCCCCAAGATGGAGATCAAAGGAGCTATGTGATATTGGCCATATCATGTCACTATTATTATTTGATTGCATGTGATGTTTATCATGTTTTGCATCTTGTTTACTTAGAACGACGGTAGTAAATAAGATGATCCCTCATAATAATTTCAAGAAAGTGTTCCTCCTAACTGTGCACCGTTGCGACAGTTTGTTGTTTCGAAGCACCACGTGATGATCGGGTGTGATAGATTCTAACGTTCACATACAACGGGTGTAAGACAGATTTACACATGCAAACACTTAGGTTGACTTGACGAGCCTAGCATGTACAGACATGGCCTCGGAACACAGAAGACCGAAAGGTCGAGCATGAGTCGTATAGAAGATACGATCAACATGAAGATGTTCACCGATGTTGGCTAGTCCGTCTCACATGATGATCGGACACGGCCTAGTTAACTCGGATCATGTTACACTTAGATGACTGAAGGGATGTCTATCTAAGTGGGAGTTCATTGAATAATTTTATTAGATGAACTTAATTATCATGAACTTAGTCTAAAATCTTTACAATATGTCTTGTAGATCAAATGGCCCACGTTGTCCTCAACTTCAACGCGTTCCTAGAGAAAACCAAGCTGAAAGACGATGGCAGCAACTATACGGACTGGGTCCGAAACCTGAGGATCATCCTCATAGCTGCCAAGAAAGATTATGTCCTAGAAGCACCGCTAGGTGACGCACTCGTTCCAGAGAACCAAGACGTTATGAACGCTTGGCAGTCACGTGCTGATGATTACTCCCTCGTTCAGTGCGGCATGCTTTACAGCTTAGAATCGGGGCTCCAAAAGCGTTTTGAGAAACACGGAGCATATGAGATGTTCGAAGAGCTGAAAATGGTTTTCCAAGCTCATGCCCGGGTCGAGAGATATGAAGTCTCCGACAAATTCTTCAGCTGTAAGATGGAGGAAACTAGTTCTGTCAGTGAGCACATACTCACTATGTCTGGGTTACATAACCGCTTGACTCAGCTGGGAGTTAATCTCCCGGATGATGCGGTCATTGACAGAATCCTCCAGTTGCTTCCACCAAGCTACAAGAGCTTTGTGATGAACTTCAATATGCAGGGGATGGAAAAGACCATTCCTGAAGTATTTGCAATGCTGAAATCAGCAGAGGTAGAAGTCAAAAAGGAACATCAAGTGTTGATGGTGAATAAAACCACTAAGTTCAAGAAAGGAAAGGGTAAAAAGAACTTCAAGAAGGACGGCAAGGGAGTTGCCGCGCCCGGTAAGCAAGCTGCCGGGAAGAAGCCAAAGAATGGACCCAAGCCCGAGACTGAGTGCTTTTATTGCAAGGGAAGTGGTCACTGGAAGCGGAACTGCCCCAAATACTTAGCAGACAAGAAGGCCGGCAAAACGAAAGGTATATGTGATATACATGTAATTGATGTGTACCTTACCATTACTCGTAGTAGCTCCTGGGTATTTGATACCGGTGCAGTTGCTCACATTTGTAACTCAAAGCAGGAGCTGCGGAATAAGCGGAGACTGGCGAAGGACGAGGTGACGATGCGCGTCGGGAATGGTTCCAAGGTCGATGTGATCGCCGTCGGCACGCTACCTCTACATTTACCTACGGGATTAGTTTTGAACCTCAATAATTGTTATTTAGTACCAGCTTTGAGCATGAACATTGTATCAGGATCTCGTTTAATTCGAGATGGCTACTCATTTAAATCCGAGAATAATGGTTGTTCTATTTATATGAGAAATATGTTTTATGGTCATGCTCCGATGGTGAATGGTTTATTCTTAATGAATCTCGAGCGTAATGCTACACATATTCATAGTGTGAGTACCAAAAGATGTAAGGTTGATAATGATAGTCCCACATACTTGTGGCACTGCCGCCTTGGTCACATAGATGTCAAACGCATGAAGAAGCTCCATGCTGATGGACTTTTAGAGTCTCTTGATTACGAATCATTTGACATGTGCGAACCATGCCTCATGGGTAAAATGACCAAGACTCCGTTCTCAGGAACAATGGAACGAGCAACCAACTTATTGGAAATCATACATACTGATGTGTGCGGTCCAATGAGTGTTGAGGCTCGCGATGGCTATCGTTATGTTCTCACCCTCACTGAGGACTTGAGTAGATATGGGTATGTCTACTTAATGAAACACAAGTCTGAGACCTTTGAAAAGTTCAAGGAATTTCAGAGTGAGGTTGAGAATCAACGTGACAGGAAAATCAAGTTCCTGCGATCAGATCGTGGAGGAGAATACTTGAGTCATGAGTTTGGCACACACTTAAGAAAATGTGGAATAGTTTCACAGCTCACGCCGCCTGGAACACCTCAGCGTAATGGTGTGTCCGAACGTCGTAATCGCACTCTATTAGATATGGTGCGATCTATGATGTCTCTAACCGATTTACCGCTATCTTTTTGGGGCTATGCTTTAGAGACTGCCGCATTCACTTTAAATAGGGCTCCGTCGAAATCCGTTGAGACGACACCGTATGAATTATGGTTTGGGAAGAAACCTAAGCTGTCATTTCTGAAAGTTTGGGGATGCGATGCTTATGTCAAGAAACTTCAACCTGAAAAGCTCGAACCCAAGTCGGAAAAATGCGTCTTCATAGGATACCCTAAAGAAACTATTGGGTATACCTTCTACCTTAGATCCGAAGGCAAGATCTTTGTTGCCAAGAATGGATCCTTTCTAGAGAAGGAGTTTCTCTCGAAAGAAGTAAGTGGGAGGAAAGTAGAACTTGATGAAGTATTACCTCTTGAACCGGAAAGTGGTGCAACTCAAGAAAATGTTCCTGAGGTGCCTGCACTGACTAGAGAGGAAGTTAATGATGATGATCATGAAACTTCAGATCAAGTTGCTACTGAACTTCGTAGGTCCACAAGGACATGTTCCGCACCAGAGTGGTACGGCAACCCTGTCTTGGAAATCATGTTGTTAGACAATGGTGAACCTTCGAACTATGAAGAAGCGATGGCGGGCCTGGATTCCGACAAATGGCTAGAAGCCATGCAATCCGAGATATGATCCATGTATGAAAACAAAGTATGAACTTTGACAGACTTGCCCGATGATCGGCGAGCGATAGAAAACAAATGGATCTTTAAGAAGAAGACGGACGCGGATGGTAATTTTACGATCTATAAAGCTCGACTTGTCGCTAAGGGTTATCGGCAAGTTCAAGGGGTTGACTACGATGAGACTTTCTCACCGGTAGCGAAGCTGAAGTCCGTCCGAATTATGTTAGCAATTGCCGCATACTATGATTATGAGATATGGCAAATGGACGTCAAAACGGCATTCCTTAATGGTTTCCTTAAGGAAGAATTGTATATGATGCAGCCGAAAGGTTTTGTCGACCCTAAGAATGCTAACAAGGTATGCAAGCTCCAGCGATCCATTTATGGGCTGGTGCAAGCATCTCGGAGTTGGAATATTCGCTTTGATGAGATGATCAAAGCGTTTGGGTTTATGCAGACTTATGGAGAAGCCTGCGTTTACAAGAAAGTGAGTGGGAGCTCTGTAGCATTTCTCATATTATATGTAGATAACATACTTTTGATGGGAAATGATATAGAGCTTTTGGACAGCATTAAGGCCTACTTGAATAAGATTTTTTCAATGAAGGACCTTGGAGAAGCTGCTTATATATTAGGCATCAAGATCTATAGAGATAGATCAAGACGCCTCATAGGTCTTTCACAAAGCACATACCTTGATAAGATATTGAAGAAGTTCAATATGGATCAGTCTAAGAAGGGGTTCTTGCCTGTGTTGCAAGGTATGAAATTGAGCTCAGCTCAATGTCCAACCACGGCAGAAGATATAGAAGAGATGAGTGTCATCCCCTATGCCTCAGCCATAGGTTCTATTATGTATGCCATGCTGTGTACCAGACCTGATGTAAACCTTGCCGTAAGTTTGGTAGGAAGGTACCAAAGTAATCCCGGCAAGGAACACTGGACAGCGGTCAAGAATATCCTGAAGTACCTGAAAAGTACTAAGGAAATGTTTCTCGTTTATGGAGGTGACGAAGAGCTCGTCGTAAAGGGTTATGTCGATGCTAGCTTCGACACAGATCTGGATGACTCTAAGTCACAAACCGGATACGTGTATATTTTGAATGGTGGGGCAGTTAGCTGGTGCAGTTGCAAGCAGAGCGTCGTGGCGGGATCTACATGTGAAGCGGAGTACATGGCAGCCTCGGAGGCAGCGCATGAAGCAATTTGGGTGAAGGAGTTCATCACCGACCTAGGAGTCATACCCGATGCGTCGGGGCCGATCAAACTCTTCTGTGACAACACTGGAGCTATTTCACTTGCCAAGGAGCCCAGGTTTCACAAGAAGACAAGGCACATCAAGCGTCGCTTCAACTCCATCCGTGAAAATGTTCAAGATGGAGACATAGTAATTTGTAAAGTACATACAGATCTGAATGTAGCAGATCCGTTGACTAAACCTCTCCCTAGAGCAAAACATGATCAACACCAGAATTCCATGGGTGTTCGATTCATCACAATGTAACTAGATTATTGACTCTAGTGCAAGTGAGAGACTGTTGGAATATGCCCTAGAGGCAATAATAAAAGGATTATTATTATATTTCCTTGTTCATGATAATTGTCTTTTATTCATACGATAATTGTGTTATCCGGAAATCGTAATACATGTGTGAATAATAGACACCAACATGTCCCTAGTAAGCCTCTAGTTGACTAGCTCGTTGATCAACAGATAGTCATGGTTTCCTGACTATGGACATTGGATGTCATTGATAACGAGATCACATCATTAGGAGAATGATGTGATGGACAAGACCCAATCCTAAACATAGCATAAGATCGTATAGTTCGTTTGCTAGAGTTTTTCCAATGTCAAGTATCTTTTTCTTAGACCATGAGATCGTGTAACTCCCGGATACCGTAGGAGTGCTTTGGGTGTACCAAATGTCACAACGTAACTGGGTGACTATAAAGGTATACTACGGGTATCTTCGAAAGTGTCTGTTGGGTTGACACGGATCAAGACTGGGATTTGTCACTCCGTATGACGGAGAGGTATCACTGGGCCCACTCGGTAATACATCATCACTATGAGCTCAAGGTGACCAAGTGTCTGGTCACGGGATCATGCATTACGATACGAGTAAAGTGACTTGCCGGTAACGAGATTGAACAAGGTATTGGGATACCGACGATCGAATCTCGGGCAAGTAACATGCCGATTAACAAAGGGAATTGTATACGGGGTTGCTTGAATCCTCGACTTCGTGGTTCATCCGATGAGATCATCGAGGAGCATGTGGGAGCCAACATGGGTATCCAGATCCCGCTGTTGGTTATTGGCCGGAGAGTCGTCTCGGTCATGTCTACATGTCTCCCGAACCCGTAGGGTCTACACACTTAAGGTTCGGTGACGCTAGGGTTGTAGGGATATGTATATGCAGTAACCCGAATGTTGTTCGGAGTCCCGGATGAGATCCCGGACGTCACGAGGAGTTCCGGAATGGTCCGGAGGTAAAGAATTATATATAGGAAGTGCTATTTCGGCTATCGGGACAAGTTTTGGGGTCACCGGTATTGTACCGGGACCACCGGGTGGGGCCACCTGCCCCGGGGGCCACATGGGCTGTAGGGGTGTGCGCCTTGGCCTATATGGGCCAAGGGCACCAGCCCCAAGAGGCCCATGCGCCAAGAGATAAGGAAAAGAAGAGTCCTAAAAGGGGAAGGCACCTCCTAGGTGCCTTGGGGAGGAGGGATTCCTCCCTTGGCCGCCGCCCCCCTAGGAGATTGCATCTCCTAGGGCCGGCGCCCCTCCCCCCCTAGGCTCCCTATATATAGTGGGGGAAGGAGGGCCTCTCAAAGACCACGCCTTTGGTGCCTCCCTCTCCCTCTCCAACACATCCTCCTCCTCCATAGAGCTTGGCGAAGCCCTGCCGGAGTACTGCAGCTCCATCACCACCACGCCGTTGTGCTGCTGCTGGAGCCATCTTCCTCAACCTCTTCTTCCCCTTGCTGGATCAAGAAGGAGCAGACGTTACGCTGACCGTACGTGTGTTGAACGCGGAGGTGCCGTCCGTTCGGCGCTAGGATCTCCGGTGATTTGGATCACGTCGAGTACGACTTCCTCATCCCCGTTCTTTGAATGCTTCCGCGCGTGATCTACAAAGGTATGTAGATGCAATCCGATCACTCGTTGCTAGATGAACTCCTAGATGGATCTTGGTGAAACCGTAGGAATTTTTTTGTTTTCTGCAACGTTCCCCAACAACTATGTTGTTCTTTGAAGCTTCAGGCGACCAAGCAAATGTGGTAAAAGGTCTGTTGAACACTTATTCCTCGGCGACGGGTCAACTCATTAACCCCGAGAAGTGTTCCATTCTTTTTTCGGATAATTGCAATGAGCCGGTGGCGGAAGAGGTCAAGAGCATCCTGGAGATAACACAACAAGTGTTCGAGCCAAAATACTTAGGCCTTCCTATGCCAGAGGGAAGAGTGCACAAAGGGCAGTTTGAAACGCTACAGGAAAGGCTAAGGAAGAGGCTAGTTGACTGGAGTGAACAATACATGTCATTGGAAAACAAGGAGATTTTGATAAAGGCCGTGGCTCAAGCAATCCCCACTTATGTCATGAGCGTTTCCAGCTACCTGCATCAGTATGTGACGACCTTACCAAAATGATGAGGCAGTACTGGTGGGGTGTGGAAAATGGTAAGAGGAAAATGGCGTGGCTAAGCTGGGAGAAAATGATGCTACCAAAAGCTATGGGGGGCATGGGGTTTCGAGATATGCGGGCGTTCAACCAAGCGCTGCTGGCCAAGCAAGCGTGCCGCCTATTGGACTGCCCGGACAATCTTTGTGCTCGTTTATTGAGAGCTAAATATTACCCACGAGGTAATTTACTCGACACTGTTTTTTCCTCAAGCGCGTCAGCAATCTGGAAAGGTATTGTTCATGGGCTGGAACTTCTAAAGAAGGGTATTATTTGGTGTGTTGGTGATGGCACCTTAATCAAGACGTGGAGAGATGCTTGGATCCCGAGAGGACATAATTTTAGACCGGTCACACCAAAGAGGAACTGTCGGTTCAATTGGGTGGCTGGCTTTTTGAATGAACACAGGGCATGGAATGTACAAAGGTTGAGGGAACACTTTTGGGAACTCGATGTTAGTGAGATTTTGAAGATCCGTACTTCACCACGGAATGGCCAGGATTTCCTTGCTTGGTTCCCGGAGCGGAGTGGTCAATTTTCGGTCCGGAGTGCATATCACCTTGCAACAGAAGCTCAGTATGCGGTGGGTTTAGGCTCTTCGAGTGGGAACCCCTCAGGACGAAGACCGATTTGGCAGCGGATTTGGAGTGCAAATGTTCCTCTCAAAATGAAAATCATGGCCTGGAAAGCTGCGTCGGGGGTGCTGGCAACGAACGAATGCAAAAAGTTCAGACATATCTCTAGACGGGATAGTTGTCCGGTTTGTGGAAGGGAGAAAGATACTAGCATCCATGCCCTGGTGTCATGTATGCATGCAAGGGCAGTCTAGACACAAATAAGAGATATATGGCGGCTGCCCGACCATGATTTGTTAAGGGATACAGGGAAGGATTGGCTGCTGAATGTTCTGGCAACTTGTGATGACATGATGCGGAACTGCACAATCATGTTGATATGGAGGATCTGGAACCTAAGATCGGACTTAACACATGGGAAAGAGTCGCCTCCTCTTGCGGCTACGGCTGACTTTTTGCAGAGCTACATGAACTCGCTGAATATGTGCAGGCGATTTTCCACAGAAGAAATAATCAAAGGCAAGATGCCCATGCTTCAGGAAGCGGCTACGGTGGCTCCGGCACCGTGCATTCCCTTGCCGTGGCCGAGGTCGGCGCCTGACCGAGTGGCTCTGTCTGTGGACGGAGCGTTCTTGCATGCGGATGGCACGGCGGCGGCGGGTATGATACTGCGACGACATGACGGGAGCGTGATCTTTGTGGCATACAGATGCATATTCAATTGCAACGACGCTCTTGAGGCAGAACTACATGCAATAATGCAAGGTATGGCTCTAGCCTTGCAGCACTGCACTAGTCCGATCGTGGTGCAGTCCGATTCTTCATTGGCGCTTGGGGCAATGACTGGAGAAAGCTTATCCAGGTCGGCCTATGGACATTTAGTAGCCGAGATTCGGCATCACATGGGTGTTCGAGAGTTTATTCCGTCAAAAATTAGGCGTGAGCAGAATAGGGTAGCACATCGGTTGGCATTGTATAGCCATACAGAAAACACAACTGCTGTATGGCTTCATAGTGTTCCACCATGTATTGAGGAGTTGGTGCCTCTCGATTGTAACCCTACACTTTTGGAATAAAACTCTCTTACCATCGCAAAAGAAAAGAAGGGCATCCATCGATCATACTCTCGCTCGGATTCACAAAGGAGGCGAGGCTTGACTGTCTCAATTGGATTTCTATGAAATTATAACCACTGCAAGTATATATCGTACACAAAAGAAAGATGTATGGTCGAACCATGAATTTCGGCAGTTCCCTGTCAAACCGTGTCTTCTTTTGGAGTGAGAGTTCGAGGGGGGAGGGGGATATCTTTCTCTCTTTTTTGCGAGTAGGGGGGGGGGTATGTATTTATACCAGCCCTCACATGATCCCATTATTTCTATTTATAAAATTCAAACTCGAATTTTTGAAAAAGTTATGAAACATTCATGAGTTTTCAGAAGACATGTGGCTGTAAATCCTAAATACCATTTTCAGGCAAGGTTTTCACGGAAACTGCCAAAGCAGCTTACCTGTCACCCTCCCTGAAATTACATGGACACCTTGCAAGACTATGTTTAGGCTAGTCATAGTGGGAGTAATTTAGATAGTAACATAGCGCACCTTGAGAATTTTTTGATTATGTGGCAAGTAGTTAATAAGAAGTAGTAACATAATATGTTACTGTAACATAGCGCTTTCCAAGACAACATGAGTCTACAAGCTATTAAATGAGGCCACATATGACACTAGTACTATATTACTTTGCACTATGAAGATAGTAACTTAGACTAGTGTTATGCATATGACACTAGTCTAAATTACTCCCCACTATGACCAGCCTTAGGAAGAGTTTTCTAGGGAACTGTGGGTGATGCTCTTAGCAATAGGTGTCTGCGGCGGCAGCAAACTGGTGACATCCTTGTGCGTTATCTCGACGACATTGGAACCCTGTCGTAGTAGGTAAAGTCGTATGGAAAAGTACAATACTAGGGCGGATGCATGCATCGTCAACGCTCTTCTCGTTTTGCCCGTGCTAGCACGTCACCGTGAAAACGCCTTGATCGATCGGAGGCCGGTGAGACGGGCATGCGCGGGTCGAAAAAGGATCGCACAGGGCACAGAAATCAACGGTGCCTATCGTTTTCGCAAACCCCTCAGCCGGTACAAACTTCAACAATGGAAGGAAGAGAAAAGGTCATGCAACGCAGCAGCTAGCGGAGAGCATGAGTAATACAGCCAGCTGTTGGTTATAAGCCAGGGTCATGTCATCTATAACTTATTTTATAGCCAACATGTACTATAATAGATCAAAAGAATGTATTATTTTTTTATTATGTGGCCCAGCTTTCATTCTCACAAAGTGTTTAGGAGCACGTGCTAAAGCAAAAATATACTAGTTTATTTCGTATAGCCCGCTGACTCAATTTTATTCTGATCCTAAAAAATTCTCGAGAGGCCTTTTGGCGCGAATATCCTCCCAGGCTGCAGCTTGCTGATGCCACTTGGTATCACGTCCCGGACTTTCTCGGCCGATCGACAGCTTAACAATAGATTGTCGATTTCCTTTCGTCCCTTTGACTTTGAGACTTGAGAGTCTCCTATCCTAGCAAGGCTGCCGAGCAACTGCATGCATGTCGCTAGATACAGCTAGAGGGGGCCAATGACAGAAACATCAGACCGGAGGGTCACCTTGGACCATCACGAGCGAGCGTGACGGGTGATGACTGATGACTAGCCGAGCCGCAAGGAAGACCTGGCGGAGCCAGCTATCTGGCAAGGCCTGGCAGCTGCCACACCTAAATTTCAACCAAAGGTACTAGTACACTTACGTGCTGGACATGGACCTGGTACTACAAGTACGTAGCTGGTGGGGATGATGTAAAACTCCGCCGAACAGAGCACGAGTACACGCAGGATAATAGAATATGGTACTTAAATTTGGATTTTAGTTGTATTTGCGAAACACAAAGTATTTATATATCTAATATTTTAGGCAGTTCTTGGTCAGTTGCATTTTACATGCTTTTCTCCTTCATAAGCTTGGCCACACCTGAAAATTATTTCTGCATTCGCCACTGAAGACCAGCGAACAAGATCTTGGCACATCACCTGACTAATCAGATGTGTACAGTTATATGCATTCTCTAATTTTCTATGAAATCTCCCTCAAAAAATCCTATGAAATCCGTGTGTTATTATTTATTTATTGTGAGAAAATCTCTGATGTATTCATCAACTGTCAAGGTAGTACAAAGAAACATTAGTAGTAAAATTTACATCCAGATCCATAGACCACCTAGACAAACACTGGAGTGAGCCGAGGACGCGTCGCCGTCATCGCCCCTCCCTCACAGGAGCCGGACAAATATTGTTGTAGTAGATAGTGGGGAAGTTTTCGTGCTAAGACACAATAAGATCGGTGCACCAGAACAACACCCATCGCTGATGAAGGGAAGCGTAGATCGGAAGGAACCAACCTGCAAACACACAAACGTAGATGAACAAAGGCCGGATGGAGGCGGATCCATCGAAGACAGATGCTGGCCGGATCCATGAGATCCGCAGGAGATAGATCTTCACACGTCCTCCGACGACGCTTGAAGCATCACCGAAACGGGGGCTAGATGGAGAGAACCGTATTCCATCTTCAAGAAGCTGTCCGCCGCCTTGTCTTTTTGAGCATGGTACAAACCCTAACAAAACTAAGAAAAGTATCTAAAAACGGAGCCTTCTCGTCGGCAAAGGCCGGGATCCACCGAATCCGCGTGTTATTTGTACGGACACAGCTTCGGTGCCTTAAAGGCACCTGCCTTTGGGTCACTAACATGTGGGCCAGCCACCTGTTGGGCCCACATGTCATAGACATAAAGGTAGGTGCCTTAAGGCACCGAAGCATCGTCATGTTTGTACACACAAGAAGTCCTTTAAACTATCAACACAGCACACACTACTAGAAAAAGGCCAACTAGTGGCGCACCTGTTTTGCCTACTAATGGCGCACTACAGGTGCGCCACTAGTATCACGTCATTACTATTTTTTTATTAATGGCGCACATGTGGTGCGCTATTAGTATCCGGTATACTAATGGCGCACCAGTGCGCCATTAGTATAGCCCACAGTCCGTCATTAGTATGCCTCCCAGGGGCCATATTTACCCATGTGCTTTGGCATACTAATCCTAACAAGTTCTACTAATCATCATCATACAACTTCTACTCGTTATTAATAACAAGTCATACGATCATCATCTTGATAGTCATCGAACCAACCCTACTTAATTGTTCCTAGCACATGATCATCGGTATTAGGCAGGACCTAAATAACCTATTTAAGGTAAAATAGCATAAAACAATATAGACCCTCACTCTTCATTATGGAGAATGGAGATCATCCTGTCTCCAATTCTTGCGCTTCGCTTCCTTTTGCTTCCAAGAACCTCCTTACGACTGTCCATACATTTTTTCCATCCTTTGATTTGCATATCTCCACTTCTTTTAGAAATCTGGTATGGACAGTTGAGATTCGTAGGATGACCTGGCTGTATGTTCAAAACATTAAGGCTACCTTTCTGATACATCAAATGAGGCACGCAATTCTCTGGGATTATCTGTTGAAAAACATAATAATAACTTCATAGTTAGCAATGATGTGCTAGTTTTAGAAGTATGCAAAAGATGCACGGATGTGGTAGTAGTGAAAAATCTTACCAGGGTATCTCCATGGTAGTTACCGTAGTTGAACACATGCACTAGTGGCACGTATTG
Source organism: Triticum urartu (assembly GCF_003073215.2). Lineage (NCBI taxonomy): Eukaryota > Viridiplantae > Streptophyta > Magnoliopsida > Poales > Poaceae > Triticum > Triticum urartu. The sequence goes on from NC_053026.1 coordinate 598,041,447, forward strand.
ACCATAATGTTGAGGAGTTTGATTGTAGATATTGTAATTCTCAATGTCAGTACAAAATCCGACCAGATGATTTTTCTCCTTGTAAGTTGTTAATTCAGAACCATCGGTGTAGTGGGTTTTGTCTACCATCTCCCGCACATTCTTTGAACAATGAAAATAAGCTGTCAATGGAAATAAGCTGTCAACTATTTTGAAATGAACAATATAAATTAGCTAATAATTATGTTTGAGAAACTCACATAGCGGTAGAATTGGAGGCGTATCAACAAGGACCCAAATGTCAATATTGTCTTGCTCGATTTTAGGATCACCAAGATTCATGGTGAAAAGCATACCCTCATCAAAACCATACGTCTTGCAAAATGCTTCCCAATTTTTGCAACCAAAATGGGTTACGCTCCCAGAATTATACAGATTTGCTTCAAAATCCACATCGTGATGAGTTATTAGGTGAATTTTCTTTGTTTCAGAAATTTCATGGTCTTCAAAATCCATCCTCTCCAAGACATAGCGTCTTGCATGGCATGGGATAAGCTATACTCGAATTGTAAAAGATGAAAATTACATGTTGAAATAGTTGAAGTCATGCTTAATTATGAAAATAACACTTGTCGTCGTTGTGTACCGTTTCAACTTCGAAGGTCTCCTCGAGCTTAATGCTGAAGCGCCGATCATCGCCCATGTGAGGCATGTCGCACAGACCTCGATCGTCGTGGCACCAGCCGCACTCCCCCGGGAGACTTTCGTCGTCCGATGACGACATATCATACGTTCATAATTCAAAACTACATCATCTCTTGCGTTGGGTCCAATAAGATAATCCACAGTGTGGTGAAAACACGCCCTTCGAATTGGTTTGAGCTATTGGTGAATGGAGATGGTCTTAGATTTTCAGTAGTAAGAAGTGAAGTGGTAATTTTGAGAGCAAATGGTTAGGATGAGTGGTTCCTCTTTCCTGTTTAGCTTTACAATAGAATATTGTTAGTCATGCACACTTGTGCATTTTCAGCCAGGCCCAATGGAGCTGGCCTAAAAACATTTCTTTCTTTAAGCCTGCTACATCCATCTCAAGTATTTATGGTCAAGGGTTAGCAGTGTCATCCAAATAGAATATGTGGTATGAGCTTTTTTAGTAGGTCATCCTACCAGATTAGGGTTTATCGATGACGAGCAACTGACATTAGTAATAACTATGAGTTGATATCACACTTCTATATGTACAACACAAGAGGCAGTTGATCCTACTTAATTAAGTACTAAGATACCCCAGCCCATGCATTAGTCGCAAGTACCCCATATGTCCTATTTTTAGCAAAGTCATGCTAAAATTCACGGAAAATTTCAGCATGACCTTTGCTGAAAATAGGACATATGGAGTACCCGAATTTGCCGGAACGGGAGTTAATCGACATTCCAGCAAACTCAAGGGCCTCTCGGGGTACCTGCAAAATCATTATCCCCGCGTAATGAAGTCGCCAATGGGTCATTTCATTATCTCGGCGACGGTGGAGCGGGGGAGGGTGCGGGGGGTCGTCGGCGGCGGTGGAGCGGGGGAGGGTGCGTGGGTGCTTGTGGTGCGTCATTAGTAGTTTTACAAAAAAAAAATTGTAGTGGCACACTGTGTGGCAGGTGTGCCATTACTAGTTTTAACTAGTAATTGCGCACTGTGCACTGATGCGCCATTAGTATTTTTGAAAAAATAAAGAAAATTGTTACTAGTGGCGCACCGAGGGTCTGGTGCGACATTAGTGTCTATTACACTAATGGCGCACCGACACATGGTGTGCCACTGCTATATAGTAGTGACGCACCACATATCTGGTGCGCCATTAGTGGTTATATCATCTATAACCCTTTTTCTAGTAGTGACACATTTATGTCGATATGTTACAGAAGGCTTGTTTATGTTCATGTTTCACACATCGAGATGCTAGTGTTTTCAGAGTTCAGACAGGCCAATAATTAGTGCACACTAATAATTGGTCATACATACGATACTCTTAATCAAACTACTGACCTGCCACGTTTTGTTTTATTGTATCATTATTATTTTTTGAGAAGTTGCATGAGAACAAGGAAGCTAGATGGACTAGGTTAGCCAGGACTGGTGTGTCATAGCGTCAACTTGACGTGATTGGGATCAGAGATGGCATAGTATAAACCGTACTTGTCTGTGTTTAGTACACCTAACGACGTACATGGGAGTATTTTAAAGTGATACGATCGACTAACTTGGCTGATTGAATTGAATATACGGATACCAGACAGATGTCCATACTCGCAGGTGCGCAATACACTTGATCCCGTAATACACTCCAACGTTACTGCTTTATCTTAATCTGTGGTAGGAGCAAGCACTAATTAATCATCGGAGCCGCTTCTTCTTGCTTCCTCTGCTGCCCCCATCAATTCCCAGCGAATGAGTACTACAAGACAGTTTTTGACGTTGATGTTAATATTCCTACAGAAGCTAAAGCAATACTAAAATAGTAATCCTACAAAGATAAGAGTGGTATTCAAAGGAAGTTCAGATGATCCCAAAATTTCAGTCTCATTCGTCACGGGAAGACGTCGACACACCGCGTTGATATTGGCAACCCGTCCTTTTGCGAGGAAGAAGACCGTCAGGCTCCAGAGACTTCAATGTAACTTTTAATCTTTTAAGAAACACTCGAGCAGAGTATTTTTTGGGGCTCCCACAGAAACTAAAGCCATGGAAAGCCAATAATCCGTATATAGGCATTCGATATGACATGGCATAGTTATTGCAGGAAAAGAAAAATCAACGAGAGTGAACTGCTAGGGAAGTTCAAATAGAGCCTAATTCGTCGTGGGGAGACGTGGACACGGCGCGTGCTTGACTGACTGGCGGGCAAATAATTAAGGATTTCGGTATAAATTAAACATTGAATTACTTTTTATTTTTTATCATGGCAAATCAAACGTTTTTCATGACAATTATAGTTGTCGTGGGGATGACAGATTTGTTTAGCAAGCATGCAAATCCTTGTCCATGTTTATTCTTTTGCCAGAATTTGCCATGGCTGCTGAAGAAAATTGCCATGAAAAAGTTTGGTTTGTCAATGGTTAAACACCTGACACCAGATTATTTTTTTGAACATTACCGATAATTAAACACGGCAAATACCAGCGCTATGCCACCGTGCTACGCTGCCATTAGCTAGCTAGTTAATTAGCGGTCAAGTTGAAAGCCGAGGTAGACCGGAGGTGTGCTTGACGTCGTTGACGACTGGACTGCGTGCGTACGTATTGCTTGCACTGATCATTGGTCGCAATGCGGCATCGACGGATCAAACAACTCATACCATACCACAGCGACACATGAAGGAAGGAGTACCGTTGGAGGTTGCAGCCAGAGAGAGCCATGACGGGTCGGGCACCACTACGAGAGGACAGTGTGTGTCCACCGCAGGAGTTGAGTCAAACGGGCGCGGTTTTGGCCTGGCACATCTCCTGACAAATTAATCATCTGCTCCCTCTGTCTCATAATATGCGTTCTTATATTATGAGACGAAGGAAATAATTTCCTTTGACATTGACGTGTTATTCTTGTACTAAGAAAGTTTCTCCTTCAATAGTCAATACATCACATCCATCCATGTCGACTGTTTTGGGAGAATGTCATACGGAAACCAATATTCAATGAAAACTTCGTGAAAACCATATTTTAAAGTTTTAAAAAAATCTGAAAAAAATGTGGGTTGTTTAGGGCTCGTTTGATTCAAAGGAATTTTATAAGATTTTTGAAGGATTGAAATCCTTTGTAATTTTTCCTACGTTTGTCATTTGATTCATAGGATTGAATCTCATAGAAATTTTTTCAATGAAATCTTTTCTACTACATCTTGTAGGAAATCTAACATCCATTCCAACCTTTTTTTTACAATTTCTTTACTTTTCCAGTGAAATCAAACACTACTTGCTAATTCTATAGGATTCAAGTGGGCAGGACACTTCAATCCTAGGGCCTATTCGGTTTGGAGGATTTTCATAGGAAACACATAGGAACAAAGATTCCAGAGAAAAAATTCCTATAGATGTGTTCGGTTTGTAGGAAATGTGCATAGGAATTTCGTAAAAATACTATTCATTTTTTGTGTTTTTAGAGAAAATTACACATTCACTCAAAACTCATTTTACGTAGAGGAACGAGACAAGTCAATTCCTTAGGGTGTCAAGTGACATCCTATAAAATTCCTATACTAGTCCTAATTCATACGTTATGAAATCCTCCAAACAGAATGAGCCCCTATACTTTTCCTATTCTTGTGTTTTCAAAATCCTACGAATCAAAGAGGCCCTAAGAAGGTGATGTTTTATTGCTACACAAAATTTTAAGTTGAAAAACATAAAAAGATGTGAGCTATAAAAAAGACAAATTCAGCCCTGAATAGTGACATTACTATTCGACACTATTTAACGCTGATTTTGTCTTTTTCATAGCTCACATCTTGTAATGTGTTTCAACTTGAAATTTTGTGTGGTAATAAAACATCATCCTCTTAACACCCCGTATCTCTTTCAAAAAAAATTGAAACTTCAAAATATCTTTTTCTCGTGGTTTTCACCGGTTTCCACAGAATATTGGTTTCCGTATGATATTCTCTCGACTATTTTACTTGTTTAGGTGAACTGAAGGCTTGTTATCCTCTTGTTTTACACATTGAGATGCGCTAGTATTTTCGGAGTTGTGACAGACCAATAATTTGGGCTCACAAATTATTGCTAGTTCTACCGAAAATATGTAACAAAATTACAGAATGGTGGCTATATTTAAATTTTTTTGCGGAAAAAACTACCGATCTATTCATCGTCTGTTAAGGCAGTACAAAGAACACCAGAAACAAAATTACATATAGATTCGTAGACCACCGAGCGACGATTACAAGCACTGGAGCGAGCTAAAGACTCGCCATCGTCACTGCCCTCCCTCACTGGAACCGAACAGTTGCTATATTTAATACTGTTGTCAAGGGCTTCCTTCTCCACCTGCCAAGTGTTTCTCTAGAGGGGGTACCCGTTAATTTGATAATGCAAGAAAACAAGCTAGGCTAGTAAGGACGAGCGTCAACCAACATGACGTGATTGGTATCAGATGACATAGTTTGAACCTTACTTGTTTGTGTTTGGCACACCTATTTCTTTGGGGCCACCCATTTCTATCGCCGGAGCACCGACTGGAGCTCCTTGAGCGGATCCGGGCAAGGCACAAAGCCTGGATCACCGCGGGGCCACCCCCGGATGCAATGGACCCGGAGGAGGCGGAGGAGGTTGAGGAGAAGAAGAAGGAGTCGAAGGATGTGGGGGAATCTGGGGACGCGGATTTGCAGGCAGAGCAGCAGATCATCTACGATTCCCTCCGCTCAGAGTCGGATGCGGAGGCGAGACGGCGTCGCCGGCAAGAGATGGAGGCGTAGCATGCCGTGGAGGAGGAGATGTTTGCTTACATGGATGAGGTCAAGCAGGAGGAGAAGGAGCAGGAGCCCTCCTACGCGCCCATCCGCCCGACGCCCGACACCGATGTGGTGGACATCTCCGACGACGAAGATTAGCTAGGGTAGTACGTAAGATTATTTTTTCCATGCTTTTGTATGGATTTATGGGTTGAAATATGAGATACTCCATGCAGAATGACTAATTTGAGACGTGACCGATCACTGTCCACGGACGTGCCCAGTCGCGTCCGTGGATGTTTAAGATGTCGGATTTGTAAAATGCGACCGTAGATGCTCTTACGCAAACTCCTCAGCCGAAACAAACATCAACAACTGAAGGAAGAGAAAAGGCCAAGCACTGTCAAAAATACAAAAACGCACCAGCTAGCTTTTTTTTCGGGTAGAAATTTGTATTACTCATCCACCAAAGTCCTTACAATCAATCGCAGCTAGTTCCAAAGCCTCAGGAGGACCAGAACCTAACCAAGTCATGATTCTACCCTCACTACGAGCAAATTTAGCTAAGCTATCACTAACTTTATTTTGGCTACGACTTACATGAGTAATACAATTTTCACGTAGAGACATAAGATATCTAATCTCCTTGATGATGGACGAATATACCGATCTATCAACCTCTGAAGCCTGGATCAATTTCACTGCAATTATAGAATCCATGTCGATTTGTACTGGTAGCTCACTTCTATGGATGGAGAAAGATAAACCTTCCCTGCATGCACATAATTCAGCTTCAAGTGCATCACGACAAGAAAATAACTGCCTACAGGAAGAGAAGATGATGGCTCCCTTGTCGTCTCTTAACACCATTCCGGCACCGGCCGATCCATCAACAGCAAATGAACCATCAGTATACAACTTAACCCAGCCGGGCTTAGGAGCAGTCCACTTGGGGTCTGCTACAACCATTACCGCATGTGGCCGAACTAAAGTATATGTTATGATTGACTTCCCTTTGCTAGGATCAGCAATTAGATCAGTTTTAATGCCAATTAGAGAATCCAAGTAGCTCATCAAGAACTTTCGAGAAGCCTCCATGGGTGGCGGGGATTTATTATGGACAATCTCATTGCGTATGTGCCACCCCCTCCACAATGTCATGAGAGGCATCGGACGTTCAATATCTGGCAGAGGAGCAAGAGCGTGCAGCAGCCACTCGACACCTGTATTCTGCACGGTAGTAATATTTGAAAGAGTCCATACTTCTGCCATAGCATCCCAGACACGTATATTTCTTCCGTTTCCAACTCTTCAAATTAGACCCTTCTTCAAGAGTTCAAGAACGCACCAGCTAGCTGATTCCCTACAAATCCCGAGAGGCCTTCTCGCGCGAATATCCGCTTGGCACCATCACGTCCCGGACTTTTTCGGCCGATGGACAGCTTGATAACTCGTCGATTTCCGTTCGTCGCTTGCCCCTGCGCACGGCGGTGGCTGACTTTGAGCCTTGAGTCTCCTAGCAACTGCATGCATGTCGCTAGATGCAGCCAATGAGCGGAACATCACCGGAGGGTCTCCTTGGACCGCCGGAAATAAATGACGCGCGTTATGATATGACTTGCTGAGCCGCAAGGCGAGACCGGCGAGCAAGGTCTTGGCACATCTCCTAGCTAATCAATCATCTAATTTTCTTTGACATCGACGTGTTATTCCTGCAGTACCAAGAAAGTTCCTCCTTCAACGGTCAACACGCCACATCCATCCATGTCGACTGTTTTCTTACCTGTAGTACGAGTCGTTAGGTCAACTGTTATCTTCATGTTTTACACATCAAGATGCTAATAGTATTTTCAGAGCTGTGACAGGCCAATAATTCGGGCTCACAAATTATTGCCGGTTCTACAGACAGCATGTAATAAAATTACAGAACGATGGCCACATTTGATACTACTATCAGGGGCTTTCTTCTGCACCTGACACGTTTTCTTTCTTGAGGGGCGTACCAGTTAATTTGCTAATGCAAGAAAACAAACTAGGTTAGCAAACCAATGACGTGATCGGCATCAGATGACATAGTTTTAACCTTACTTGTAATGTGTTTGGTACACCTAATGACGTGCATACGGGTATTATAAAGTGAAACGGTCGACTAACTTGGCTGATTGAATATACATACCACAGACAGATGTCCATACTCTGCATGTGTTGAGTACACTGACACCCCTACTCCAACGTTACTTTATGTTAATACTAGGTTAATCATCGGGGTCTCCGTCGAGACCACATTGACGTGTGATCGGAGCCGCTTCTTTGCTCCACAATATCAAAAAGATCTTCCCCATCAATTCCCAGCGAATGACTACAAGACAGTGTTTGACGTTGATGTTAATATTCCTACAGAAACTAAAACTATAGTAAAACAGTAATCCTACAAAAACGAGAGTGGGACTCAAAGGAAGTCCAGAAAATCCCAAAAATTCGGCCTCCTTTGTCGCGGGAAGACGTCGGCATGCTGCGTTGATGTTGATATCCCTATTAGCGTGTTCGAGAGGAAGAAGATGGTCATTCCCTAGAGGATTCAGCGCAATTTCTCTTTTTTTTCAGTAAATAGATCCAAGTGTTTTTTGTGGAAAAATATTCCTACATAAACTAAAGTTATGGAAGGCCAATAATCCATATATAGGCATTAGGTATGACATGTCATAGTTATTGCAGGAAAAGAAAAATACACGAGAGTGAGCTGCAAGGGAAGTTCAGATAGAGCCTAATTGGTCGCGGAAAGATGTGGACACGGTGCGTGCTTGACCGACTGACGCGCAAATGAAATGCTAAGAATGTAACATCTGATTTTTAGCGATAGCAAATCAAACGTTTTTAATGGCAATTTATGTTGGCTCAGGGATGACAAATTTAGTTGACAAGTACGGCAATTTCGGGGGGGAAATTGAATCGATGCGGATTTGTCAAGCTTGCCCGCTAAACCTGGCATCCTTGGCAAACACAATTTGGCATGAAAAACATTCAATTTGCCATGCCTAAAAATCAAACGTTCGTTGAATGTGTTTAGCAACCATGGCAAATCCTCGCCATGTTTAGTTTTTTGTCAGGATTTGACATGCTGCTAAACGAAATTGCCGTCACCACAATGACTATAATGATCATGAAAACGTTTTATTTGTCATGATTAAGAATCTAACTTTAGATTTTTTTTTAGCATTACTGAATAATAAAACACGGTAAATACAAGGATTTGCTGTGTTTTTCCCGCAAAAAAAAAGGATTTGCCGTGTTTAGATAAGGACGAGCGTCCTTTGATTTTTTTTTTTTGAACATCAGTACAGACACAAGCACTCATATACACACGCATACACTCATCCCTATGAATGCACACACGCATACCCTATCCCTATGAGCATCTTCGGAAGAGGGCACCTCGTCGTCGAAAATCCTGAAATAAACTCAGGAATAAATGCAAGCATCAGGATTTAAAGCCTAATGGGTTGGGAATACCACAGTCCCTCTAACCATCCAAATTGAATTGGATTGCGTTGATCATTGGTCACAACTCACAACCCATGCGCGTCGAGGTCCAGAAGGTGTGAGGGGCGGACGGACGGTGGTCATGCACTGAACGTGACACAGTCTTAAACATTTGGCTAAGCTGCTGGAGGCTGCAGCCAGAGAGAGCCATGATAGATCGGGCACCAGGACCAGAGGACCATGCGCGTCGACCGACCGCAGGAGTTGACTCGATCTACTGCGTTAATTGCCTGGCCGGGCCGGAAATTTCGTGGAGCCGTCGTCGTCGTGGTTGACCGACGAGGCTGGCCGGGAGCGAGGCGGGGCGGATATTCTTACAAAAGTAGCCCAGGCAAGGCAATATTTTTACACTTGTGTGCAACTAGTTCTAATTTTTTTTTCTGCGTTGAAAAGTCCACACTCTCCCATGGCATGCGATGCGAGTGTCAAGCAGTGCCCCGTCACGCACTGGCGGAGCTACATGTAATGAAAATGGGCTATGGCCCGCCCATTCCAAAGCTAATACAGTGTAGGATTAAAGTAAACTGAGCCACGAGAAAAAAAATAGTGATCTTTCTTCATATTGGCCCGCCCAGCTTTGGTTGGGTAGCTCCGCCACGGCCGTCACGTCACCTTATTACTTGCCCCGTATTTCTTCCTGCATGCCTCCTTGATCGTGACAACAACCTTCAATGGTTTCCTCTTTTCCAACCCCACCCCGCCAACAACCACAACCGCACGCACGAATATCTCATCTCATCTCACCCGAATGAAAAATACTACGTAACAGATTTTTCTTTTATTAGTACTATTGGAATTAGAATTAGAAAGCGAAAAATGCAGATATGATTTTCTCGCCAACAAAACTGGAATAAGGTAACATACCGGGCGAATATTCCCCTCGAGAGTTGAACAAAAACAACTGCCAGCCGGTTCGAGTCGCCAGTAAAATCGTAACTGCACGAGGTTTATTCCCAGCGATCCCACGAAAATACCTTTGATCCCAGCGTTCCCTCACGGCAGTCAACAACCGAGCCCAAGAGTCCCGGGGGGAAGCCCTTCAAAAAAAAAAAAAAAGAGTCCCGGGGAAGCAGGAGCCGCGCTATTTATCTCCCCCCACCCGACCCCCTTCCCCCACCCCACCCTAAAATCTCCAATCTTCTCATCTTTGATCGATCTTCTCTCCACAGAGGAAACGGCAGCGATCCCCGGCGAGAGACCGAGGGAGGAGGGCTCGCGGCCATGGCGCGCGAGCAGCTGGAGGTGCTCACGGCGCTGGACGCCGCCAAGACGCAGTGGTACCACTTCACGGCCATCGTCATCGCCGGCATGGGCTTCTTCACCGACGCCTACGACCTCTTCTGCATCTCCCTCGTCACCAAGCTGCTCGGCCGCATCTACTACTACCGGGAAGGGGCGGACGCGCCCGGCTCGCTGCCGCCCAACGTCGCCGCCGCCGTCAACGGCGTCGCCTTCTGCGGCACGCTCTCCGGCCAGCTCTTCTTCGGCTGGCTCGGCGACCGCATGGGCCGCAAGCGCGTCTACGGCATGACGCTCATGTGCATGGTGCTCTGCTCCATCGCCTCGGGCCTCTCCTTCGGGTCCACCCCCGGCTCCGTCATGGCCACGCTGTGCTTCTTCCGCTTCTGGCTTGGATTCGGCATCGGCGGCGACTACCCGCTCTCCGCCACCATCATGTCCGAGTACGCCAACAAGAAGACGAGGGGCGCCTTCATCGCCGCCGTGTTTGCGATGCAGGGCTTCGGCATCCTCACCGGCGGCGTCGTCACGCTCATCGTCTCCGCCGCCTTCCGCGCCGCCTTCCCCACCCAGGCCTACCAGGACGCCCCCCTCGCCTCCACGCCGGCGCAGGCCGACTTCGTGTGGCGCTTCATCCTCATGTTCGGCGCCGTCCCGGCCCTCATGACCTACTACTGGCGGATGAAGATGCCCGAGACGGCGCGCTACACGGCGCTCGTCGCCAAGAACGCCAAGCAGGCGGCCGCGGACATGTCCAAGGTGCTCCAGGTGGACATCGGCGCCGAGGAAGAGGACCCCAAGGCGAACGACGGCGTTGGAGCCGCCGACGACCGCAACTCGTTCGGGCTCTTCTCCGGCGAGTTCCTGCGCCGGCACGGGCTGCACCTCCTCGGCACGGCCACCTGCTGGTTCCTCCTCGACATCGCCTTCTACTCGCAGAACCTGTTCCAGAAGGACATCTTCACGGCGATCAACTGGATCCCCAAGGCCAAGACGATGAGCGCCCTCGAGGAGGTGCACCGCATCGCGCGCGCGCAGACGCTCATCGCGCTCTGCGGCACGGTGCCGGGCTACTGGTTCACGGTGGCGCTGATCGACCGGATCGGGCGGTTCTGGATCCAGCTCGGCGGCTTCTTCTTCATGGCCGTGTTCATGCTGGGGCTCGCCTTCCCGTATCACCACTGGACGACGCCGGGGAACCACATCGGGTTCGTGGTGCTGTACGCGCTCACCTTCTTCTTCGCCAACTTCGGGCCCAACTCCACCACCTTCATCGTGCCAGCGGAGATCTTCCCGGCGAGGCTCCGGTCGACGTGCCACGGCATCTCGGCGGCGGCGGGGAAGCTGGGGGCCATCGTGGGGTCGTTCGGGTTCCTGTACCTGGCGCAGAACAAGGACCCGGCCAAGGTGGACCACGGGTACAAGGCCGGCATCGGGGTGCGGAACTCGCTCTTCATCCTCGCCGCCTGCAACTTCCTCGGCATGGGCTTCACCTTCTGCGCGCCCGAGTCCAACGGCATCTCGCTCGAGGAGCTCTCCGGCGAGAACGACGACGGCGAGGCGGCCGCGCCGGCGCACGCCAGGACGGTGCCCGTGTGAGACGGACGTCGTCGGACACTAGTGGTGGTATACTATGCAGGTGTTGGACGGACGGGTGTGTGGATGCTTTTCATGGTTTGGACCGTGAAACGCGGCGACGAGTGCAACAAATAATCGTGTGTTCGTGTGATGGGTCGAGTTGTCCAGGTTAATTCATCAGAGTTGCTGGTCGAGTTAGCAGTAGTAAAATAGGGAGTGATACAAGTCGGGTCGAGTGGTAGTGCATCAAAGAGGCACGCATATGTACGCGATATGATGGAAAACTTTCATGCATTTTGGCGTGTGTGGACTGGACAATATATTATACAGTACGTACTAAATTCTAGTATTGCTAGTTCCGTACCTACCTTGAAAATTCATTCTCTATTTATTTATTTATTTATTTTTCACACAATAGTATATGAGTTGACTGAATTTGCAATTATGCCGCATTCGCTAAATACAAGGCCACTGAAAAAAGATTTGGATCGGTCGAATTCAGAGAGCAGAGGAGAAGAACACTGAAACTTAATTTGTTTTTCAGATGATTAGCGGTGTCAGGTTTGCCTTTCTTGGGCTGGAAAAGGTAGCGGCACATGTTAACGGATCACAAGTTTCCGATGATCTCCCTCCCAAAAAAGGAAAACAAGTTTCAGAAGATGACGATCGATCACGCACGCACGGCGCACGGGCACGGGATGCCCGAGAGGTGCTGCAAACAAGAATCTGGATGGATCGGAGCAGCTTTCCTTGCTTGCTTCATGTCCACACTTGGATCGACTTGTGACGGCGATGTTAGGCTGTTTGATGACAAGTACTGGTTGGCCATGCGGAGACTTGAGGGTCGTACGTAGTACCATGTGAGACTACGAGAGGAGAGGCGAGAGCGACGTGCATGTGATGTGCCGCTGGGTTCCGGCTGATCCGTCACCTTCTTCTGCAGTTCTTCTCGGTTTCTCACAGGGGCCAGGCCAGACGGGCCTACCAAGGTTGAACGGCTTGATCGCTCCGCCGCGCTAGGCACCAAGGTACATCGGCGATCGTCTGATCTGATCGATGTGGATGCGGCCGGTCAGACTCGTTGCCTGTACCGATACCGTGCGTTGCTTTCATTACCCTTGTCATTTGTCAAGCTGAGCTGGGTTGATGGATGCATGCGTACATGGCTGACTGACTGACCGTAGTATAGTTCACTCGCTGGTTGCTGCAGCTGCAGCTCGGCTACAAGTTCACTCTTCCATGTCCATCAACAGGTGTGAACTAGTGTGAGCTGCAACATCGAAAGAAAAACAAGTGTGAGCTGCACGGAGCAACTAGCACTAGCACTGCTGCTACTGTAGTACACGCATAGAATAGGGAGTGCACAAGAGAACCAGCTGCGGTCGACTTGCCAGACCTGTACCGTACAGGTCAACTCCACGCTTATTACTCTCGTTTCCACGCACCGCATGCACCTACTACTACTACTACTTGTTTCTACGACGAGTAATTTAGAACGAAAGAAGTACTTCAGTTCAACCAGACCCACCGCATCTTACCACGACTTTTCATCTGCTTCTTTGCTCTTACAAAAAAAATACAAAACATATTCTGCTGTACAATGAAGAAAAAAAGGATTTAAAGAAATTATAAAAAAAGGATTTTACTACAAATCGGACATCATATAGTTTTAGCATGCAAAATCAAACGTTTTTCAGGCAAATCATGTTGTCAGGATGATGACAGTTTTCTTTAGCAGGCACATCAAATTTTGAAGAAAAAAAACCTGAACATGGCAAGTGCTCTCTCCGTGAAAAAATATAAGAGCATTTTAGATCACTAAAGTAGTGATCTAAACGCTCTTATATTTTTTTCACGGAGGGAGTATTTGCCACAGAAAAAAGCGTTTGATTTGCCATGGTTAAAAATCTGACATCAGAAAGTGGGTCTGGTTATCTGGTTTCATAAAAAGAAAAGAAAATAAATGCATTGATTTTAACAGTGCCTTCATATGTATTGGTAATGACAATTATTTCAAGTTAATGCACTCTAGTATAACGTCAACAAGTCGCACTTAATAATGTCTCTTCCACAGAAACAGAGGAATCTGTTGCTGAGCAAGATGGCGGACTGTGCTCACATCCATCTCTACATGCCAAATACAGAAGATTCTAGTACTGTATATGAGTATTATCAGGGGAGCCTTTGTCCAAAGCATATATATGATCCCAGGATGCAAAGTTCAACAACATTCCTCTAACACATCGCCTCACAATTTTTACAGGCACAGCCGCACAAAACAGCTCCCCGGGTAATTTGGTTGCAGACAAGAAAAAACTGATGGTTGTATTTGGCCTCTGAAGCAAGGCGCAGACTCTCGAGTGCTGGATAGGAGTCATACCACTGGTAAAAACAATCTAAGAGAAAAAGAACAAAACAATTGGGGCTGAAGCAGCCGAGCGGGGCGGTTTCTCTCTAGACTGAATGAATCAATTGGCAGTTCAGCGACCCATTCTCATGGCGTTGAAGTCTAAAAATATCACCGATGTGTTGTCCTTCGTCCGCAGATTCCTGGCTTCACTAAGCACATGGTCTGCTACTCCGTCCGCTGAGATTTCTTGGCCCATGTTCCTCTCCTTATACTGCGAACACGGGGCAAAATAAAACTAGCATCACGTGACTACAAAAGAAATATGAGACTAATATGAACAAATGCCGATTGATATCTCACATCGAGGACAAGCTGTGCTGCCTTTTTCGCGGTAATGACATCCCATAAGCCATCGCTGCAGTGGCACAAAGCATGTCAGGCAATGGATGCATCGCATCAGTGAGAATGAGCATTAGCAGATATGGGAATTTGTGTTACCTAGCGATAAGCGCAAAAGCTGAGCATGATTTCGAGATCTGAACTACTGGGCTCACATATGGTTCCTTACTGAACCTTGGATCTTGCTCTTTGAGAAACTTGTCTCCAAGCATCCTGCAAAGATTCAGTCCTGCAGAAATAAAGACAGTAATTTGAGATCATTGTTGGTCAAGTCAGCATCACAATACAAGTAAAGGTAACATACCACATATACGGCTTTCGCCATCTTTCAGGGGATTCCCTAATTTCGCTATCCTCGCTCGTTCTGTGGTACTGACTACTCGATGATCCTCTGTCATCGCAATTGGTTTCCCGTCGACACTGACAGAGAGGTATACATATGATTATAGTGATACAGAGCTTGAGAAATAAAGACACAAGCATGGCCCATGTATGTTTATGCTATCAATTCCTTAAAATAGAATGGAGGCATTAGTTGATTTTGAATTATAAAGGGTAGGGAAATGCAAGTTTCCCACATAACAAGAGAATACTGATTTACTACTTCAAGGAAAATGCTGAAATATTTTTTAGAGATGAATAGATGTTATTACTTCATAATACATGCCGAGTCACCGAGATTAGCGCACTGGGCAAAGCAATCTTTGTTCTGATCAAACCAAATAAGAAGGACAGTTGCTGTACAACCCTGTAAAACATAGACAGACATGAGCCATAAAAGTTCATTGCATCAGATTCCCTAAATAAGGGGTAATTCAAGAAATGGTGAAGTGTATTTCTATGCCTTGTATGTATGTTCACTAATTAAAAAGCCCATTTAGAGCCTAGACATTGCCAACCAAAGTGTTTTAGTCAGATATTTGAAACCCGTGAAATTGGTAAATCTACCCAGGGTCCAAGACTTTCTGAACCAAAGTGTATTTCTGCTACTGATTTACTACTCAAGGGGCACACCAAGGACTTCCAGACCCAAAGTTGCTTTTTTGGTAGATATAGAGAACCAATATGAACATCAAAGGAAGGTTAAAAGATGGAAAACTAGATAACATAATCAGATTGGTAAGATAGGCTCACAAGACATTTAGGATTCCTGAAAGTTTCATCAACCAATTACACCAAACAAATGTGTGGATAAACCTTGACTTGATGTTTTGCATCACATTCATAGACTAGCGAGCAATATGATTAATAGGAACATTGAAAATACTAAAATGCGGGCAAGAAAGCCAGATTAAAAGAAAAACCTCATACTGATGATTGAGTGCAGCTTCCGTCAAGTCAAATGCACACTTAAGAACATCAGAAGCATTGCCGCATGTGAGAACTCTTTCTATTGTTTCCTTCTGAGAAAGAATTTTCGCAACATTCTCTGGAAGAATCCTACACAACAAAGGCAGTCATCAGTTCAACATACAGGTCATCGTATCACCCCAAGTCAAGCATATGATAAAGTAACTCGTACAGGAAAAAAATATATATGATGTGGACTTCAACAAACGGATAGGCACAAAAAATTTACCTGCTGGCAGCTTTTGCAGCCCCATCCCCTCCATGGCCATCAAAAATGGCAAACAGCCCAAACTGTAAAAAAATTGGAATCAGAATGAATCCAACTCTTTCGAAAATTTATGGCATTATTTCCATACCTGTTGAGCACCAGTAAGAGGATACTGGTAGCAGCTGACATCCTCCATGGGAAGTTTCTTTCCAGTTCGACGGGTTATCATTGCATCAGATACCATACCAACTCCTACTGGCACTTGTTGATTTTGTAGTGAAATTTGAACCTAGCGAGGTAGCATTATTAGAAGATTATTTTCTGTACGAACATGGATTCGGCTAAATAGTCCAATAAATAAAAGAATGATTTGCTTAAATGATAGAGTTCAAATATGATGAAGATTTTTTTTTTCATCTATAGGTTTCAAAATGTTATAAGTTTATAATAGGTAGGCAAGCTTTTTCAACTGAATTGGTAACAAGAAATATAACTGAGCACGCTGACATATCTGTGTATCTGTATACCGTGCCATTTTGAACAGGATATAGTTTGATTTATATGTGCACAAATGCACAGGAGATTCCTATTGAGCAGAAGGATACAGTTTGAATGCTTTGTACACCAAAATATTGGAAGCCTGAACCACCATATGATTAAAATTGTGGGCCCATATGGCCACTTGGCCAGTCAACGATTTTTCATGCTAATGATAACAAAAAAAGCAGCCAAGACTTACAGATACTTTTGATGAACTCCCAAGTGTTATAATATCACCATCAGCAAGTTCGGCAGGCGCACTCCAACGCCTAGAACCAACATCAGGATGGGCAACTGCCTGGGAATTCAAGAAGGTTCCATTCAAACTGCCCATATCCACAAGTTCCCATCTGAGTGTCTGCAATATAAGAGTAATGATTTACTGAATGGGGATGGAAGAAGGCTAGCTATATTCACATGTACATATGCATTGTAATGATATGAATTGAATATACTGTGATTTATGAACCAAAGACACCCACTATAATCTGTGATATTCCTTTGTATAATGTGAAATCTGAAAGTGCCCCACGAAATCATATTTACAGCCAACAGAAATGCCCTACATATGTACTGCAGCATCAAGCTAAGAAGAATAGCATCATAACTGACAAGAGAAATGGCAGCTGCAAACTCCACAAACAGGTAGCAGAAAATGAAAATTAGAAGCACTAAGAGTTCCAGCAGAAGCAAGCAGACACTCCGGCAATTACATCCACAGATATCTCAATTTTCGAAATAACCTAGGGTTCAATACAGTAGCATGCTGAATGAAGGTGAAAAAGATTGGAAAGTATGTGAAACTTACATTTGGATTCCAGTCAATCCGTGCATGCTTTCCTGACACCTCAGAATCCTTTAACACCAAATCGCTTTGAGGAATCCTTCCAAGAGTCATTGGGAGCATGGACGTATTACCTGACTGCAGGTAGCGGTTTATTCCATGAGATGGGCCAGCTATGACCTCCAAGGCTAGGTGGCTTCCTGCACTCCTAGCAAATGATTATACATCATGAGCATATGCATGTATAATATTTGCAACATATGGGCCACTAGGACATCCAGCTAATGAAAGGACGTTTTACCAACTGTAATATCCTTCACAGGAATGCCGCCATTATTATTCTCTCCAGAAGCCCTTCTTGTGTGCTTCGCCTCAGATGCTCGCACACTTGCTTCCGCTGTACGCTTCAGCGTACTTCCTAGATGGAGCTCTTCCGGTGTACCATTTGTAACATCAATCACATGAACTTCTCCTACAAATTTAAATATATATTTACAAATTTATGATGATGGTTAATAGAGAAGCTGAGTACTCCAAAAAACAGCACACAAAATCAAATGTGCTGCTGCTGTATGATACAATGATGAAAGACCGAGTGTAAATATACGCACCTTCAATAGGATGAGATTCAGTGGGATGAGTATGCGTCCTTGGTGAAGTGGTACTCCTATTTGTCCACATTGTAGACTCACCAGCATTATTGCTACCAAGGTTATTGCTTGGGCCCGAGTAGTCATCCAACTTGTCTGATATTAGAGGCCTGTTGATATCGTCGTCCTGCAAGCAAACAGCAATCAGACATACAACCTCCACCTTCCATCTGTGAAAACAAAAATATATTTGCTTTTTCCTGTCCATTACACCCGCTCTGATAATATATGCATATAGGGCCTGTTTGGATTAAGCCCCATTCAGCCGTACCAAATTGTTGGCATGAACAAACGAAAGGCATGACCAAAATATTGATAAGCTGTGGCTGTTTGGTTTGTAGACCATAGTACTTGTCAATTTTTTGGCAAACCATTGATCATTTGGTTTTAAGCCAAATGGCTTGCCAAATATTTGGCAATTTTGATTGGCTTGTGTTTGGTTGGTCCATAATTTGGAATTTGCATGCCAGCCAATAAAACAACATATAGGCACAAACCAACACCGATACAACTTGATTATTTTCTAGTTCAGACTAAACAAAAAAGGCATGATCTTAAAGAGTATAAAGACACCATAAGTTGCATGGAGTAACTTTGGTCTCCAGCAACATCATGCTAAACGTTGTGGAATATAAATAGCTAGCATCAATGATCAGCTACTCGACAGAACAGAACACATGTTTGCACCAGACAAAAGATATTCCACAAAATGTTGCTTACTACAAAAAATAAAATAGCCCAGTCATGTTCATATTAGCTACTCCATAGAATCAGATCTGTGTGAACTACAAACACATAAGACATTGATTTGTTAAACACACACCACATCTAGTATTAGTTACGCACAAGTGCATCTACAGCTAAACGGACAAGAGTGAGGAAAATCACACCATTGGAAAAGGCAATCTGTATAGGGTTGAGGAGGATTCGGGTGCTGGGCTTTGGATGCAATGTGATTCCATTGATTGAGGGTGGGGGGAGGAAGGCCTTCGGAGCAGAGCAGGTCGACACCGGACCACTATGGCCGGTGGGACCTGCAGATCTGACAATGGTTTTCTGCTTGGGGCTTGTGGTGTGCGGGCGAGAAGAGGAAGTGGAAAATGACCGTATAAGAGAGGAGACAGTGCGGAGGATTTGGCTGCCAAATCTTTGACGGACAATGTCCACGTCCTCGCTTCGCCCGTGGTTTGGCGAAAATCAGGAGGGGCGCACCTGGTTTGAGCCAAAATTGACGTGGATCCAAACAACCTCCAAAATACGCCAATTTTGGCTCACCCTGGTATTGGTGTCCATCCAAACATACCCATAGTTGCATTACCACAGCCAAAGTTTTTTTCTTCAAGTAAATAAACATCATGTAGGATTAAATGAGAACATAATATCCCATGCTCTTCACAAGAAAGCAAGATAATGGGTTTTTTATAACCCTAGTACAAGTTGTTTGAGTGGATCAAAAGCTAGTTGTACTCATGCCCGACCATATGAGATGCAATGTATCATTCAAATGAACACGAAAATAATTCCATAAAGCATTTAGCTTACTGAGGTAGAAGTGGCTGGTGACAAAAAAGGTCTACAGAAGTAAACAGAATATGACAACAACAAAAAGGTCTACTGAGGGTAAGTAAAGGCCAATAATAATGCATTGCGTTGAGAAGCATTCAGTAATGAACATAGTTATAAATGGCGTGCCTAGGCTCTAGGCAATAGCAAAATGCGTAGCACTTAATCTGCGCATAAGCGTGCGATTTAAGCACAAGGCAGTGGCCAACCGCACAATTAACGCCTAGCGCTTTTTAAATAACTACGGTAATGGCTGGTAAGCTTAGAGATGCAAGATGATCATAGTTTGCCCAATTGTCTCCGTTGTACCGAAGTGCGTGGCAGCTGAGCCAATAAACACATCAGCGTGTTAGGTCGATAATCCCAATGGCAAAGGCTAATGATCCAATCAAACCTCAAAGTTGCTCAAATACCATGTCCTCCGAGTCACCACGGGCCAGTCTAGCGCGGGGAACAGGCATGTTATTGCAGTACCAACATCGCCCCTCGTCCGCTGCAACCAATCTTGCCGAAATGTTCGACGCGACGCAACACCAAGAACGCCCCGCTATCCCAAATCCCTCGAAACCAAATCGCCGACCTAGCGGAGCCCCCCTCGAACTAACCGCGCCATCGAGATTCCCCGCGCGCCCCGGAAACGACGGGGGCAGCCGGCCGCGCGGCCGCCCCCCGCGGCAGATCCGCGCCGTGATCGAGGGGGGGCGGAAGGAACCGAAGGGAGATTTCCAGGGGTGGTGGGGGGCTGACCTGGGAGGACGAGGCAGGCGGGGGCGCGGCGGGGGGCGCGCCCCGGCACCAGCGGCGGCAGGCGTAGACGGCGAGGCCGAGGACGGCGAGCGTGGCGACGGCGGCCCCGCTGACGACGAGGGGGGAAATGGCCATGGGCGGGCGGGGGAGGCCGGTGGCGGTGGCCGCGGACGGGGGCTCTTTTTTTCTTTTCTTTCAATGTTTGCCCCCTTTTCACACGCAGGGGCCGCCTCTGTTTCCTTCCCGCGAGTTGCATCGGTTTTTATGGTCTTTTTCACATGTTTTGCGTTTCGTGTCGACGGCGGGGGATTCACCAGAGATTATCTGATGGTGATGGTGATGTCATTTCTGCCAAAAATCAGCGGCAGATTCATTCTTGTGCCGTTATAATCGTGTACTCATAAACATCGTATCTAAAACGTCTTAGTATAAAAGTTTATTATAGAGAGAGTATATCATGTTAGATTTTATATTGCACCGTTATAAACGTGTGGTAAACATAGTATCTAAAACGTCTTATAAAAGTTTATGAAGGGAGTATATCGTGCTAGATTTCATATTTATGTGTGGTGTCGATGTGTAATCTTTTTTTTAAACAATGACAATATGTAATCTTTGTTATACATGAAATTAATAACATGATAGTCTAGTTGATAGAACAGTAAAGTCTCTATCCCTACTTCTCCGTCTCTTCTCTACTACCTATAAACTGGACATTCCCCTCGATGGTCATCGACATGAGCGCATGGTCGCGGCCCAACCAACGTTCACTTGCCAACTTCAACGAGGGTGTCCCCCATCGATCTATTCTTCCTTGCACATTCGCACAACGGCTTCCTAAAGGCCATTCACGAAACAAAATCGGCGGCACGCATGGCTACTAGCGACAAAAACGCATCTAAGGAAAACAATATCAAACCCCAAATCAAACGTTGTGTGTGGCAATCAACGTTTGTGCATGGCAAAATAGCCCCTAAAATGAAAACATGAAAATTTATGAAAAAAATGTTATAAATTGAAGCAACTTTATGTAAATGTACGTGCAAAATTCTGAATATATGCTAGCATTGCAAATTATAGAAACAAAATTTGGTATAACATGGAAAATTAGGAAATTTGGTTCCATAGAACATGACAAATTTTGAAAATGTTTATAATGATCAAATGGAAAACTTAGAAAATTTTGTTTGCTACATCATGGGGAAAAAATAGAAAACCTGTAATTGTCATATGGCAAATTTATGAAAAAATGTTCTCTAGAACATGGAAAATTTAGAAATGCTTGGACCGATCACATGGTAAATTCAGAAAAGTTGTTCCATACATCATGGAAAAATTTAGAACAATCTTAGTAGTCACATGGCAAATTTATGGAAAAAAAATTATAGAACATGGCAAATTGTAAAATGTTTGGACTAGTCACATGTCAATTTTAGGGAAATTATGTTCACTAGAACATGCATCTTAAGTTGTTGCTATGCTATCACTTATGCATGGTCACTTATCCATGAGATCATGGCCACTGGATCTATAGTAATCATGGCAAATTTGTGTTAACTTTCTAGGCTGGCAACTTTGTGTTTATCTTAATTCACATCAAAAAAATTGTAACATTTATTTTGATTTTAGTATATGTGGGAGGGAAGGAAGGTTTTAATTTAGTTAAAGATTTTGGTAAGACTGATTTCATTGAGTTAATGTAGAACATGGTTTTGGTAAAGTATCGATTTCGTTTAATTATTTCAAGTTACTATATTTATGTTGGTTAATATTTCGCGAGGCATCGGTTGGGGTTACCAAAAAAATTGGGAACCAAAGGGGGGGGACTCGGGTAGGAAAAACTGAGAAAGAAGGCGTGACAAGGGAAGCAACTCCTCATTAATAGTAGAGATTTTTATTTTGTGCGGCATCGGTTGGGGTTAAAAAAATATGACACCAAATGAGGGAGGGGAACACGGGGAGGAAAATACTCGTAAGGAGGGGAGGCGACGGAACCAATTCCACTTTAATACCAGAGATATATTCCAGGAAAAATGAAAACATGGCAACTTATGAATAAAAATGCTATAAATTAAGACAACTATATGTAAATGTATGTGCTAAATCCTGAAATATGATAGTGCTGCAAATTATAGAAAAATATTAGTATAACATGGAGAATTAAGAAATTTGACTCTCTATTTTGAAGATGTTCATACTAATCAAATGGAAAATTTAGAAAATGTTTGTTTACTACATCATGGGAAAATTTGGAAATCTGTATTTGTCACATGGAAATTTTATGAAAAAATGTTCTCTCCAACATGGAAAAAATTGAAATGTTTGGACTGGTCACATGGTCAATTTAGAAAAGTTTCTTTCATACGTCATGGGAAATTTTGAAAAAAAATATGTAATAGTCACATGGCAAATTGATGGAAAATTGTTTTACAAAACGTGGCAAATTGTGAAATGTTTGGGCTAGTCATATGGCAATTTTAGGTAAATTTTGTTCACTAGAACATGGACCTTAAGTTGTCACTATGCTATCACTTATGCATGGTCACTTATCCATGAGATCGTGGCCACTGGATCTATAGTAATCACGGGGAATTTGTGTTAACTTTTAGGCTGGCAACTTCGTATTTATCTTAATTCACGTCAATTTTTTTGTGCATCAACTATATGTGTACATATGGCAAATCTTGCAAATGTGGTAGGTTTTATTCATAGGCAATGGCAAGTTTGTATTGGAAGCCATACGACAAGCAGAAAGTATGTGCCATTTCCAAAAATAAAGGTTGGCAGACTTAGTTGACAACTCTGTTTTTAGGATGCATTATTATTATAATATGTTGGCTTAAATTATACCAGGTTACCATGTTTAAGGACAAAGGTTTGCCATGTGATAAAGTTAAATAAAGAAACCAGAAGTCATGTTCCAAAAAAGGGTTTGCCATGTGATAAGAAAAGTTTTTTGGAAATATTTTCCGTGCTACTTTTGCTTACTATACTTAACTAGATGTCATTTCTTAAATTCACTAGATTATCGTGACGATTCAAAAGACCTGGCATGTGGCAAAGCAGGAGAAAGAAAAGTAATTTTCACCTTAATTGTACCAACTGCAGTGATGATTCAAAAAAATATACTTGCCATGTGTTATTTACAGAAGTCATGGGGCTGATAACTCACAGGCGTCCTGGGCGTGCAGTTTTAACTAGCTACCTAGCCGGATCAAAGCACGGTTAATAGTATAACCAACTGCTAGCTATAACATGTTTTCATCTATAGCAAATGTAATAGCCAACAGGTATACTAGTTAGCTAGTTAGGTACAAGAAAATACTACTCATCCGTCCCATAATATAAGATTTTTTTTCAAGCTATGTTAGCTTGAAAAATCATATTATATCATGGGATGGAGGGAGTACTTTATTGGTGTATGACTCACCTTTCATTCTCACAGAGCTTCTTGGAGCCCATGCTACAACCGATTGTAACTCTGCAGCACACTTCTCTTCTCTCTCTTCTAACTCAACAACAATATAATATTTAAATCCTTATAGCTCACTTACATCACCTTACTATACTTGCTCTTATGCAATGCATTAGAAGTCTTTCTACCTTTTCAACTAATCCTAATTACCATGCATGCAAAGTGTGAGTCCCATGCATCCAGCTTCTTGCCCCCGGTGGAATCAACAGGGCCACAATTAAATCAGAGGGGAGAGGAATTAATTATTGGGCCCCACGGTTAATTGGGAGGGAGGGAGACTGGACCCCACAATTGAATGGGGAGATTAATTATCGGGCCCATGGCTGCAAATGGGGTCGCGGGATTTTTGGGGTTTGGTCCCCAAAAGGGTTGCGCCTTGCAATGCATGCTCGCATAAGAGTCGTTCGAATCTTAGGAGTTATTGTATAATATGACAAATAGAGAAAATCTATGGAAAACACAAACTTGCCATCCTTGTAACAACAACTAACCATTGCAGTTTTGGGGATGTTGGCAACAACAAAAATTCCATTCAAATATGTGGATCATAGTAGGGGCAAAAATACTAACCGAAGAGCGAAATTGCCAAGCATCCATCTCCCCCATCCTTGCTTGCTCCTCCTCCCAGCTTCGCATGTTCTCCGCCTCACAAGCTTGATTCCCTGCCGGAGACGACATTAATGGCCCCATTGAAGGAGCAAGGTCAAAGCGTTGCCAAAAAAGAGTAAACATAATCAGAGCATGTAATATAATTTGTTCACGGCAACAAGATCTCTCGACTCCCGGAAAATTCCCAAGTCCATGCCCCACCGATCTTTTCGTTCCATTAAGAAAAAGCAAAATTGCACGTGTTGGCACCGGAAATCAAAATGCACCGTGCCCCCACGACCCACCGACCCCTCTTTTCCTTCATCAAAGCAAAAACATATGTGTGGTGGCTAGAGAAATGGCTTGCCCTGCTGCTAAATTCAGGTCGCCATTTGGACACCCTTTGGTGGAAAATCGAACGAACGCCCCAGAGAACGTGTCGATTATGCTAGAATGTAACACATGTAGCAGTGAGGCAACCGAACCCCAACCCCCCCCCCCCCCCCCTTGCTTGAACCAAAATGTGTGCTCGTCTTCAAATTGCCGAACCCCTAAAAAATGCGAACCATAAATCCATCGTGATTAGGTGAGGAAGAGGAGGAACGATGACCATACCTTACCCAAAGGAGCGCGTCGACAGATTTCAGGGAGGGCGTCGGTGTATCCTCTAGATGCTCACAGAGGGGCGTTGGCACAACGAGCAAATGTGGTTGGATGCGATGTTGGGGATATACTAATGGGATGAGGCGATGGAGATATAGCGGTGAGCGAGAGAGAAGAAGTCAGAGTATGAGAAATAAATGCAAGGGTGTAGACTCTTTGACCCACGACGCCAGCTTCATGATTTGTGCTACCAAATGGACGTTGATCTTTGCGTCGCACGAACACGTGCTGGAGCGAACGGTGAGTCACTGCACCGCACTGAGTGGTGCCACGCTGGCAATGCACGAAGACTCGGGTGAGGTGTCATGCTGAGAGGTCAGCGTCGTGTCATGCTAGAAATCAGTTGGTTACCTTTTTCGTCTTTCCAGCTAGTTTTTCCAACCCCCTTCGTTCACCATCGTGCTTGTATGTCCTCCCCATTTCCCTCCTTTAGCAATTTTTTTGCCGTCCAGCCCCCATTCCACCATTTTCCATCCCTCAATTGGTTTCTTCTCATCCCTTTGTTTTTTAGATCAAAAGACGCAAGGAGCACCCATATTTAAATTAATAAAGTGAACAAATACCATCATACACAAACGGTAATATCATTACAAGCAAACTGAGCACAAGAGAAAATATTACATGCCATCTCATGACAAGAAGCAAGAGCAAGAAACTAGGAGGTCATGCACCCCTTTGTCTGAGTGTTTCACTTGCCCTCATTCATCCCCTCCCGAGTGGTGGAGCCAGAAATTTCCTCCTCGGTATTACTCCTATAAAGGATGGTGGCGTACCCACCTTCCCAAGCTGCTTGTTGGAGGACAGAGCCTCATGGCCATCTCCGAGGCATATTTCTCCCTTAGTGGTTTTGGTGATTGATGACAATGCATTTGCGGACTAATCGTGTGCATTGAGAATTTCAGATAATCTATCTTATGGCACAAGAAGATTTGAACCCCTTTGGATATTTATGAAGATGGTGTTTTCGTGCGTTTCTTTTTCGGTGGACTTGAGTCGTTGGAACACCGTACTATTAAGAGGGGATCTGCTTCAGAAAGGTTTGGGTGGAATCAACACATACACTATATCTGTGCACCCTCGTTCTTTCCCGGCAATTGAGCTTGTCCCTCCTTAGTGTTTGAACCTTGCCAGAATGGGCTAAGCGGTAGTACCACTCTGCTCAATGATAGTACTACTCCAGCGGTACTGCCGCTGTGTAGTACAGCTCCCCGCTTAATTTGTTGGTTCTGTAAACAGGCAATAGTAGAGCGGTAGTTCGCCGCGATAGTACCGCTCCTGTGGTACTACGGGGCTAACAGCCTCTCAACTACCGTAGGTTTACTAGACACCTACAGGCTAAGCGGAAGTACCGTTGCTAGCTATGGAGTACGCTCCAGCGGAACTACCGCCACTACAAAAAAAAGACACATCCGTGGCATTTTGGGCCGAACAAAAAAAATTGTCATACTTATGACACTTCTATGACGATAATTGTGACAAAACCCGGTATCATCATAGATGTGGTGGGCTCCTACTTATATGACAAAAAATCATGACAAAAATGGACTTTTCGTCCTGGGCGGGCCGGAGATGCAGCTGCATTAAATTCTTTGGGCCGTCCATGACGGAGAAAACCGTGGTAGAAGTGAGGGCGAGGAAAATATTGGGGTGTTCCCAGTTACGGTGGGTGGTCGGGGCCGAGCGATGCACGGAGGTTTGTGCGTTTCTCTCGTACACGCACGCGCGTGGGTGAGAGGCATTGGGCTCTAACTTAACCCGAGCGAGGCGTTCACCTACTGAACCCGAGCAATTGCACTGCAGGCTACACGTTACTGAACCCGAGCGATCGATCGATGGCTGTTAACTGAACCCGATCGAGCGACTCCTTTGCTACTGCTGCTAACTAAAGCCGATCGATGATGCCTCTGGATGAACAGTGAGCGCTGCTAGGGGGGTTGGATGAACAATTCCCGGTGGGGGTGGATGAACAGGACCCCGTGGTGTTGCCTATGGATGAACAGGACCCCGATCGATCGAGCCGGTTGGGGCTGGATGAACAAGACCCCGTGAAGGACTGGATGAACAATAGACGGTGGAGGGCTAGATGAACAGTAGCCCGTGGAGGGGTGGTTGAACAGGAGCCCGTGGAGAGGGTTAGTTGAACGGTAGCCGGTGGAGTAGCGCACGGTGGAGGCTGGATGAACAGGAGCCCGTGGATGAACACTCGCAGGTGGAGGCTGGAGGAGGTCGACGGTGGATGAATAGTAGCCCGTGGAGGCTGGAGGGGGTCGACGGTGGAGATGAACAGTGTCCCATGGAGTCCCGTTTTGCGGTATGCCACACTCCTCCCGATGAATAGGACCCCCGTTTCGACCGTAGCGCTCCAACACAAGTCCGTTTCCTCCGTTTTGCGGTTCGCCACACCCCTCCCGTTCAACAGGACCCCGTTTCGACCGTAGGAGATCCGTTTTCTCCGTTTTGCAGTACGCCAGACCCCTCCCGATGAACAAGATCCCGTTTCAAATGTGGTCGGTCGAACACAAGGTCGTTTCCTCCTTTGTGCGGTACGCCAGGCCTCGTTTCCATCGGCTGTTCCATCCAAAATGGTTGGCTCCCACGTGTTCCATTGCCTCCCGATGAACACAACGCGTTCTGTTGCCTCCCCATCAACACGACGACGACGCAGTTTCTCCTTTCCGACCCAGCCATGTACACGAGCCCTGGCCGTACGTATGCGTGAGTAGGCATTCGAGACCCCCCCTGTATGTACGTACGTGATCGTATTTTCTTTCTTGCACACTGGCTGCTGTACGTACGTGTACATGCTACGTGCGTGCCTCTACTACGACACGTGCACGCCTCTACATCGACCAGTATGTACGTACACGTTCGCGACCAGAATGACAACGCTACGTACGCTTCGACCAGGTGGGTCCCGACTGTCAGGCACTTCCTTGCGTGCGAAGATGTAGCTGGTGGGTCCCAGCAGTCAAGGGGGCGAATCGATTTTTTTGCCCGGACGCACTTCCTTGCGTGCGAAGATGTAGCTGGTGGGTCCCAGCAGTCAGGGGGAAACATTTTTTTCGCGAAATATGATGGCCCGTCCGGTGGGTCTCCGCTGTCAGGTAGAGGAATAATTATTTTGCGCGTAATAAGGAGGCACTTCCTTGCTACGACTGTGGACCCAGTTGTCAGCCTCTCCATGTACAGTCCACGTCCGATGGAAGCCGTTCCTTGACCACGTTGACCACGCCGCGCCGAGAGCACCAGGGCGGTGGACGACGGCGAGGCCTAGAAAGGGGACGACGCGGAGCAAGGGAAGATGCGGCAGTGGATGCCCACGCGTGGAGGAGTATGAGGGTTCACTGGTTCACTTTGGTGTGAGGCTGCCGTCGCCGTAGAATAACAGGGGGTGTGGGTGAGTAGAGGGATGCCTGGCCAGCGGTGGGAGTAGTAGGGGGCGGTGAGGCATCCGCCGCATCGCAGCCGGCCACGGGAGGCAGGAGCACGAGGCATGACCGGCGCTGGTTTGGGCGGCTGGAGCAAGAATACCAGAGGTTGAAGAGGCACTACGGCCGTTGGATGGACATCGTACGGTCACTGGAGCTAGAATCGTGCATATTGACTAAGTTGACAAAGCCCTCCGTCCTCATCAACTTAGTAGGCCCACAAGTCAGCCTGCCACTATACTGGGTCCCAGCTAGCAGGAGAGTATTCATTTTTTTGTGCGTAATAAGGAGGCACTTCCTTGCGTGCGAAGATATAGCTGGTGGGCCCGAGTTGTCAGCGGCGGTAACGTTTTTTTCATGAAATACAGAGGCTCTTTCGGTGGGTTCTAGATGTCAGGTGGAGGAATCATTATTTTGCGCGTAATAAGGAGGCATTTCCTTGCGTGCGGTCGTGGACCCAGCTGTCAGCCTCTCCACGTACGGTCCACTTCAGATGCATGTTGGTCGTTGACCATGTTGACCAGGCCGCGCTGAGAGCACCAGGGTGGTGCACGACGGCGAGGCCTAGGAGGGGAACGACACGGAGCCAGGGAAGACTTGGCAGTTGTTTCCCACGCGGAGGGGAGTACGACTATACGAGGGTTTACTGGTTCATCTGTCGTCACCGGAGAATAACAGCAGGTATGGATGATGGCTAGGCCAGCGATGGGAGTATGATGGGGCGGTGAGGCCTGCGCGGCAGCACAGCCGGCCGCGGAGAGGAGGGAGCAGGCAGTCCCGCCGGCGCTTGTTTGAGCGGTTGGAGCAGGAAGAGCAGAGATTGAAGAAGCACGACGACCGTTGGATGTACATCCAACAGTCACTGCTTGTGCGTCAACCTTTTTTTAGAAAGCCTCAAATCTGTGGAAAACAGCATACAACCCATCTGCCATTATTTCTAATTATTTACAACCCATTTGCTAATTCTTAAGGTTTTTTGAGCCCATATTCTTTTTGTTAGCATTACAGCCCATATTGTGGCCACAGTTAAAAAATTATACGAAAATTTGCATATTTAGGTGCGGTCCGAACTGTTTTTAATCCCGAAATTTCGAGTCACATTCAAACTGATTTTAAAAATAAATGTATGTCAATATAAAATCCAACAAATTGTCCACGCATAAAAATCAATGCAATTTAAAATCTCGAAATAAAAAAAATTGAAACTAATTGCCGGTTTGATGTGTTTTAAAAATGTACAGCCCATTTCTCATTACTAATAGGCCATTCTCTCAGCCAGCCGAATGAAACTCTCCTTGTCTTGAAACATTTGCAGCCCAACAAACCTGACAAAGCGACTTACTTGGCAAATCACAAAAAACTGGGTTTTGGCCGCGGACCCAGCTGTCAGCCTCTCCACGTACAGTACTCTTTCGATGGAAGTCGGTCATTGACCACACTGACCACGCCATGCCGAGAGCACCAAGGTGGTGGACGACGATGAGGCCTAGGAAGGGGACGACGCGGAGCCGGGAAGACGTGACAGTGGGTGCCCACGCGGAGAGGAGTACGAGGGTTCACTGGTTCGGTTGCGGTGTGAGGCTGCCGTCACCGCAGAATAACATGGCCAAAGAAAGCTATCCCTACAAAATCATATAGTCTGGCTATGCTCCATCTTCACCACACAAAATATT
Organism: Triticum urartu; assembly: GCF_003073215.2. Taxonomy (NCBI): domain Eukaryota; kingdom Viridiplantae; phylum Streptophyta; class Magnoliopsida; order Poales; family Poaceae; genus Triticum; species Triticum urartu. The sequence continues at coordinate 598,071,636 of NC_053026.1, forward strand.
TAAATCATGCACAACCCCGATGACAAGCCAAGCAATTGTTTCATACTTTTGATGTTCTCAAACTTTTTCAATCTTCACGCAATACATGAGCGTGAGCCATGGACATAGCACTATAGGTGGAATAGAATGGTGGTTGTGGAGAAGACAAAAAGGGAGAAGATAGTCTCACATCAACTAGGCATATCAACGGGCTTTGGAGATGCCCATCAATAGATATCAATGTGAGTGAGTAGGGATTGCCATGGAACGGATGCACTAGAGTTATAAGTGTATGAAAGCTCAACAAAACAAACTAGTGGGTGTGCATCCAACTCGCTTGCTCATGAAGACCTAGGGCATTTTGTGGAAGCCCATCATTGGAATATACAAGCCAAGTTTCATAATGAAAGATTCCCACTAGTATATGAAAGTGACAACATAGGAGACTCTCTATCATGAAGATCATGGTGCTACTTTGAAGCACAAGTGTGGTAAAAGGATAGTAGTATTGCCCCTTCTCTCTTTTTCTCTCATTTTTTTTGGGCCTTATCTTTTTTTATGGCCTCTTTTCTCTTTTTTTTATTTGGGCTTCTTTGGCCTCTTTTATTTATTTATTTTCATCCGGAGTCTCATCCCGACTTATGGGGGAATCATAGTCTCCATCATCCCGACAATGCTCTAATAATGATGATCATCACACTTTTATTTTTCTTACAACTCAAGAATTACAACTCGATACTTAGAACAAGATATGACTCTATATGAATGTCTCCGGCGGTGTACCGAGATGTGCAATGATGCATGAGTGACATGTATGAAAGAATTATGAACGGTGGCCTTGCCACAAATACGATGTCAACTACATGATCATGCAAAGCAATATGACAATGATGAAGCGTGTCATAATAATGGAATGGTGGAAAGTTGCATGGCAATATATCTCGGAATGGCTATGGAAATGCCATAATAGGTAGGTATGGTGGCTGTTTTGAGGAAGGTGTATGGTGGGTTTATGGTACCGGCGAAAGTTGCGCGGTACTAGAGAGGCTAGCAATGGTGGAAGGGTGAGAGTGCGTATAATTCATGGACTCAACATTAGTCATAAAGAACTCACATACTTATTACAAAAATCTATTAGTTATCGAAACAAAGTATTACGCGCATGCTCCTAGGGGGATAGATTGGTAGGAAAAGACCATCGCTCGTCCCCGACCGCCACTCATAAGGAAGGCAATCAATAAATAAATCATGCTCCGACTTCATCACATAACGGTTCACCATACGTGCATGCTACGGGAATCACAAACTTCAACACAAGTATTTCTCAAATTCACAACTACTCAACTAGCATGACTCTAATATTACCATCCTCATATCTCAAAACAATCATCAAGTATCAAACTTCTCTTAGTATTCAACACACTCATAAGAGAATTTTATTATTCTTGAATACCTAGCATATTAGGATTTTAAGCAAATTACCATGCTATTAAGACTCTTAAAAAAATCTAAGTGAAGCATGAGAGTTCATATATTTATTAAAAATAAAACTACCACCATGCTCTAAAAGATATAAGTGAAGCACTAGAGCAAATGACAAACTACTCCAAAAGATTTAAGTGAAGATCAATGAGTAGTCGAATAATTATGCAACTATGTGAAGACTCTCTAACATTTAATAATTTCAGATCTTGGTATTTTATTCAAACAGCAAGCAAAGAAAAATAAATGACATTCTAAGAATGGCAAACATCATGTGAAGAAGCAAAAACTTAGGATCAACCGAAACTAACCGATAGTTGTTGAAGAAGAAAGGTGGGATGCCAACCGGGGCATCCCCAAGCTTAGATGCTTGAGACTTCTTGAAATCTTGGGGTGCCTTGGGCATCCCCAAGATTGAGCTTTTGTGTCTCCTTAATTCCTCTCATATCACGATCTCCCTAAATCTCAAAAGCTTCATCCACACAAAACTCAACAAGGACTCGTGAGATAAGTTAGTATAAACCATTGCAAAAACCTTATCATACTCTACTGTAGCGAATCACTAAAATTATTATTCAACATTTCATACTGAATGCCTCTACATATTTAATAGTCCTATCCTCAAGTAGAATCATTAAAGAAGCAAACATATGCAAACATAACAGCAATCTGCCTAAACAGGATAGTCTGTAAAGAATGCAGCAACATCCATACTTCCCTAACTCCAAAAATTATGAAAGAAAATTCCCACTGTAGTAAATTTATCAGAGCTTAATATGCAAAAGGTTTCAACATTTTATCACATTATGAATTTTCTAGGGAATTATTGCAACAGCGGTAAACTTTCTGTTTTCAAACAGCAACATGTGGACTTCTCAAATAGGCATAGTAAAGGCTATCAATGCTACTTTTATTGAAATAAAAGATGCAAAACATTGTTCTAAATAACAGAAAGCAAATCCTAACAAAATAAATTGACGCTCCAAGCAAAACACATATCATGTGGCGAATAAAAATATAGCTCCAAGTAAAGTTACCGATGAACGAAGTCGAAAGAGGGGATGCCTTCCGGGGCATCCCCAAGCTTAGGCTCTTGGTTGTCCTTGAATATTAACTTGGGGTGCCTTGGGCATCCCCAAGCTTAGGCTCTTTCCACTCCTTATTCCATAGTCCATCAAATCCTTACCCAAAACTTCAAAAACTTCACAACACAAAACTTGAAGTAGAAAACTCGTAAGCTCCATTAGTATAAGAAAATAAAACAACACTTCAAGGTACTGTAATGAAATCATTCTTTATTTATATTGGTGTTTATAAACTATTTTACTAGCCATAGATTCATCAAAATAAGTAAACAACACATGAAAAACAGAATCTGTCAAAAACAGAACAGTCTGTAGTAATCTGGATCAAACGTATACTTCTGGAACTCATAAAATTCTCAAATAAATTGCTGGACCTGAGGAATTTATCTATTAATCATCTGCAAAAATAATTAACTAAATATCACTTTCCAAATAAAAATGTCAGTAATTCTCGTGAGCGCTAAAGTTTCTGTTTTTTTTACAGCATGATCAACAAGACTTCTCCCAAGTCTTCCCAAAGGTTCTACTTGGCACAAACACTAATTAAAAGAATAAAACCACATCTAAACAGAGGCTAGATGAATTATTTATTACTAAACAGGAACAAAAATCAAGAAACAAAAATAAAATTGGGTTGCCTCCCAACAAGCGCTATCGTTTAACGCCCCTAGCTAGGCTTGATGATTTCAATGATGCTCACATAAGGGATAAGAATTGAAACATAAAGAGAGCATCATGAAGAATATGACTAGCACATTTAAGTCTAACCCACTTCCTATGCATAGGGATATTGTGAGCAAACAACTTGTGGGAACAATAATCAACTAGCATAGGAGGGCAAAACAAGCATAACTTCAAAACTTTAAGCACATAGAGAGGAAACTTGATATTATTGCAATTCCTACAAGCATATGTTCCTCCCTAATAATAATTTTCAGTAGCATAATGAATGAATTCAACAATATAACCAGCACCTAAAGCATTCTTTTCATGATCTACAAGCATAGAAAATTTACTACTCTCCACACAAGCAAAATTCTTCTCATGAATAATAGTGGGAGCAAACTCAACAAAGTAACTATCATGGGATTGAAAATTGAAATCAAGATGACAAATTTCATTGTTATAATTATTCTTTAAAGCATACATGTCATCACAATAATCATCATAAATAGGAGGCATGCTTTCATCATAATAAATTTGCTCATCAAAACTTGGGGGACAAAAAATATCATCTTCATCAAACATAGCTTCCCCAAGCTTGTGGCTTTGCATATCATTAGCATCATGGATATTCAAGGAATTCATACTAACAACATTGAAATCATGCTCATTATTCAAATATTTAGTGCCAAACATTTTATGGATTTCTTCTTCTAGCGCTTGAGCACAATTATCCTTTCCATCATACTCACGAAAGATATTAAAAAGATGAAGCGTATGAGACAAACTCTATTCCATTTTTTGTAATTTTCTTTTATAAACTAAACTAGTGATAAAACAAGAAACTAAAAGACTCGATTGCAAGATCTAAAGATATACCTTCAAGCACTCACCTCCCCGGCAACGGCGCCAGAAAAGAGCTTGATGTCTACTACACAACCTTCTTCTTGTAAACGTTGTTGGGCCTCCAAGTGCAGAGGTTTGTAGGACAGTAGCAAATTTCCCTCAAGTGGATGACCTAAGGTTTATCAATCCGTAGGAGGCGTAGGATGAAGATGGTCTCTCTCAAGCAACCCTGCAACCAAATAACAAAGAGTCTCTTGTGTCCCCAACACACCCAATACAATGGTAAATTGTATAGGTGCACTAGTTCGGCGAAGAGATGGTGATACAAGTGGTATATGGATAGTAGATAAAGGTTTTTGTAATCTGAAAATATAAAAACAGTAAGGTAACTAATGATAAAAGTGAGCGTAAACGGTATTGCAATGATGGTAAACAAGGCCTAGGGTTCATACTTTCGCTAGTGCAAGTTCCCTCAACAATAATAACATAATTGGATCATATAACTATCCCTCAACATGCAACAAAAACCACCTCAAAGTTATTCTTTCCAATCAATCCGTTGGGCTATTCCTATAAGTGTCACAAACAGCCCTAGAGTTCGTACTAGAATAACACCTTAAGACACAAATCAACCAAAACCCTAATGTCACCTAGATACTCCAATGTCACCTCAAGTATCCGTGGGTATGATTATACGATATGCATCACACAATCTCAGATTCATCTATTCAACCAACACATAGAACCTCAAAGAGTGCCCCAAAGTTCTACCGGAGAATCACGATGAAAACGTGTGCCAACCCCTATGCATAGGTTCATGGGCGGAACCCGCAAGTTGATCACCAAAACATACATCAAGTGAATCACGTGATATCCCATTGTCACCACAGATACGCACGGCAAGACATACATCAAGTGTTCTCAAATCTTTAAAGACTCAATCCGATAAGATAACTTCAAAGGGAAAACTCAATCCATTACAAGAGAGTAGAGGGGGAGGAGAAACATAAGATCCAACTATAATAGCAAAGCTCGCGATACATCAAGATCGTGCCAAATCAAGAACACGAAGAGAGAGAGAGAGATCAAACACATAGCTACTGGTACATACCCTCAGCCCCGAGGGGAAGAACTACTCCTCCTCGTCATTGAGAGAAAGGCAACGGGGAATTCAAATGCAACGACGGTGCAACTAGGGTGAGGGTCTCCCCCCCTCACGGCAAGGGCGGTGCCGGAAGAACAAGGGCTTCGAATTGAAAAACCTTTTTGGTTGGCTACAGAAGGGTGCGGCGGCGGAAAAACTAACCAGCAATTTAATCTTCCCTGTTTCCGGAAGTTTTAATAATACGTGGGTCATAATAAACGAAAATGGCTGGAGAGGGAAGTGTTACCGTCGATGGCACCCGAAAGGGAGTTGGGGCCCAACGAGGCAGGGGCGCCTCCCAGTGGTGGTGGGCCGCGACCCCTACCCTTGTGAGACTCCCTTTCAATCTTCCTTGACGTTAGTGGGTCCAAGCTACGCCGGAGTGGTTTCCTCTATTCCAAAAAATTAGACTTCTCCCCAGTTGAATTTATCGTTCCCCCGTTTGTTGACTCCGATTTGTGGAAAAATATTTCCCTTTTTTTTCGCTCGAAAACATGAATGGCATAAAGCAATCAAAAATTATAGATACGTTGGAGACGTATCAGTAAACTCCATGATCGGCGCCCAATCAGATTCGATAGGCACGGGCGCAGGCGGTTCGGAGTCCGTGGCTGGGGAGGAATCCGGTAGTTCGGCGTCACGGCTCTCGTGGAGGGTAAGGTCGATACTCGGCTCGATCGCCGATGAGAGTGCGGCCTCCATGGCGGGGTCTATCCACCCGTCCATGGATGGCGAAGCTGGTTCCGAATTGAGGGTCGGAGTGGTTGCTGGTGCGATCTCCTAAACACTGTCTGATGGTAGAGCTAAATCATGTGGCGCACAAGGCAGGGGCTCAAATCCGTCGAAGTTCAAGTCTCCACGGATATCGACCGTGTAGTTCAAGCTTCCAAACCTGACCTGGTGGCCAGGGGTGTAACTCTCGATCTGTTCCAGATGGCCAAGCGAGTTGGCCCGCAGTGCGAAGCCGCCGAACACAAAGATCTGTCCGGGGAGAAAATTCTCACCCTGGACTGCATCGCTATTGATGATCGAAGGAGCCATCAAGCCTAACGGCGACGACACAGAGGAACTCTCAATGAAAGCACCAATGTCGGTGTCAAAACCGGCGGATCTCGGGTAGGGGGTCCCGAACTGTGCGTCTAAGGCGGATGGTAACAGGAGGCAGGGGACACGATGTTTTACCCAGGTTCGGGCCCTCTTGATGGAGGTAAAACACTACGTCCTGCTTGATTATTCTTGATAATATGAGTAGTACAAGAGTTGATCTACCACGAGATCGGAGAGGCTAAACCCTAGAAGCTAGCCTATGGTATGATTGTATGTTGTCCTACGGACTAAAACCTTCCGGTTTATATAGACACTGAGGGGGCTAGTGTTACACAAGGTCGGTTACAAAGGAGGAGATATACATATCCGTATTGCCTAGCTTGCCTTCCACGCCAAGTAGAGTCCCATACAGACACGGGACGAAGTCTTCAATCTTATGTCTTCATAGTCCAACAGTCCGGCCAAAGGATATAGTCCGGCTGTCTAGAGACCCCCTAATCCAGGACTCCCTCACTCAGGTTTAAATACCTAGCCGCTCCAACCAGATGTACAACTGAGACAGCAGTTGGAACAGGTCTACCAAATCATTGTCTTCACCAAGCTCACTGGTTCTATTTCCTCAACTCTTTCATTTCCTCATAACTATGTTGAGTGCTTGTTCGTATCTGTGTTTGAAGACTTTGACCGAAGACTTTCTCAATTTCCTCAGTTCAATTTCTTCAGCATGTTTGTCTTCATCCTGTGTTATCATGTGTTTACGCTTTCTGTACTCTGTGCTTGTCTTCATTTCATCATGATGACTATGCTTGTGTTCTGTTATGTTTACTTTTGAGTACTTATTCCACTGCTAGTAGTTCTTCGCTAAGGAATTTCCTCACCTGCAAATTCCTCAGTGAAAAATTCATAAAAATCGCCTATTCACCCCCCTCTAGTCGATATAACGCACTTTCAATTGGTATCAGAGCAAGGTACTCCCTTGTTCTGTGTGATTTTGGTTTAACCGCCTGGACTTTTAGTTATGTCGACCACAGGAATGAAGACTGTGTCATGCCCCATCTTTGACAGTCACGAGTATCCCAAGTGGAAGGCCATGATGAAGAAGCGCCTCATGGCGATGAACAGCGAGCTGTGGACCGTCACTGAGATTGGTCTGACCGCTCTGTGCAAGATGGCGGAAGCTGATGACATTCGCAAGTACACTCTTCTCAACCTCATAGCGAAGGATGTCATCTGCTCCTGTCTGTCTCAAAATCAGTTCAGGAATATCATGCATCTCGATCATGCGAAGCTTATCTGGGGCCGTCTCTCTGTGGTCTATGAAGGTCATCGAACCCGTCATGATCCTTGGTTTGAGGACTTCAAGGAATCTCTCAAAGCAATGACATTCAAACCAGAATCATCATCTTCTGCATCATGCCTTATGGCAAAAGATGCTAAGGTAACTGAATGCTATCTATCTGAATCCAGTGATGATGAATCTGGTGATGAATTTGGACCCAGCTATGTCAAACTTGCTTCCCTTGCCACTAAACAACAAAGAGCTTTGGAAAAAGTTCAATACATGCTAAATAAGAGTGATGATATGTTGGGAGAAGAAATGGATCAGTCCAAAACTTTGGCTGAGAGTCTTCAGAGGCTTCAGTCTAAGTTTGACACCCTTCAAGGTCATCATAACACTCTCTTATCTAATCATGAGAAGCTTTTATATGAATTTCTTCAAAGAAAGCAAGATCTTGAAAAGCTAAGAGTGGGTTATGAAGATCTTCAGAAGGAGCGTGATTCATTACTTGCTCAATAAATCAGCGCTTCTCAGGAAGAATTTGTTCCTCCATGCTTGAAGTGCATTGAACGTGAATATGCTAATTCTTCACCTAAATGTTCAAATACTGCTAATGTTTCAAATTCTTCACCTGCCTCTGCTATCACTAATTCCTCATCTAAGGACATTTCTAGTATCACTGAAGATGCAGGGATGAAGGAATTGTACATGACAGGCATGTACAAAAGCCTCAAAGGGCATCAGACTCTTTGTGATGTGCTTAAAAAGCAGATCCTCAACAGGAACCCTAGGAAAGAGGGTATTGCCTTTGAGAGGAAACTCAATGCTGATGGTACATATTGGAAGCGTGAGCAGTACCCCAAAACCTCATGGGTTGCTGCAAAGGGACCTCTAGTTGATCCATCTAACTTATTTGGCTTTGCATGTGAATCTCCTTGTTCTGATGATGAGTCATTTGACTCCGACTATAAACTGTTCAAAAATCAGAATGGTGAAATATTTGCTAGACATGTTGGCACTAACTGCAGGAACGGTCCTCCTATGAAGAAAATCTGGGTTCCCAAAAGGTGCCTTGAAAGTCTTCACGTGAATGTTCTCAGGACACCATCTGTGAAGAATAGGAACCCCAGATCAATTTCTTCATATGGACCAAATTCCTCAAAAGGATCAAAGTCCTCATATGAATATCATCGTGCTAACAACTCTGTTTCGCAGGGAAGAGCTAAGGGCTATAAATATGAGCATTATTCTTCTAATCATTATGTTCATAAGTCCTCGAAGAATTTCTCTGCTTATTCATATGCTTATCCTAACCCCTCTTATGTGAAACGAAATGGACTGGCTTCTATGCCACCTTTCTCGTATGGAGCTCGCAGAGTGATGAACTATTTGCCACCCCTTCAGATGTGGGTGGTGAAGAAAAAGAACTAATCTCTTCTGTAGGGTCAGGTCTCCAGACATACGTAATCGTCTGAAGAATTTGCTGGAGACCTGAATGTGCCTGAAAGGACGCAGGCTAATCATGAAGAAATGAACTTTCATTTCTCACATCCTCATACTGCTTTATCTGTTCTCTTGCTTGATGAAATTGATCTGATGAATTGATATCATATTCTTCACTGATGAAGTATATGAGTTTGTAAGTTGCACTAATTCATCTGCAGGATGATCAACCCAAAGCCACCGAGTGGGTCCTCGATAGTGGATGTACGAATCACATGACTGGTGACAAGAATCTATTGATGGATGCTCCCTTATCACCATCGCATCTGAAGCATATCATCTTCGCTGACAAAGGCAAAAGTCAGGTATTGGGTCTAGGTAAGGTTGCGATCACAAAGGATCGACACATGGACAAAGTCATGCTTGTCGAGTCCTTAGGATACAACCTCATGTCTGTCTCAATGCTTTGTGATCTTGATATGGTTGTTGTCTTTGGCAAGTACCGTTGTGTTGTGGTTATGGAAGCTGACAATTCCAAAGTCTTTGAAGGCTTTAGGAGAGGAGACCTGTATATTGTTGATTTCTCTATAGGACCGCAACCGGCCGTGTGTCTACTTGCAAAAGCTTCAGAAGGCTGGCTCTGGCATCGACGACTTGGTCATGCAGGCATGAGGAATTTGCACATGCTTGCGAAGAAGAAGCATGTCATTGGCATCGATAATGTCAAATTCCTCAAGGATCACTTATGCGGAGCCTATGAAGCTGGGAAGATGACAAAGGCTAAACATCTAGCGAAGACTATCATGATCACCACTCGTCCATTTGAATTGCTTCACATGGATCTCTTCGGTCCTAACCATTATTCTGCAGTCTCAAATGATGCATCTCAATATGGCTTTGTTATTGTTGATGATTACTCTCGATACACATGGGTACACATTGTTACTTACAAACATGAAGTGCAGGAAGTCTTCAAACGATTTTCCTCGAGGGCTTCAACCAACTTTGGTGTGAAGATCAAGCACATCAGAAGTGACAATGGAACTGAGTTCAAGAATTCTGGTCTTGATGACTATCTTGATGAACTTGGTATTACTCATGAGTTATCTGCTCCTTATACTCCTCAGCAGAATGGCGTCGTGGAGCGCAAGAACAAGACTCTTGCTAAGATGGCTCGCAATATGCTTGATGAATAAAAAACGCCTCGTCGTTTCTGGATTGAGGCAATTGATACTGCGTGCCACATCATCAACAGAGTATATCTTCAAAAATTCTTCAAGAAGACTGCCTATGAACTCCTCACTGATAAGAAACCCAATGTAAGTTATTTCAAAGTAGTGCTAAATGTTGGATTAGAGATCCTCATCACAACTCAAAATTTGCACCCAAAGCACATGAAGGTTTTATGCTTGGTTACGGAAAGGACTCGCACACCTACAGAGTTTTCAACGACGTTCTTCACAAGGTTGTTGAAACTGTAGATGTGCGGTTTGATGAAACTAATGGCTCGCAAAGAGAGCACCTACCTTCTGTGATAGATGAACCAACACCTGAGGAAACTATCAAGTTCAAGGCTACTGAGGATGTCATTCCTACTGAGGATCTGCTGAAGAATTCATTCCAGAACATGAAGAATGTCGAGCTAATGCACCTGAAGAAAATACTGAAGAAAATGGTGCTGAAGAAAATGCTGATCAAATTCCTCAACGACAACCCGCTCATCCTCGTGTTGCAAAAGATGTGCAAGTTGAAAAGATCATCAATGACATTAAAGCGCCAGGTCCTCTCACACGCTCAAAAGCTTCACATTTATTTAACTTTTGTGGGCACTATGCTTTTGTCTCTATCATAGAGCCCACTGCTAAGGTAGATGAAGCATTTCTGGAGCTTGAGTGGATTCAGGCCATGCAAGAAGAATTACATTAGTTTGAGCTCAACAACGTTTGGGAACTGGTTAAACGTCCAGATCCTCGCAAGCACAATATCATTGGCACAAAATGGATCTATCGCAACAAGTAAGACGAAAATGGCCTTGTGGTAAGGAATAAGGCACGGCTTGTAGCTCAAGGCTACACACAGGTTGAAGGAATTGATTCCGATGAAACTTTTGCACCTGCTGCTAGACTTGAGGCTATTCGCATATTACTTGCTTATGCTAACCATCATGATATCACTCTATATCAAATGGATGTGAAAAGTGCATTCCTCAATGGTAAGCTTGAGGAAGAAGTATATGTTGCTCAACCCCCAGGTTTTGAAGATCCAAAGCATCCTGACAAAGTCTTCAGACTCAATAAGGCCCTCTATGGCCTCAAGCAGGCCCCACGGGCGTGGTATGATACTTTGAAGGAATTCCTTATGAAGAAAGGCTTCAAACCCGGTTCACTCGACCCTACTATTTTCACTAAATCTTATGATGGTGAATTGTTTGTGTGCCAAATATATGTTGATGATATTATCTTTGGCTGTACTGACCAATGTTATAGTGATGAATTTGCCTATATGATGAGTGAAGAATATCAAATGTCTATGATGGGAGAATTGAAATTCTTCTTAGGTCTTCAAATTCGCCAACAACGCAATGTCATATTCATATCTCAGGAGAAATACCTCAAGGATGTACTGAGGAAATTCGGCATGCAAGATTGCAAAGGCGTCAAAATTCCTATGCCCACAAATGGCCATCTGTGCACTGATGAAAATGGTATCGACTTTGATCATAAGGTATACCGCTCCATGATTGGTTCTTTATTGTACTTATGTGCATCTAGGCCAGATATTATGCTTAGTGTTTACATGTGTGCCCGATTTCAAGCTACAGCGAAGGAATCACACCATAAGGCTATGAAGCATATTCTTCGATATCTAGCTCACACACCAACACTTGGATTATGGTACCCCAAGGGCTCGGCTTTTGATCTCATTGGATATTCTGACTCTGACTATGCTGGTGATCGTGTGGACCGCAAATCAACATCTGGTACATGTCATTTCCTCGAACGATCTTTGGTCTGTTGGTCCTCGAAGAAACAGAACTGCGTATCACTATCTATTGCTGAAGCTGAGTACATTGCCGCTGGTTCTTGCTGTGCTCAATTGCTATGGATGAAGCAAACTCTCAAGGACTATGGCGTCAACATGAAGAATGTGCCTCTCTTCCGTGACAATGAGAGTGCCATCAAGATTGCTCACAACCCAGTTCAGCACTCGAAGACAAAGCACATTCAGATTCGTCATCATTTTCTTCGTGATCATGTGTTGAAGGGCAACATTTCTATTGAGCATGTGAAGACTGAAGAACAGCTAGCCGATATCTTCACAAAGCCCTTGAATGAGAAGATATTTAGCAAGTTGCGGTGTGAGCTAAATATCTTAGAATCTTTGAATGTTCTTTGAAAAGGACACTCATCCTAACACCGAATTTTTTATTAATAGTAAATGATAATTCTATAATTCCGAAACTGGTAAAGGGCTGGTGAAAATTATAAAAATAGGAAGGACGCCAGGAATAATAGCGTCCAGGATGGACTCTATTACTAACTGCGTCCAGGTCTGGACGCTAGTACGGATGGCGTCCAGTCATTGCCCTTTCGTTGGTGCTCTGATTAGGCTCAACCGAGTCGTTTTACTTTGATAGATATAGATTTCATGACCTATATACTCTAATACACCTGCACCCATCGCTTCTTACCTTGCTTGGTGGTAAGCAAGCTCTAGCACGGACATCATCAATCATCACAGGAGCAACATCATCTCACAAGCTGCTTGTCATTAGGATCATTCTCTCATCATTAGGATCATCCATTAGACCTATGGTTGGAGCATGTGAGTTGTTCCATGGCCTCGTTGAATCTTCTTTGTCTGGTCTTGTGTATAATTTATTCAATGGTTACAAACATACATTATATATTTGGCTAGGTTGTTACTTTTGGGCAATACAATTGGTAACTGCTAGTTTATGATAATAGATAAGTTGATCTTGAGTCGGCTGTCGTGCTTTTGCCTCTACGTGTCAGTGCACCACTGCCAGCACTTCTGGAAGCATGGTGTGCCAGTGTCGTAGCCCAACGTGTACCTGCCGCATGGGTGGCACCTCAACCTCGATAGGGTTCTGGTGCCGACCGTGCCGGACTCAGGCCGCACGCAGCTGATGGAGATCCACCATCGTCGTGTCTACTCTTGGACGACCTTTGCCGCAACCCAGCGTCCACAATGGATTCGCAGAACTAGGACACGTAGTTCGCCACTGAGCACGACCAGCATTGTCGGTCGTGCTACAAGGATGCGTCCTGTGCACCATCCACCATCACCGTCGGTCATGGTGAAGGGGGGAGGATTATGAGGCCTACATTGTGGCCCTCGAGGAGGCCACAAGGAGGTCCATTGACGAGGCCGAGCGCAAGGAGCTCGCCAAGTGGCCTAGCCTTGCACACGCACTGGTTGAATCGGCGGCTAGAGTGGAGGCTAACATGCCCCCACCGCCCCTAGCACCGCTTGCGCCCAAGCCTATGGAGGAGGAGCCATGGCCACGGCTTGGGCAATCATGGTCGTGGACGAACACGTTGCCATCGTATATCGTGCATGCCCGTGTGGATGGGCACCATAGACGAGGAGGCCGAGTGGTAGGCTGTAGAGCAGGCGATGAAGGCCGAGCGGCAGAAGAAGCATCAGCTGGTGGTGCAGCAAGTGGCTACGTTGCCAGCCATCCAGCAGGCGTTCCCGTGGATGGAGACGCCGGTCTACGTCGACCTGGCCAAGGAGGAGGAAGAAAATGTTGATGATCTACTGCCCGCCGCTAACTGTTTCTTTTATCTTTTCATTTAATATTTTTTTAGTTTTAATTACTGTAAATTGGATTCTGCTGGCTGTTTTGTAAAAAATTCGAAATCCAGCGCAAATGTGAAATATGTTTGTCCGAGCATCTTCGGACCGGCGGACAAAAGCGGAAATTGACGTCCGGTTGACCGATCCAAATGAACAAAGAACGAACAAAATCTGTATCAGTTTAGGTTGCCGCGTTGGAGTTGCCCTTAGGTCGGACGAAGGCGAGGACTTTTCTAGGCTAGGTTGAACCAAGCATTGGACGCTGCTAAGAATAGCGTCCAGGTGTGGACGTGGTTTGCAACAGCGACCAGGTCTGGACGCTACTATTGATGGTGTCCTTCCTATTTCTTGAAATTCTAACTTATCATTACTAGTTTCGGAATTACAGCATTATTATTTATTATTAATAAAAAAATTGGTCCTAACACTTATGCAAAATTGATGACTTAGATATGCAACACATGAATAAACGTTTTTCTTCAATCAATGAAGAATAACACTCTAAGTGTGAAGAAATTAACGAAGAATTTGATTCTCAGAACCCTATGACAATTATACGCAGTGTCTGAAATCATCATTCTTATATGGTGGGTCACGCCACCACCAAAAGTTGAAAATCCTCAATTTGAGTTTTTTTTGTGTTGAAATTCCTCAGTTGTTCAAATTCTTCAACTTTGCATTGTCTTCAGTGTTATATATATATATATATATATATATATATATATATATAGACGGTCTATTCTGCTAATATTAGCAGAATAACTATTTTGCACACCACTTCGGCACTGCACGCTCAACAGAAGCGTACTGCATCATTTTGACGACGAGCACTGCAATAGAGACTAGTGAACTTTTCGTCGGAAAAAACTGCACGCGTTATTTTTTTGGTACTGTTTTCACTCTAATTTTTTAACCGTTTATCGGAATGAGGCGTGTAATATACCATTGAAAAGCTATGGATTAGGCGCAACTTCGACATGTTGAACACTTTTTGAGATTCCACACGGTTTAAGAGCAGCTTTGAAAATAGTGCGGTGGATGACGAGTGGCAGCGAGCGTTTTTTCGTGTTTTTTCTAAACCGCTTGTTGGAATGAAGCAAATGATACGCCGTTGGATAGATATCATCGAGACGCATCTTTTTCATATATAAATCTTTCTCTAATTCATTACGGTTTAAGAGCAGTTTCAAATTTACTAAATTGCGGAACTCTGTTTTTCAAAAAATTTGAAATTTTCGGTACTGTTTTTGCTCCAGTTTTTGAACCGTTTGTCGAAACGAGGCGTGTAATATGTCGTTGGAAAGCTATGGACAAGGCGCAACTTTCATATGTAGAAATGGTTTTGAGATTACTTATAGTTTTAAGTTAATTTTGAAAATCGTGCGGTGGACGACGAGAGGCAGCGGTCGTTTTTCGCAAAATTTTACAAACCGTTTGTCGAAATGATTCAAATGATATGCCGTTGGAAAGATATCGACGAGACGCAACTTTTTCATGTAGAACACTCTCTAATTCCTTACGGTTTAAGAGCAGTTTTAAATTTACCGAAATGCGGGCACTCTGTTTTTTGCGACACCCAAATCGACGTGGGTACTGTATCAGACAGAAAAGCGCACTGCTTCAGACTAAAAACCGCACTTCATCAGACAAACAAGTGCACTGCATGGTTTCTTTTTTGTGGGACGCAAATTTTCCAAAATGAGGTGGAGTGCACTGCTTCAGACTAAAAACCACACTTTAGCGGACAGACAAGTGCATTGCATGATTTCTTTTTTGTGGAACGCAAATTTTTCCAAACGAGATGGAGTGCACTTCATGCTAAGTGTTGATGAACCGCAATACTATAAAAAGTGAACCTCGAGACTACCGTAAACAGGTCGTGACACTATCGAAAATGAACTGCTTGAGCTTTTTCCAAACTCAATATTTTTTACATGCGTAGACCGGGCAAGTGGACCGCAGGGACTGAGCAAGTGAACCACATGTAATGAGAAGTGAGCTGCTTTCCGAGGTCATAGTTAGTGAACCCATAAAGACTAAAGAACTGCTTCGTTGGTGAGAGTAAACCCTGCGACAGAAACTAGTGAACTACATCTAAAAGGGAATGGACTTCTTTGTGATGTTTTTTAATTGCCATTTTACAAAGGAAACCACAGGAGTGCACTGCACGCATACAGACAACCGCATTGCAAGCATATACACAAGTGAAACTGCCACGTATGACAATACAAATTGTTTTCTCAAAAAACATGAAGTGATGGGGTGCACTACACACATACACACAATGCATTGCAAGCATACACAAAAGGAACTGCACGCGCATGATGCTCGGGGTCGTTATCTTTGTCGGCGAGTGGTGTTTAATTTTCCTTCTTTTTTCCCACACAAGTGAAAAAAAATCCCTGCAACACAGAACAGAAGTAAACCACCGTTGCACACCGTTCAAGTGAAACATAGCAAGAAAAAAAGTGCACTACAGGGGAAAATAAGTGGATTTCTTGTGTATTTTTTTAGAAATTGAACCACATTGCTTCAGAGTTATCTGCAGTGCACTAGGGAAGAAATGGATCGCAGCAGCCTCAGGAATTTCCTATCCACGCATGGAAACTGCACGCCGCGCCCTACCAACTGCTCGACGCCGCGCCAGGAAATTTGGTCAATTTTTCATTTGACAGCGAACTACAAAACAAGATTCAGTGAGCTTCAACACAAAAATCAAATTAACTGCAACAATTGGAGGAGAGGCGGATAGGGCTCTGCCTTGTGCCATGAGCAGCAGCAGCAACCTTCAGCGGCGGAGCAAGGAGCACCCGTGCCGTGGGGTAGGTGGATCCGGTTGCCGTAGACGTGGATCTCGGGCAGCGCAAGGACGGATGCGTAGGAGCCGAGGAGGTTACTCCTCGCCGCAACCCTCACTGGTGGAAGGAGAGATGCAGGGATCCGGTGATGATGAGGGGAGGGACGCGATGGAGGAGATCCGGCCGGGCCTCCACGGGAACCGGCGCGGGGGCTCAACAAGGATGGGCCGATGTGGGGTGGGAGGAGGTAGGTGGAGGAGGATCCCGCCGGATCCGGTGGCCGCGGGAGGAGCCTGAAGATGGGAAAGCCACGGCGGGGGCGGTATGCCCGGATCAACGCCGGCAGTTGCGCTGGGCACCTGGGAGGAGGGAGGTGGCCGGCTCAGGAGGTCGCATCCGGGTAGGTGGCCGGACGGGGGTGGGAGGAGGGAGGTGGAGGAGGATCCCGCCGGATCCGGTGGCCGCAGGGCGGTGGTGGGAGGAGGCACCACCGGATCCGGTGGCTACAGGTCCGGGGGTCGGTGGCTGGACGTGCGGAGCGGTGGCTCTGTGCGGCAGTGGTGACACGTGGGGGGGGGGGGGGGGGGGGGCGCCGAGGGTCATGCCGGGGCGGTGGCTTCTGGGCGAGTGGTGCGCGTGGGTGGAGGTGGGTGGTGGGCGGGCGTACGGGTGTTATCAGAATAAGAGAAGAAGTGTTATTAGAATAAGTAGTCTTAAGGGAGTTATATTAGAATAGACCCACCATATATATATATATATATATATATATTATATATATTATATATGAGTTTATATCATCTACAGCATTCATTTATGGCTATTTTTTCAAGTTGATTTTTTTGCTAAGTGAATGTGATTGGACCCTTCCCCCTCTATGCTATACTCAACCCAATCTGTTCACAAATTCTTCATGCGCGTTTTATTTGAAACTCGTTCAAAATCTTCACTGTGTCCTTGTCAGCTGAAGAAATTGCGAACGGAACTTTAAAATCTATCTTATCTAAATTTTCGGCTTTGCCGCTCAAACCGTTCCGCATCCCACGATATACTTATCTATTCACCCACGACCGCACACGATCTCCACTTCTCAGTATGTGGGTGACACATGTCAAGCGAATGAGAAGGGTCAGGGGCACGTTCGTCCAAATTCTTCAGGCGAACAGTTTTTCACCGTGGCTATAAATACCCCCTTCCCCTTCCTCACTTCCTTTACTCCGCTCTACCTCTCTCCAGCTCGAGCTTCTCAAATAGCGCCGCCGCTACATCATCATCGCCGGTGAGGAAAAGCTTCACTGCCTCGACCTCATCGCTGTCATACTCGCGCGGGCCACGGAAATCTTCACTCCGCCGCCGTCGTAGCTGTCTTCCTCCGCCAAGTTAGGGCGTGGAAGATCTGCACTGATGAACTTCACATCTCCACATACCAGTTCGTCGTGTTCTTCGTCCAGGGTAATTAAAAGTTACTTTTACTGCCCTCTTTGATTCAAATGATTTCTACAAAATCCTCAAAGGTGTTTTTCTTCATATCTTCACACACTAAAACACCTCACATGTCATCTTTTCTTGATTCGTTTCTCTAAGCTATGTTTTTCTTCAAGATTCCTCAAATGTGTGGATTTTCGATCTATACATCTCTGGAACCTAAGAGAAAGAACACTTAGTGAAATTCTTCAAGACTCATCTGGTCAAATTCCTCAAACTTGATCTTTATAAAAAACCTTCTAAGAACGCATATGACCTCTCCAAATTCCTTGCAACTATACTCTGTTCACAGGTACTCATGTCAGCTGATGAATCACTAGGTTCTCATCAACTTAACTCATTTGCAGCGTTCCTCGAAGAAAAGTTGCATACCTCTTCAGAGAATTCAATTGTTCAAATTCCTCAACTGAAGAAAATGGTTGATGATAAGAAGCCACATAAAGGAGGAAAGAGGCCTGAGGTCAACACTGCCTTTGAAATACCTGAGGACATCTATGCTGGGTATTGCACACCCCCTGAAGAAGATAAAAATTAGCGCAAGGTGCGCATTCAAAAGATTGAGAGGAGATGGGCAAGAGAGTGGAGGGAGTACATATATGTCACTCCCAAATATATGAAGAAATTTGCACTAAATCCTCCATGCCCAAGACCTCCATTGGTACATGGTCAAATAGCTGATCCCACCAGCCTCAAGCGTGGTGAGGATTATCCTGATGAATGGGCCAAGCGCCATGCCAAGTTGTCCAAACAAGCAAAAGATGCAATGAGGAAATTCAACGAAGACTCTGCTACCGCTGCTGCTGTTGAGGCCTCTGTAAAGCCGAAGAAGGCCATGCCAAAGAAGCCTGCTCACAAGCCCAGTGCTTCACCAGCAATGCCGTCACGACCAAGTTCCTCAGCTATGCCCTCACGGCAAGATTCCTTAAAGCCCTCACGACCAATTCCTCACGCTGCTCCTACTTCTACAAAATCCTCAGCTCCTCCTCCAAAATCTTCGGCTACTCCGACCAAATCCTCAGCACCTGTGCATCTCGCCACGTGCCAAAGAACCACAGGCATATCTATTGCCTCAGGAGCCTCTACAAGTTCCTCAGCTTCTCCCACTCTTCTGAAGAAGAAGACCTCTGCTGGATGAGGTCCTCGACCAAGTCCTCACAAGAAACAAGTTGCTTTCCAAGTGCCCTCTGATGATGATGAGGCTGATGATGAAGAACTTGCTGAAATCATCAGGGACATGCAACTCAGGGCCGCTAGAGCCAAAGGCAGTAATGTGCCATTAATGCTGGATCTGAAGTTGATCCTAGACTTAATTGACTTGTGGCACAAGGACCCCAACACACCTCTGCCTGAGCTGAACCTCGCTCCTAGTCAAAGTCATGTACTGACTCACTTCATTGATGAAGAGAAGTGGAAATTTGAACAGGGAAGGAGGATGAAGAAAGCGCAGTACAAGAAAGAGAGCTTTCTGAAGCAAAACGTTCTGAAGCTTTCACCTGAAGAACTTGTCGCTCTTCAATCTGAAATCAAGAAACTGAGTGATGAATTTGATCGCTATTATGCTGACTGGCTAGGAGCCAAAGTCAGATTTGTAAAGATAACTGAACAGTTCACTTCCAATGTTGTAGCCCCAACGCAATAGGAAATTCCTCAGTCCCCAGTAACTACTGTAAAAATGGGATCTGATGAACCACATGCCACACCATCTGTCCATGAAGAAATTCCAGCCACTAGTGCTGAAGATCATGTAAATGAAGAATTGAAGTCCCAGGCTGCCACTGAAGCAGCACATGAAATTCCTCAGCCTATGGAACCTGAGATCGAGATCCTGGAGGTTGTGATGCAATTGACTGACACTCCTCACCCCAAGCCAAAGGATCCATTCTCAAAGAAGCAGAAATTCAAGGCTAATGATTTCTTCGGCGAGCACGTGTTCTTCACTAACTACAATCCTTATGACTCTGCTCGTTTAAGGAGGAAGCGTTTCTGGACTGCAAGCCAGGCCAACTTCTATTCTTCACTGCTTTTCAACAAAGACAAAATCTTCTACCATGAGCATATTCCTCACGTGGACATGGAATCATTACCTTGCTTCTCTCCTGTGCTCAGTGTTCTTCATGATGCAGGCCTCCTCAACTTTTGCTCTGACATTGTTGATTGGAATGAAGAGCTTATTCTTGAGTTCTACGCTACATTGCATATCATAGGTGATCCTGAAGATATCAACACCTGGGTCTTGGACTGGATGACCGAAAATACTCACTATAAGGCACCGGCCTCTGAATTGCTTCATGCCCTGCCCATCAGTCCACCTAGTGAAGGAGCTCGCTGCCTGTATCATGAACCAGAACTCACAGCTCATTACATGCAAGTGTTAATGAAGCCTTTGAAGCCCGGTCAAGCCCCAAGGACCAAATTCCTCGTGAAGGATTTACTCTATGTGCCCAGAACCGTCTATCGCATTCTGACGAGGACAATGAGTTGTAAGTGCATCTAGTGCCCCTTAGTGATTTTGGTGTATTGAAGACTTATAGGTTAAGGGACTAATGCGTGTGTGAGTGTACACAGGTCTATAAGTCTATGAGGAGTTTGATATTTACAGGAAAAGTCGACCCCTAAAAATGAATATCTTCGACTGAAGATATTGGTATTTCTGAAAACTTTCATGAAGACTTTGAAAGTGAAGAAATTGGTCTGTCCGTGAAGACTTGATATTCATGCGAGAAATATGAAGCTTGAAGACTTTCATTTTCATAGTTTTGTTTTTCTCTTTCTTGAGGCATAGGAAACACCGTACTGTTAAAGGGGGTCGAGGAAATACTAAGGAAAAATTTCCATGTGATGCTCAACTCAAAATCCTACACCTACCAATCCCTTCGAGTGAAGCCATTGAAAATCTCATACAGTTCAGTCAATTTCTTCAGTGATAGAGACGAAGTTCTTCTGGTCTCTGAGGAATTTGTCCTGACTGAGGAGTTAGGAATTCGCCAGTGCGGATTGCCTACACAGTGAGGAACATGATAGCCCTGAGGATTTTGGTACTCAAAATTCCGACCGTTGCTGTGCTATGCGCCAGCTGTTCCAAAATATCTATCCACCTAACGGTCATATCATTGAAGGGCATTTATGTCTTATCATGTCGGGATGCTCCCTAGGCTATAAATAGCTGCCCCCTACAACCACTAGCTGGTTGAGGCTACTCCGAGAGGAACTGACACTTGTCATTTGAGAGCAACCCATCCTCCGAGGACTTTGAGCGAAAATCATCAAGTGAGGAAAAACCAAAAATCCAAAACCCAAACACCTACAAACCCCAAGTGATTGAGCATCACTGAAGAGATTGATCCTGAGTGGATCTGATGCTTGTTACCTTTGAAGACTGTGCTTCTTCCAGACGGTTAGGCGTCATGGTCTAGAGCATCCAAGAGGAATTGTGGATCGCCGAGTGACCTAGTTTGTGAAGGTTTGGAAGTCGCTTGAAGACTTACCACGAGTGATTGGACGAGGTCTGTGTGACCTTAGTTCAAGGAGAATACGGTGAGGACTGGGTGTCTTGGACTAAGTGTCCTGGACTAGGTGTCCAGGACTAGGTGTCCAGGACTGTGTGTCCTCGAGTTTAAATACTCAGCCGCTCCAACCAGACGTATAACTGAGACAGCAGTTGGAACTGGTCTACCAAATCATTGTCTTCACCGAGCTTACTGGTTCTATTTCCTCAACCTTTTCATTTCATCATAACTGTGTTGTATGTTTGTTCATATCTGTGTTTGAAGACTTTGACTGAAGACTTTCTCAATTTCCTCAGTTCAATTTCTTCAGTCTGTTTGTCTTCATCCTGTGTTATCCTGTGATTACGCTTCCTGTACTCTGTGCCTGTCTTCATTTCATCATGATGACTACGCTTGTATTCTGTTGTGTTTACTTTTGAGTACTTATTCCGCTGCTAGTAGTTCTTCGCTAAGGAATTTCCTCACCGGCAAATTCCTCAGTGAAGAATTTCATAAAAATCGCCTATTCACCCCCCCTCTAGTTGATATAACGCACTTTCATGAGTCCCATCAAAGGCCATGACTCATCTGATGAGGAAGTAGTTGGCATCATGAAGAATCTGCTATTCAACATCATTCATAGCATTCCTATCAACTATCACGATTTCTTCATGAGGACTCTGGCAAATGCTACACTTTCTCAGTTTGAGCTGAAACCTTATGCACCTTGGATTATGAGATTCCTCAGGACAAGGTCTTCACACAACTACAAGGCTGATTTTCAGAATCACCTTAGCTATGTACCCCCGATTGAAGTCCTCAAGCAGCCTTTTACTTCAACTGATGAAAAGGGCAAGGCTCCTGCAGTCATTGGTGAAGGCATTCATCCATTGGATGGTCAGTTTTGCAAAGCTGCATCTTATTCCACCAATGATGACTCTGCCACGCATGACTCTGCTGCCAATGCACCCAGGTCTACTCCTCAAGCCACTGCTCCTCGTGTGATGACTGACCGTGAGCTTCTGCTTAGTCTTCACCAGAAGGTGGATCGGAACCATAAATGGGTTAAGCGTTAGTTTGGTTCATTTCTTCACAACATGACTGCTACACACAATGTAGTGAAGAAAAACCATTACTACCTCCATGAAGTCTTCGGTCGCACCTGGGCCATTCTATCACATCTGTATGGTGAAGAAGATCTCAAGAAAATGGGTGAGGGAGTCTTGGATTAGGGGGTGTTCAGGTAGCCGGACTATACCTTCAGCCGGACTCCTGGACTATGAAGATACAAGATTGAAGACTTCGTCCCGTGTCCGGATGGGACTTTCCTTGGCATGGAAGGCAAGCTTGGCGATGCGGATATTCAAGATCTCCTACCATTGTAACCGACTCTGTGTAACCCTAACCCTATCCGGTGTCTATATAAACCGGAGGGTGGTAGTCCGTAGGACATCAAATCCATATACAACAATCATACCATAGGCTAGCTTCTAGGGTTCAGCCTCCTTGATCTCGTGGTAGATCCACTCTTGTACTACCCATATCATCAATATTAATCAAGCAGGATGTAGGGTTTTACCTCCATCGAGAGGGCCCGAACCTGGGTAAAACATCGTGTTCCCTGCCTCCTGTTACCATCCGGCCTAGACGCACAGTTCGGGACCCACTACCCGAGATCCGCAGGTTTTGACACCGACATTGGTGCTTTCATTGAGAGTTCCTCTGTGCCGTCGCAATCAGGAAGGATGCCTCCTCCCGTCTTTAAAGACGGCACCGTTGCTAAGGGAGCCTTGGCTGTCGGCCAAACTCTCCGGCTAGGTGGTTTCCTCATGACCGCCTGTTCGGCTGTTGCGCCAACGGTGACCTCTCGGGTCATCAAAAGCAACCTACACATCGGCTCGGAGCTCATCTAGCAGCTAGATCCAATGGATCTCTCTTCCGTAAACGAGCTCTTGGATCGCATCGCCGCCCTGGGGGTCGCTACGGATTAAACCCGATCTAAGAGAAATTAACTCTCCCCAAGTCACCCACCACGTTGCCATGGTAGAGGCGCAGTGCGGTGACCCTTCATCTATTTTAAGGACTAGCTACGTCCGAATTCCCGACTCCTCCAAGCCGGATACCCGCGGAGAGGAGGATGTAACTCAAGACCTGAGCTTAGGATCAGGCAACGGGCTAGATTCGTTGGACAACATCCAAGAATCCGAACTTCAGAGTTCGGAAACTCTTCGGCCTCCGAATCTTGGATTGGGTGAGGTTTCAGATTCAACGACACCCGCCCACCCGAACATAAGCGATCTCTCCCAAATCAGGAAGAGGCCCGAGGAAATAGTACATCATTACTGGGCCTGATTCCTCCTGGTTATGAACAGGATAAAGGATTGCCGCGAGGGAGACGCAATCTCAATTTTCCGCAGTAATTGCACGGACGAGGGAATCCTTAACGCCGTAAGTCGTCGTGATATTACACGCTTCGCTGACTTGGCGTCCATGGTACAAAAATACTGTGCGATGGAAAGCGCCTGGAAAACCGAAATAAAATTTTGGGATAATCCGGCCTTGAATAGTAATCCCGTCCGAACTAAGAGGGTGCGTCATCATAGGACACCCGGGATAAACACCAAAAAGCCAAAACCCTCTACAGGGCATGGAACCGTACTGGAAAGGTGGCTTGATGGACCCTGTAGAATCCACAGTACAGAGGACGCCACACCAACTCACAGCCTTAGAGCATGTTGGATACTCCGGCAGGTGGCCAAAATTGGCGAGGACCTCTTAATTCTGGAGGCTGCAGAAAGCCAGCCCGAGGACACCAGTACCATTCTCACAGTCTTCGAGACTTTCGCATCAAAAAGTATGCGAAAAAGAACACTCCGCAGCCTCGCCGAAGTCTATCAAGTTGCAACAATAAATCCATGGAGCGACACTGCTATTACCTTCAACGCAAGTGATGAACCTAGATTCCAAACAGCCCGAGCACCAGCCGCATTGGTCATCAGTCCCATAGTGGACGGCTTTCGCCTCACCAAGGTGCTCATGGATGGAGGCAGCGGACTGAACCTCATTTATGAGGAAACCCTTCAAAAAATGGAAATAGACTGGAACCGCATCGAGCGAAGCAGCACAACCTTTAGAGGGAATAATCCCCAGTCGGGAAGCGCGCTGCACAGGAAAAATCACACTAGATGTGGTGTTCGGCACGCCGGATAATTACAGGTCCGAAGAAGTCACGTTTCAGGTGACCCCGTTCAAAAGCGGATATCACGCTTTACTGGGACGGGAAGCATTCTCAATCTTCCAAGCAATACCCAATTACGGGCACATGAAGCTTAAGATGCCCGGGCCGAACGGAATTATCACTCTAGGTAGTGATCCGGACGTAGCACTCCGCGCCGAAAACAAGACGGCTGCATTAGCCCTTGAGGCACTATCCAAAGCCTTAGCGGCCGAGGAACTGACTGCGCTGCGCTCCACGGTTAACAGGGATGATGTGATACTCGATAAGAGATCCAAATCCACATCCTTCAAGCCAGCTGATGAAATAGTCAAATTCCAGGTCCATCCAACGGACCCCAATAAAACAGCTTCCATCGGGGCACGACTGAACCCTGATGTAGACGCCGCACTACGAGAGTTCCTACGAGAGAACTGGGACATTTTCGCCTGGCACCCTTCAGACATGCCAGGGATCCCACGCAGGCTGGCCGAACACAGCTTAAATATCCTAAAAGGATTCAAACCTGTTAAACAAGCCCTTCGGCGTTTTTCCGAACCCAAGAGACAGGCTATGGGAGAGGAGCTAGCCAAGCTATTGGAGGCCGGATTCATTAGAGACATAAAATATCCGGACTGGCTAGCAAACTTGGTGATGGTACCAAAGAAGCACCTCAACAAGGCTTGCCCAAAGGATCCCTTCCCCCTCCCCCGTATCGATCAAATTATCGATGCCACCGCAGGACACGACTCGTTGTGTTTTGTCGACGCATACTCCGGATACCATCAAATCAAGATGGCAGAATCAGACCAAGCCGCAACAACATTCATCACACCATACGACCCATTCTGCTTCAACACAATGCCCTTCGGGCTGAAAAACGCCGGTGCAACAAATCAACGCATGATCCAGACATGTCTGGCAAATCAGATCGGCAAAACAGTGGAGGCGTATGTTGATGATGTGGTCGTCAAATCAAGACATGTCGAATCTCTAGTAGACGACTTGAGGCTTACATTCGATAACCTCCAAAAATATGACATCAAGCTCAACCCGGAAAAATGCGTCTTTGGCGTTCCAGCCGGAAAGCTCTTGGGCTTCATTGTATCCGGTAGAGGAATTGAAGCAAATCCAGCCAAGATCTGAACTTTGTCACAATTGGATATCCCAAAGGACCTCAAACAAATACAAAAATTAACCGGATGCGTGCCGGCTTTAAGCCGCTTCATCTCCCGCTTGGGAGAAAAGGCACTACCCCTCTATCGCTTCCTTCGGCGCACCGAACACTTCGAGTGGACAGAGGCCGCCACGGCCGGACTTGATGAAATAAAAGCCAAATTGGCAACAAACCCAGTCCTGGCTGCACCGAACACCGGCGAACCAATGTTATTGTACATTGCAGCAACACATCAAGTTGTCAGCGCAGTGCTCGTTGTCGAGCGGGAAACGGATGGACACAAATTCCCCCTTCAAAGGCCGGTCTACTACGTATCCACTGTCCTCACTCCATGCAAATCACGGTACCCGCATTATCAAAAGATTGCATACGCGGTATTCATGGCATCCCGGAAGCTACGACACTACTTTCAAGAGTGTTCCATAATAGTAGCCTCGGAAGTACCACTCAATGATATTATCAACAACCGCGACGCAACAGGCCGGATTGCAAAATGGGCCATCGAGCTTCTCCCGTTCGATATAACCTATAAGCCACGGCGAGCTATTAAATCACAAGTTTTGGCCGACTTCGTCGCAGAATGGATGGAGGCCGAGCTCCCTAACGAGTACGACACATATTCAAACTGGATTATGCATTTCGATGGCTCCAAAATGTTGGCCGGACTGGGGGCTGGCGTCGTCCTGACGTCCCCCACAGGAGACACAGTCCAATATGTGCTCCAAATCATGTACATGGATTCCAACAATGCAGCCGAATATGAGGCCCTCCTACACGGTCTCCGGATAGCAGTATCCATGGGTATCTAGCGCCTAGAGGTACGCGGGGATTCAAACCTTGCGATATCCCAAATAAATGGAGACTTTGATGCCAAGGACCCCAAAATGGCAGCTTACCGCAACGCCGTCCTAAAAATGTCAGCTCGGTTTGAAGGGCTGGAGTTTCACCATATAGCCCGAGAAAACAATCAAGCAGCAGACGTCCTGGCACGCATCGGAGCAAAACGCGATGCAGTCCCCCCAACATCTTTTTGGAAAGATTGTTCAAGCCATCCGTAGCATGGGAGGGGGAACCCGCAAATAATAGCCCGGACCCAGCCGCACCACTCGACGCCGAACAATCTGACACAATTGGAGGCTCTGCCAATGAAATTACACCTTCAGCCCACGTAATAATGGCGGTCATCGCCCCGTGGACAGAACCATTCCTAGCCTACCTTACTAGGCAGGAACTCCCAGAGGACCAAAACGAGGCCCGCTACATAGTGCGGTGATCTAAAGCCTATAGAGTCCATGAGGGAGAGCTTTATAAGAAAAGCACTACCGGAGTCCTTCAAAGGTGCATCTCCGAAGAGGAAGGGCGGAACCTTCTGGCTGAAATTCATGCCGGACTCGGTGGTCACCACGCCGCTGCTCGGTCCCTTGTTAGCAAGGCTTTCCATACAGGCTTTTATTGGCCGACGGCCCGGGCAGACGCTCAGGACCTAGTCCAACGATGCGCTGGTTGCCAACTTTTTGCCAACCAAAGCCATATGCCACCCACCGCACTCCAAACTATACCCATGACCTGGCCTTTTGCGGTCTGGGGGCTTGACATGGTCGGACCCCTTAAAAGTAGGACCGATAGGAAAAAATACTTACTGGTCATGGTGGATAAATTCACCAAATGGATAGAAGCCAAGCCTGTTAAAACGGCCGAATCCGGACCTGTGATAGACTTCACATCCGGGGTTGTACACTGTTATGGCGTCCCCCACAGCATCATAACCGATAATGGTACAAACTTTACCACCGATGAGGTAAAACTCTGGTGCAAAAACATGGGCATCAAGCTCGATTATGCTTCCGTCTATCACCCACAAACCAACGGCCAGGTCGAACGTGCAAATGGTCTTATCATGAGCGGCATTAAACCCAGACTGGTGCGGTCCCTCAAGGAGTCTAACACGCACTGGGTAGAGGAGCTCGACTCCGTGCTATGGGGGCTGCGGACCACGCCAAATCGCACCACCAGATACACACCATTTTTTATGGTGTACGGCGCAGAGGCAAGTCTGCCCTGCGACATAATTCATGACTCACCTAGAGTGCGCATGTACGAAGAAAGAGAAGCCGAACTCGATCGGCAGGACAACTTGGACGCCCTGGAGGAGGAGCGTGACGTGGCAAAAGCCCGTTCCGCATTTTATCAACAGCAGGCCCGAAGATATCAAAGCAGAGAAGTACGGGCCAAAAATTACAATGTTGGCGAACTAGTTCTACGCCTGCCGGATAAGAAAAAGAACAAACTCAAGCCCAAGTGGGAAGGTCCATTCATAATCTACCAAGTCCTGACTGGCGGGGCGTACCGCCTGCGAGATGCGTCGGATAACCGACTCGAGCCGAACCCGTGGAACGCCACCCGTCTCCGAAGATTCTATGCCTAGCGCCGGACTCTGTGTTCGTCTCCTTCCTCTGTCCATTTTTTGCATCTTTCTGTCTTACATTTCTCTCCTTCCCCTCTTTTCTTTTATAGCCCTTAAAGGCTCATCTAGTGACGCGCCACTTGCGCTCATTAAACCTGGGGGCTTCTTTAACAGAAGCTTATTTATACGGGCTTCACGCCCAACACATGCGTCAAACTTCCGCATGTACCTTTTTCTTCACCATTATATGCATCGATATGACTTATGTTTTGGCCAAGCTGGGTTGCCTGGCTCCTGTGCTTACCCCTACGTTCCCGATTATTCGGCTAGGCGGTAAAGGGAGCACCTCTGCGATTGTTACTGCCGGGTCAGCCGGATGTGTACCTCAGACTGGGTGAAGCCGAAAGCTAGCGTTCTTAAGGGAATATTCGGTCGGTGAGATAAAAGATGATCTTTTTACTCATTTTATGCGCCCCCAGATGCTTTTTCTGCGTCTTTTTACGCAGTCCGGACATGCACTTTAGGGCATGCCTCCCTGCGAAAGGAACCCCTAACAGAACTATTCTCTCTGGAAGATGTTTCTTACTAACCATGTAATATAACATAACTAGTTGGGCACTTGTCTGATAAAGCACTAATGACCCCTACGCCTGGTCTCCACGCATACCACGGTTCTTATATAACCGCTATGGTATTCGGACACACTCCGGACCGTCAGGTCCCGAGGTTGAAGCGAAAAGGTCGGCAACGACAAACGATCTACAATCCGGCTAGAAGGCATTACACATGTTAATTAAAAATTACATAGTCATTCTGACTGATTGTATTCCTCTTCTATACCATCTAACAGGCTGTCTAATTTATAGTCCTGCTGGGAATACTTCGCGGCCAACTCTACTTGGCCGTATACTAAGCTCACAGGGATCTCCTTCCCGTCAGGCCCCACTGGTCCGACCTCGGCCATGTGGTTTGGGTCAGACTTCGTAAAACGGGTCTTCACCATGGCCCAGGCTTCCCTAGCGCCTTGTCGGCAGGCCGATATCTTCCACAACCGGAAGCGCCGCCGAGCTCCCTTCAGCTTCTCCGCAAGCTCTCCAAGGCCCTCGGGCACGGAGTGGGCAGGCCATAAGGCTTGGGCAACACCTCGCATCGCCTGCCGAATTCACTCGTGCAGTTGCATGAGTTCAGGAAGAAGGTCTCCCGTAGAACCGGGCATCTCCTCTGCAGGACGACTTGTGAGCATACCTACAGACATTACTCTGTTAGTCGACTTCCTCGCCGAACTCTTTTTTTTTCAAAGTTCGTTCAAGCACTTACTGAATATGCCACGTCGAAGCCGCTGATTCTCCCTCGTGGAGTCCGACAGCTGGCCACGAACATCTTTAAGTTCGACGTCCAGCCTGGTGTTGGCATCCTGAAGATCATTCTTCTCTCGCCTCACCTTTGTCAACGTACTCTCACCGGCCTTTAGCCGGCGTAAGAGTTGTTGCTTTTCCGGGTCGAGTCCGGCGCCATCTGCAACATGATTTGTCAGATTTGCACCCACACCGCACAATACTAATCTTTCGAAGCATATCTTACCTGAGGGGGTCTCTTTGGGCTCCCCTGCTGCGGCTAGTGCGGCCTCTAGTTGGGCCTTGCACTTTTCTAGCTCCTGGGACAGTACGGTATTCTTCTCTGTAAGAACCTGCTTATTAAATGATCCTTAAATCAGTTGCTCTAACTGTTTCAAGTCTCGGGGGCTACTGGTATATCTATATTTGACCAAAATTTTCTTACCCGTATGTCTTTTACATACTGCTCAGTGGCTCTGGCTAAACCATTTTGAGCGGCACGGAGGTACGCATCTCCCGAATTAAAGGCATCTAAAGCCTCTTGGGAGAAACAAGCGTCGCGTAGAACTGTCCGGCGACGCCTGTGGTTCATGGCACTCTCCACTTCAGAATTTGTGGCAGACAGCCTGTCCGCATCCTCTGTCGGAGGAGCGTCCGGTGCGCGCCTTGTGCTCGCCTCCGCTTCCTGGCCAGACGTTGGAGCCTGGCTGGTGGGGGCGCGATTGACAACCTCTCCGGATGTAGTCCGGCGAGGTCTCTTCGTTCTGAAGATAGCACGAACGTTAATATGCCCTAACAGAATAACACCAGGGAAACAGAGGGTGCGCTATACCTTTGCGCCGGCACCTCAGTCCGGACTGCATTCCTTTTTTCCCCACGGGGTCCTGCGGCCCCTCGTTGGCTAGCCGCCGCAGGTTCGGCCTCCTGCCTCGGAAATCTCCCCTACAAAACACGGTTGTCGTTAGAAACACCGGAATACGTGAGAGTGGAATCTCTCTCAAGGGAATGAGACTCCGGTTTCTGTCACCTGGGAGGCCGGGATTAACCCTGGGTAATCAGCCGTGATGGCTACCAAGGTATTGTCCTTGCTTAGCTGATGGAACACCCCGTCGAGAAGCTCCACCGATATGTCCGGGTCCTCTTCGGAGTCCGGATCGAGGGACCGTTCTGGGTCCTCGGGCTGTGGAGGGCGACTGTTTATATCCTTTACCTCCTGTCGCAGTTCCTGCACTGAAGTCGTTAGACTACATATCTAACCGTGGGAGTATAAAACAGACGGGCAAGCGCAATTATTCGCTTACCCAACTTGGAGGATCGTACATAGTAAATCCGGCCTGCGGATTGACGCGGAGGAATTCCTCCTTTTCTCCCTTGTACAGAGAGGATAAGATCCTTACTAGGGCGGCAGCTGAGGCCGGCCCCTTACGACCGTAACGGGTGGTGTCATCCTCCCCGTTGAAATCCCACATGGGGTGGCCTCTATATTGAAGCGGCTGCACCCCTCGCATAATGCATGCGGCCATGACTCCAATCATGGTTAGTCCGGAATGAGCCAACAGTCTTATCCGGCCCATCAGGTAAAGGACGTCTCTGTCGCTTTCTTTCTGAGAGCTCCGCGGACGCCAGCTCAAGCGTTTCTTCAATGGGGAACTGTTGAACTCAGGGAGACCGACCCGGATAGGGTCCGGTAGCGGGACGTCATCTATGTAAAACCATTCCGAAGGCCAGTCCTCGGACGCCTTCTTTGGGGTTTCGGATAGGTATCCGGTCCCGGCGATGCGCCATACTTCGGCTCCGCCCACTTGGTATATAGACCCCTGTCGAGAACGGGGCACCAGGCAGAATAACCTCTTCCACAACGCGAAATGAGCCTCAACGCCTAAAAATAGCTCGCAAAGGGCGACGAAACCTGCAATATGTAATACGGAGGCGGGCATGAGATTGTGCAGCTGGAGGCCGTAGAACTCTAGAAGCCCGCGGAGAAATGGATGAATTGGAAACCCCAGTCCCCTTATTAGATAGGGGACGAGGCACACCCGCTCTCCTTTAGAAGGATTGGGGGTGCTCTCCGCTTGTTTTCCGCCATTATAGGTGGCGAGACCGGCTCGGACCGGGACCATGTATGCCTGAGGGAGAAATCCCTTGGCCTGAAGCGACACTAACTCGCTATGCGGGATGGTGCAACTCTCCCAGTCCCCGGGTTTGGGACCGGAGGGGCGAGGGGAGGAGCTGCGACGGCTGGTCATGTTGGAATGGACCTTTGCCGGAAGCGCTCTGATGATAACTCGCGGAGAGGAGAAGATGTGGTTTGGACCTAAATCCCCATCCCGTTAAATAGGCGGCTCGTTTATACGGCTAGGGGCATGGATGTAAAAACACCCTGGCTTTTCGCATTCGTTTGACACGTGGAAGACGGCCATTATTGGGCGTGGGAGTCGAGGAGCGCTACATTACAAAAATCGAACATTATTCCTACAGGTACACAGGATTTGGAGAAGAACCCGCCTTGCAATGCCGAACAATCTGCGCGCCGGACTCATCGTCATTGAAGCCTGGTTCGGGGGCTACTGAGGGAGTCCTGGATTAGGGGGTTTTCGGGTAGCCAGACTATACCTTCAGCCGGACTCCTGGACTATGAAGATACAAGATTGAAGACTTCGTCCCGTGTCCGGATGGGACTTTCCTTGGCATGGAAGTCAAGCTTGGCGATGCGTATATTCAAGATCTCCTACCATTGTAACCGACTCTGTGTAACCCTAACCCTATCCGGTGTCTATATAAACCAGAGGGTGGTAGTCCGTAGGACATCAACTCCATATACAACAATCATACCATAGGCTAGCTTCTAGGGTTTAGCCTCCTTGATCTCGTGGTAGATCCACTCTTGTACTACCCATATCATCAATATTAATCAAGCAGGACGTAGGGTTTTACCTCCATTGAGAGGGCCCGAACCTGGGTAAAACATCGTGCTCCCTGCCTCCTGTTACCATCCGGCCTAGACTCACAGTTCGGGACCCACTACCCGAGATCCGCCGGTTTTGACACCGACAAAGGGTCTCAAGGAAGATTTTGACTGGTCTGCACCTCCACCGAAGAAATTCAAGAAGGTCGAGGTCCCTTCCTTGGTGGCCAGCTCTTATTCTTCATCGCGCGACACCGATGAGCATGAAGACTTGGACGACACTGCGGCAGGCCCTTCGACGATAAACGACCCCAACAACGCTGGCGCTCCTTCATCAACTTGATATTCTTCAGGGGCGTTAGTCCTCATTTTCGATCCTTTTGGTCATTCAATGACAAAGGGGGAGAATTTTGAGTTAGTCTTCAAGCAGGTCTGTCTATATGGGCATTTTTTTTGCTAAGTTACAACTCTCATTCTTCTGAAACTTTATTGGATCGAGTTGTAAACTTAAACCCGATGGTGCTCTGATACGTTTGATGTGTTTTTCTGCATGCTTATTCCTCATATATGTTAATGCACGCATGCTGAATTACATCAGTCACCATATTTCATCATGCATTTCAAATTCCTCGTTATGATATGTCAAATGCATGTATGAATTACAAGATATAGGGGGAGATCTCCATGATTCTATTCTTCAAAGTGTGCAATGCTTCAAAAGCAAATTCCTCACTATGCACATCTTCAGGGGGAGTTCTTCTATATCTTGCAATCAAATTCCTCAATATCAGTATTTACACTTCATATGTTTATCCCCATTGAAAACTTAACCTATATTGTCATCAATCACCAAAAAGGGGGAGATTGTAAGTGCATCTAGTGCCCCTTAGTGATTTTGGTGTATTGAAGACTTATAGGTTAAGGGACTAATGTGTTTTTGAGTGTACACAGGTCTATAAGTCTATGAGGAGTTTGATATTTACAGAGAAAGTCGACCCCTAAAAATGAGGTTCTTTGACTGAAGACTTTGGATCTCTGAAGACTTTCTGAAGACTTTGAAAGTGAAGAAATTGGTGCAATCCTTAAGACTTGGTATTCATTCGAGGAACATGAAGGATGAAGACTCTTGTTTTCGTAGTTTCATTTTCTCTTTATTGAGTCATAGGAAACACCGTACTATTAAAGGGGGTCGAGGAAATACTAAGGAAAAAATTTCCATGTGATGCTCAACTCAAAATCCTACACCTACCAATCCCTTCGAGTGAAGCCATTGGAAATCTCATACAGTTCAGTCATATTCTTCAGTGATAGAGACAAAGTTCTTTTGGTCTCTGAGGAATTTGTTCTGACTGAGGAGTTAGGAATTCGCCAGTGCGGATTGCCTACACAGTGAGGAACATGATAGCCCTGAGGATTTTGGTACTCAAATTTCCGACCATTGTTGTGCTTTGTGCCAGCTGTCCCAAAATATCTACCCGCCTAACGGTCATATCATTGAAGGCCATTTATGTCATATCATGTCGGGCTGCTCCCTAGGCTATAAATAGCCGCCCCCTACAACCACTAGCTGGTTGGCTGCTCCGATAGAAACTGACACTTGTCATTTGAGAGCATCCCATCCTCCGAGGACTTTGAGCGAAAATTATCAAGTGAGGAAAACCCAAACCCAAACACCTACAAACCCCAAGTGATTGAGCATCACTAAAGAGATTGATCATGCGTGGATCTGACACTTGTTACCTTTGAAGACTGTGCTTATTCCAGATGGTTAGGCGTCAAGGTCTAGAGCATCCAAGAGGAATTGTGGATCGCCAAGTGACCAAGTTTGTGAAGGTTTGGAAGTCACCTGAAGACTTACCACGAGTGATTGGGTGAGGTCTGTGTGACCTTAGCTCAAGGATAATATGGTGAGGACTGTGTGTCCGGGACTGTGTGTCCTCAGGTTTAAATACCTAGCCGCTCCAACCAGATGTACAACTGAGACAACAGTTGGAACTGGTCTACCAAATCATTGTCTTCACCAAGCTCACTGGTTCTATTTCCTCAACTCTTTCATTTCCTCATAACTGTGTTGAGTGCTTGTTCGTATCTGTGTTTGAAGACTTTGACTGAAGACTTTCTCAATTTCCTCAGTTCAATTTCTTCAGTCTGTTTGTTTTCATCCTGTGTTATCCTGTGTTTACGCTTTCTATACTCTGTGCTTGTCTTCATTTCATCATGATGACTATGCTTGTGTTCTGTTATGTTTACTTTTGAGTACTTATTCCGCTGCTAGTAGTTATTCGCTAAGGAATTTCCTCACCTGCAAGTTCCTCAGTGAAGAATTCATAAAAATCGCCTATTCACCCCCTCTAGTCGATAATGCACTTTCAGTGACGTTTGGTAGCACACAAAGTGTTCCTCCGATAAATGGGAGTTGCATAATCTCATAGTCATAGGAACATGTATAAGTCATGAAGAAAGCAATAGCAACATACTAAATGATCAAGTGCTAAGCTAACAGAATGGGTCAAGTCAATCACATCATTCTCCTAATTATGTGATCCCGTTAATCAAATGACAACTCATGTCTATGGCTAGGAAACATAACCATCTTTAATCAATGAGCTAGTCAAGTAGAGGCATACTAGTGACACTTTGTTTGTCTATGTATTCACACATGTATCAAGTTTCCAGTTAATACAACTCTAGCATGAATGATAAACATTTATCATGAAATAAGGAAATAAGTAATAAATTTATTATTGCCTCTAGGGCATATTTCGTTCACCTAGCCCAAACCGAATTGGACTAGGGGGCCAGCCCCCCTTTCCTCCTTTCCCCCCTCTCCTTCCTTCTCCCCTTCCCCCTTCCTTTCCTCCTCCTAGTAGGAGTAGGAAAGGGGGGTCCTACTCCTACTAGGAGGACTCCTCCTCCTGGTGCACCCTACAGGGGCCGGCCGGCCTCCCCCTTGCTCCTTTATATACAGGGGCAGGGGGCACCCCAGACACACAAGTTGATCATTGATCCCTTAGCCGTGTGTGGTGCCCCCTCCACCATAATCCACCTCGATCATATCGTAGCGGTGCTTAGGCGAAGGCCTGCGTCGGTAGCAACATCATCACCGTCATCACGCCGTCGTGCTGACAGAACTCTCCCACGAATCTCTGCTGGATCAGAGTTCATGGGACGTCATCGAGCTGAACGTGTGCTGAACTCGGAGGTGCCATGCGTTCGGTACTTGGATCGGTCGAATCATGAAGACGTTCGACTACATCAACCGCGTTCTCATAACGCTTCCGCATACGGTCTACAAGGGTATGTGGATGATACTCTCCCCTCTCGTTGCTATGCATCACCATGATCTTGCGTGTGCGTAGGAAAATTTTAGAAATTACTACGTTCCCCAACACTTCACACCTAACACTACTTCCGAAGCAGTGCTGACACAACAGGACTTGGCAAGATCAGATGAACCTCATGAGCATCAACACCAAGATGGTACGTGACCGAGTCAAGTTGCAGTTGCATGCTCCTTTATATGTACGCTCACAGTTTGATGTACACTAACACTTTCCATATTCGTTGTTGAACTAGCACCACGATGCAAGCGGAAACAGACATCAGGGATAATGCCTGACAGATTAACAAAATATTGATGAAAGTGATGATGAAGATTCTTCCCCTCACAGTTTGATGTACACTAATACTTCTATGCTTGATACTACTGCGCTACTTGGTGAATTTCTTGATTAAAAACTTGTTAGGGCTAGAGAGAATGAAATTATTGAAACTGATAATATTGATGAAAGTGATGATGAAGATTCTTCCCCTAGATATGAATTGCCCGTTGTTCCTGAGGGTTATGTTATGGATGAAGAAACTGCTAGAGACTTTCTTGCCTGCAATGATAGAAGTGATCTTAAGAAATTATTAGCTAAGCTTAAAGAGAAAACTCTGAATGCTAGAATGAAATATGATCCTGCTTATGCTACTTCACCTATCTTTATTACTGATAAGGATTATGATTTCTTTGTTTATCCTGAGTTAATTACTTTGGTTGAATCTGATCCTTTTTATGGCTATGAATCTGAAACTGTTGTGGCACATCTTACTAAATTAAATGATATAGCTACCCTGTTCACTAATGATGAGAAAACTCGCTACTATTATATCCTTAAATTATTTCCGTTCTCATTAAGGGGTGATGCTAAGATATGGTTTAATTCTCTTGATCTTGGTTGTGTGCGTAGTCCCCAGGATATGATTTACTACTTCTCTGCTAAATATTTCCCCGCTCATAAGAAACAAGCTGCTTTAAGGGAAATATATAATTTTGTGCAAATTGAAGAAGAGAGGCTCCCACAAGCTTGGGGGAGGCTTCTCCAATTACTTAATGCTTTGCCTGATCACCCTCTCAAGAAAAATGAAATACTTGATATCTTTTATAATGGACCAACCGATGCTTCCAGAGATTACCTGGATAGTTGTGCTGGTTGTGTTTTCAGGGAAAGAACTGTTGATCAAGATGAAATTCTATTGAATAATATGTTGATTAATGAAAATAATTGGACACTTCCTGAACCAACTCCTAAGCCAACACCGAAGAAAAGGGGTATTCTATTTCTCAGTCCTGAAGATATGCAAGAGGCAAAGAAATCTATGAAAGGAAAAGGTATAAAAGCTGAAGATGTTAATAATTTACCGTCTGTTGAAGAAATACATGGTCTTAATTCATCACCTATTAAAGAAACACACAGTCTCGATAACCTGACACAGGTAGTAAAGGTAAATTCTCCCTATAGATATGATAAAGCTGAAATCCCTCCTGCTAAGTTTGCTAGCCAATGTTTGGATGAATTTGATAACTTTATGGTTAAGCAAGAAGATTTTAATGCTTACGTTGGTAGACAATTGAAACATAATGCTTACATGATTGAACACTTGAGTGATTATATGGCTAATGTTAAAGGTGAACTTCAAATTATTAGTAAACATGCTTCTATGGTTACCACTCAAGTAGAACAAGTACTTAAAGCTCAGAATGATTTGCTCAATGAATTGAATAGTAAAAATAACGACTTTGCTGTTAGAGTTGCAACTGGAGGAGGTAAAGTGACTCAGGAACCTTTGTATCCTGAGGGCCACCCTAAGAGAATTGAGCAAGATTCTCAAAGAATTAATATTGATGCACGTAGTCCTTCCAAGAGGAAGAAAAAGAAAAATGATAGGACTTTGCATGCTTCTAGTGAACCTGTTATTGACACACCTGAGAATCCCAATGATACTTCTATTTCTGATGTTGAAACACAATCTGGTAATGAACATGAACCTAGTGATAATGTTAATGATGATGTTCATGTTGATGCTCAACCTAGCAATGATAATGATGTAGAGATTGAACCTGCTGTTGATCTTGATAACCCACAATCAAAGAATCAAAGTTATGATAAGAGAGATTTTGTTGCTAGGAAGAACGGTAAAGAAAGAGAACCATGGGTTCAGAAACCCATGCCCTTTCCTCCTAAACCATCCAAGAAAAAAAATGATGAGGATTTTGAGCGCTTTGCTGAAATGATTAGACCTATCTTTTTGCGTATGCGTTTGACCGATATGCTTAAAATGAATCCTTATGCTAAATATATGGAGGAAATTGTTACTAATAAAATAAAGATACCGGAAGCTGAAATTTCTAGCATGCTTGCTAATTATACTTTTAAGGGTGGAATACCAAAGAAACTTGGAGATCCAGGAGTATCAACTATACCATGCTCCATTAAAAGAAACTATGTTAAAACTGCTTTATGTGATCTTGGAGCCGATGTTAGTGTTATGCCTCTTTCTTTATATCGTAGAGTTGATTTGAATAAGTTGACACCTACTGAAATATCTTTGTAAATGGCTGACAAATCAACTGCTATACCTGTCGGTATTTGTGAGGATGTGCCTGTTGTGGTTGCAAACGTTACTATTTTAACGGACTTTGTTATTCTTGATATTCCCGAGGACGATAGTATGTCTATTATTCTTGGAAGACCCTTTTTGAATATTGTAGGGGTTGTTATTGATTGCACCAAAGGCAATGTCACTTTTCATGTTAATGGTAATGAGCATACGGTACACTTTCCGAGGAAAC
The DNA here is from genome assembly GCF_003073215.2 of Triticum urartu. Taxonomy (NCBI): domain Eukaryota; kingdom Viridiplantae; phylum Streptophyta; class Magnoliopsida; order Poales; family Poaceae; genus Triticum; species Triticum urartu. Next base: position 598,110,342 of record NC_053026.1, read on the forward strand.
AACCTCAGGTCCACGGTATCAATTCTATTGGAAAAATTTCAACAATTACTATTGGAGGTTTTGAATTTCCTCTTCCTACTGTCAAGAAGAAATATGACATTCTTATTGTTGGGGACATGCATATCCCCGTTGAGGTAACCTAGTGTTATTCGAAAATTCTCTGGTTTCATGTTATTCGAAATGAGTTTGTTAACAAGACCTGATCAACCTTGTTAGTGTATTCCTTTTGATGAGCATGAGATGGATGAATTTAGAAAACACAACTCTCTGTACCATCTTTTTACTCTATGTTATTTATATTAAATAAAGCAAAAATAGTATTTTTCTGTCTATTTTCTGAATTATCAATGCAATAAAAAATACCCCGAAAATAAAAGTTCTCCAAATGCCCTGAAAATTAAATATGATTTTTCTAAAATATTTTGGAATATCTGGCACTGAAAACATAGCAGGGGGAGCAGCCACGTGCCCACGAGGGTGGAGGGTGCGCCCTACCCCCCTGGGCGCGCCCCCTGCCTCGTGGGCCCATGGTGGCTCCCCTCCACTTATTCCAGCTACCACACACTCCTTCTTGAAGGGGAACACAGTAATTTCAAAAAATTTCCTACACACACGCAAGATCATGTGATGCATAGCAATGAGAGGGGAGAGTGTTGTCTACGTACCCACGCAGACTGACTGCGGAAGCGTTGACGCAACGTAGAGGAAGTAGTCGTACGTCTTCGCGATCCAACCGATCAAGTACCGAAACTACGGCACCTCCGAGTTCGAGCACAGTTCAGCTCGATGACGATCCCCGGGATCCGATCCAGCAAAGTGTTGGGGAAGAGTTCCGTCAGCACGACGGCATGGTGACGATCTTGATGCACTACAGCAGCAGGGCTTCGCCTAAACTCCGCTACAGTATTATCGAGGAATATGGTGGCTGGGGGCACCGCACACGGCTAAGGAATAGATCACGTGGATCAACTTGTGTGTTCTAGGGTGCCTCTACCTCAGTATATAAAGGACTAGAGGGGGGAGGCTGGCCGGCCACAGGAGGCGCGCTAGGAGAGTCCTACTCCCTCTGGGAGTAGGATTCCCCCCCCAATCCTAGTTGGAATAGGACTCCTTGAGGGGGGAAAGAGAGAGAGGGGGCCGGCCACCTCTCCTAGTCCTAATAGGACTAGGGGAAGGGGGGAGGCGCACAACCACCTTGGGCTGCCCCTTTCTCCTTTCCACTAAAGCCCACTAAGGCCCATATAGCTCCCGGGGGGTTCCGGTAACCTCCCGGTACTCCGGTAAAATCCCGATTTCACCCGGAACACTTCCGATATCCAAACATAGGCTTCCAATATATCAATCTTTATGTCTCGACCATTTCGAGACTCCTCGTCATGTCCGTGATCACATCCGGGACTCCGAAAAACCTTCGGTACATCAAAATGCATAAACTCATAATATAACTGTCATCGTAACCTTAAGCGTGCGGACCCTACGGGTTCGAGAACAATGTAGACATGACCGAGACACGTCTCCGGTCAATAACCAATAGCGGGACCTGGATGCCCATATTGGCTCCTACATATTCTACGAAGATCTTTATCGGTCAGACTGCATAACAATATACGTTGTTCCCTTTGTCATCGGTATGTTACTTACCCGAGATTCGATCGTCGGTATTCCAATACCTAGTTCAATCTCGTTACCGGCAAGTCTCTTTACTCGTTCTGTAATACATCATCTCGCAACTACCTCATTAGTTGCAATGCTTGCAAGGCTTATGTGATGTGCATTACCGAGGGGGCCCAGAGATACCTCTCCGACAATCGGAGTGACAAATCCTAATCTCGAAATACGCCAACCCAACATCTACCTTTGGAGACACCTGTAGTACTCCTTTATAATCACCCAGTTACGTTGTGACATTTGGTAGCACCCAAAGTGTTCCTCCGGCAAACGGGAGTTGCATAATCTCATAGTCATAGGAACATGTATATGTCATGAAGAAAGCAATAGCAACATACTAAACGATCGGGTGCTAAGCTAATGGAATGGGTCATGTCAATCACATCATTCTCCTAATGATGTGATCCCGTTAATCAAATAACAACTCTTTTGTTTATGGTTAGGAAACATAACCATCTTCGATTAACGAGCTAGTCAAGTAGAGGCATACTAGTGACACTTTGTTTGTCTATGTATTCACACAAGTATTATGTTTCCGGTTAATACAATTCTAGCATGAATAATAAACATTTATCATGATATAAGGAAATAAATAATAACTTTATTATTGCCTCTAGGGCATATTTCCTTCAGTCTCCCACTTGCACTAGAGTCAATAATCTAGTTCACATCGCCATGTGATTTAACAGTAATAGTTCACATCACCATGTGATTAACACCCATAGTTCACATCGATATGTGATCAACACCCAAAGGGTTTACTAGAGTCAGTAATCTAGTTCACATCGCTATGTGATTAACACCCAAAGAGTACTAAGGTGTGATCATGTTTTGCTTGTGAGATAATTTTAGTCAACGGGTCTGTTACATTCAGATCCGTAAGTATTTTGCGAATTTCTATGTCAACAATGCTCTGCACGGAGCTACTCTAGCTTATTGCTCCCACTTTCAATATGTATCTAGATCGAGACTTAGAGTCATCCAGATCTGTGTCAAAACTTGCATCGACGTAACTTTTTATGACGAACCTTTTTGTCACCTCCATAATTGAGAAATATTTCCTTATTCCACTAAGGATAATTTTGACCGCTGTCCAGTGATCTACTCTTAGATCACTATTGTACTCCCTTGCTTAACACAGTGTAGGGTATACAATAGATCTGGTACACAGCATGGCATACTTTATAGAACCTATGACTGAGGCATAGGGAATGACTTCCATTCTATTTCTATCTTCTGCCGTGGTCGGGCTTTGAGTCTTACTCAATTTCACACCTTGTAACACAGGCAAGAACCCTTTCTTTGCTTGATCCATTTTGAACTTCTGCAAAATCTTGTCAAGGTATGTGCTTTGTGAAAGTCCAATTAAGCGTCTTGATCTATCTCTATAGATCTTTATGCCTAATATGTAAGCAGCTTCACCAAGGTCTTTCATTGAAAAACTCTTATTCAAGTATCCCTTTATGCTATCCAGAAATTCTATATCATTTCCAATCAGTAATATGTCATCCACATATAATATCAGAAATGCTACAGAGCTCCCACTCACTTTCTTGTAAATACAGGCTTCACCAAAAGTCTGTATAAAACCAAATGTTTTGATCACACTATCAAAGCATTTATTCCAACTCCGAGAGGCTTGCACCAGTCCTTAGATGGATCGCTGGAGCTTGCACACTTTGTTAGCTCCCTTTGGATTGACAAAACCTTCTGGTTGCATCATATACAACTCTTCTTCCAGAAATCCATTCAGGAATGCAGTTTTGACATCCATCTGCCAAATTTCATAATCATAAAACGCGGCAATTGCTAACATGACTCGGACAGACTTAAGCATCGCTACGGGTGAGAAGGTCTCATCATAGTCAACCCCTTGAACTTGTCGAAAACCTTTTGCGACAAGTCGAGCTTTGTAGATAGTAACACTACTATCAGCGTCCGTCTTCCTCTTGAAGATCCATTTATTTTCTATGGCTTGCCGATCATCGGGCAAATCCATCAAAGTCCATACTTTGTTCTCATACATGGATCATATCTCAGATTTCATGGCCTCAAACCATTTCGCGGAATTTGGGCTCATCATCGCTTCCTCATAGTTCGCAAGTTCGTCATGGTCTAGTAACATGACTTCCAGAACAGGATTACTGTACCACTCTGGTGCGGATCTCACTCTGGTTTACCTACGAGATTTGGTAGTAACTTGATCTGAAGTTACATGATCATCATCATTAGCTTCCTCACTAATTGGTGTAGTAGTCACAGGAACAGATTTCTGTGATGAACTACTTTCCAATAAGGGAGCAGGTACAGTTACCTCATCAAGTTCTACTTTCCTCCCACTCACTTCTTTCGAGAGAAACTCCTTCTCTAGAAAAATTCCGAATTTAGCAACAAAAGTCTTGCCTTCGGATTTGTGATAGAAGGTGTACCCAACAGTCTCCTTTGGGTATCCTATGAAGACATATTTCTCCGATTTGGGTTTGAGATTATTAGGATGAAACTTTTTCATATAAGCATCACAACCCCAAACTTTAAGAAACGACAACTTTGGTTTCTTGCCAAACCACAGTTGAGATTGTGTCATCTCAACGGACTTAGATGGTGCCCTATTTAACGTGAATGTAGCTGTCTCTAATGCATAACCCCAAAACGATAGTGGTAGATCGGTAAGAGACATCATAGATCACACTATATCTAATAAAGTACGGTTATGATGTTCGGACACACCATTACACTATGGTGTTCCAGGTGGCGTGAGTAGTGAAACTATTTCACATTGTTTTAATTGAAGACCAAACTCGTAACTCAAATATTTTACCTCTGCGATCATATCGTAGAAACTTTTATTTTCTTGTCACGATGATTTTCCACTTCACTCTGAAATTCTTTGAACTTTTCAAATGTTTCAGACCTTTGTTTCATCAAGTAGATATACTCATATCTGCTCTAATCATCTGTGAAGATCAGAAAATAATGATACCTATCGCGAGCCTCAATATTCATCGGACCACATACATCAGTATGTATGATTTCCAACAAATCTGTTGCTCGCTCCATTGTTCCGAAGAACAGAGTCTTAGTCATCTTGCCCATGAGGCATGGTTCGCAAGCATCAACTGATTCATAATCAAGTGATTCCAAAAGGCCATCAGCATGGAGTTTCTTCATGCGCTTTACACCAATATGACCTAAACGGCAGGGCTACAAATAAGTTGCACTATCATTATCTTTTGGTTTTAATATTATGATTATGTGTATCACTACGATCGAGATCCAACGAACTATTTTCATTGGGTGTGTAACCATATAAGGTTTTATTCATGTAAACAGAACAAAAATTTATTATCTTACTTAAATGAATAACCGTATTACAATAAACATGATCAAATCATATTCATGCTCAATGTAAACACCGAATAACACTTATTTAGGTTTTAACACTAATCCCGAACTTATAGGGAGTGTGCGATGATGATCATATCAATCTTGGAACCACTTCCAACACACATCGTCACTTCACCCTTAACTAGTCTCTGTTTATTCTGCAACTCCCGTTTCGAGTTACTAATCTTAGCAACTGAACTAGCATCAAATACTGAGGGGTTGCTATAAACACTAGTAAAGTACACATCAATAACATGTATATCAAATATACTTATGTTCACTTTGCCATCCTTCTTATCTGCCAATCACTTGGGGTAGTTCCGCTTCCAGTGACCAGTCCCTTTGCAGTAGAAACACTTAGTCTCAGGCTTAGGACCAGACTTGGGCTTCTTCACTTGAGCAGCAACTTGCTTGCTGTTCTTCTTGAAGTTCCCCTTCTTCCCTCTGCCCTTTTCTTGAAACTAGTGGTCTTGTCTACCATCAACACTTGATGTTTTTCTTGATTTCTACCTTCGTCAATTTCCGCATTACGAAGAGCTTGGGAATCGTTTTCGTTATCCCTTGCATATCATAGTTCATCACGAAGTTCTACTAAATTGGTGATGGTGACTAGAGAATTCTGTCAATCACTATCTTATCTGGAAGATAAACTCCCACTTGATTCAAACGATTGTAGTACTCAGACAATCTGGGCACATGCTCACTAGTTGAGCGATTCTCCTCCATCTTTTAGCTATAGAACTTGTTGGAGACTTCATATTTCTCAACTCGGGTATTTGCTTGAAATATTAGCTTCAATTCCTGGAACATCTCATATGGTCCATGACGTTCAAAACGTCTTTGAAGTCCCGATTCTAAGCCATTAAGCATGGTGCACTAAACTATCAAGTAGTCATCATATTGAGCTAGCCAAACGTTCATAATGTCTGCATCTGCTCGTGCAATAGGTCTGTCACCTAGCGGTGCATCAAGGACATAATTCTTCTGTGCAGCAATGAGGATAAACCTCAGATCACGGATCCAATCCGCATCATTGCTACTAACATCTTTCAACACAATTTTTCTCTAGGAACATATCAAAATAAACATATGAAAGCAATAATGCGAGCTATTGATCTACAACATAATTTGCAAAATACTACCAGGACTAAGTTCATGATAAATTTAAGTTCAATTAATCATATTACTTAAGAACTCCCACTTAGATAGACATCCCTCTAATCCTCTAAGTGATCACGTGATCCAAATCAACTAAACCATAACCGATCATCACGTGAAATGGAGTAGTTTTCAATGGTGAACATCGTTATGTTGATCATATCTACTATATGATTCACGCTCGACCTTTCGGTCTTCGTGTTCCGAGGCCATATCTGCATATGCTAGGCTCGTCAAGTTTAACCTGAGTATTCTGCGTGTGCAAAACTGGCTTGCACCCGTTGTAGATGGACGTAGAGCTTATCACACCCGATCATCATGTGGTGTCTGGGCACGACGAACTTTGGCAACGGTGCATACTCAGGGAGAACACTTCTTGATAATTTAGTGAGAGATCATCTTATAATGCTACCGTCAATCAAAGCAAGATAAGATGCATAAAAAGATAAACATCACATGCAATCAATATAAGTGATATGATATGGCCATCATCATCTTGTGCTTGTGATCTCCATCTTCGAAGCACCGTCATGATCACCATCGTCACTGGCGCGACACCTTGATCTCCATCGTAGCATCGTTGTCGTCTCGCCAATCTTATGCTTCCATGACTATCGCTACCGCTTCGTGATAAAGTAAAGCATTACATCACGATTGCATTGCATACAATAAAGCGACAACCATATGGCTCCTGCCAGTTGCCGATAACTCGGTTACAAAACATGATCATCTCATACAATAAAATCATGCCTTGACCATATCACATCACAACATGCCCTGCAAAAACAAGTTAGACGTCCTCTACTTTGTTGTTGCAAGTTTTACGTGGCTGCTACGGGCTTAAGCAAGAACCAATCTCACCTACGCATCAAAACCACAACGATAGTTTGTCAAATAGAGTCCGTTTTAACCTTCGCAAGGACCGGGCGTAGCCACACTTGGTTCAACTAAAGTTGGAGAGACTGTCGCCCGCAAGCCACCTATGTGCAAAGCACGTCGGGAGAACCGGTCTCGCGTAAGCGTACGCGTAATGTCGGTCCGGGTCGTCTCGTCCAACAATAGCGCCGAACCAAAGTATGACATGCTGGTAGGCAGTATGACTTATATCGCCCACAACTGACTTGTGTTCTACTCGTGCATATAACATCAAACCATAAAACCTAGGCTTGGATGCCACTGAAGGGGAACGCAATAATTTCAAAAAAATTCCTACGCACACGCAAGATCATGTGATGCATAGCAACGAGAGGGGAGAGTGTTGTCTACGTACCCACGCAGACCGACTGCGGAAGCGTTGACGCAACGTAGAGGAAGTAGTCGTACGTCTTCGCGATCCAACCGATCAAGTACCGAAACTACGGCACCTCCGAGTTCGAGCACACGTTCAGCTCGATGACGATCCCCGGGCTCCGATCCAGCAAAGTGTCAGGGAAGAGTTCCGTCAGCACGACGACGTGGTGACGATCTTGATGCACTACAGCAGCAGGGCTTCGCCTAAACTCCGCTACAGTATTATCGAGGAATATGGTGGCTGGGGGCACCGCACACGGCTAAGGAATAGATCACGTGGATCAACTTGTGTGTTCTAGGGTGCCTCTACCTCAGTATATAAAGGACTAGAGGGGGGGAGGCTGGCCGGCCACAGGAGGCGCGCCAGGAGAGTCCTACTCCCTCTGGGAGTAGGATTCCCCCCCCCCCCAATCCTAGTTGGAATAGGACTCCTTGAGGGGGGAAAGAGAGAGAGGGGGCCGGCCACCTCTCCTAGTCCTAATAGGACTAGGGGAAGGGGGGAGGTGCACAGCCACCTTGGGCTGCCCCTTTCTCCTTTCCACTAAAGCCCACTAAGGCCCATATAGCTCCCGGGGGGTTCCGGTAACCTCCCGGTACTCCGGTAAAATCCCGATTTCACCCGGAACACTTCCGATATCCAAACATAGGCTTCCAATATATCAATCTTTATGTCTCGACATTTCGAGACTCCTCGTCATGTCCGTGATCACATCCGGGACTCCGAACAACCTTCGGTACATCAAAATGCATAAACTCATATAACTGTCATCGTAACTAAGCGTGCGGACCCTACGGGTTCGAGAACAATGTAGACATGACCGAGACATCGTCTCCGGTCAATAACCAATAGCGGGACCTGGATGCCCATATTGGCTCCTACATATTCTACGAAGATCTTTATCGGTCAGACCGCATAACAACATACGTTGTTCCCTTTGTCATCGGTATGTTACTTGCCCGAGATTCGATCGTCGGTATCTCAATACCTAGTTCAATCTCGTTACCGGCAAGTCTCTTTACTCGTTCCGTAATACATCATCGCAACTAACTCATTAGTTGCAATGCTTGCAAGGCTTATGTGATGTGCATTACCGAGAGGGCCCAGAGATACCTCTCCGACAATCGGAGTGACAAATCCTAATCTCGAAATACGCCAACCCAACATTACCTTTGGAGACACCTGTAGAGCTCCTTTATAATCACCCAGTTACGTTGTGACGTTTGGTAGCACACAAAGTGTTCCTCCGGCAAACGGGAGTTGCATAATCTCATAGTCATAGGAACATGTATATGTCATGAAGAAAGCAATAGCAACATACTAAACGATCGGGTGCTAAGCTAATGGAATGGGTCATGTCAATCACATCATTCTCCTAATGATGTGATCCCGTTAATCAAATAAACAACTCTTTTGTTTATGGTTAGGAAACATAACCATCTTCGATTAACGAGCTAGTCAAGTAGAGGCATACTAGTGACACTTTGTTTGTCTATGTATTCACACAAGTATTATGTTTCCGGTTAATACAATTCTAGCATGAATAATAAACATTTATCATGATATAAGGAAATAAATAATAACTTTATTATTGCCTCTAGGGCATATTTCCTTCACTTCTTCCTCCCACAAAAATCACCAACCAGCTCAAACCCGAGTTCAAGCTCATCTTGCTGCCATTTTCGATCTCCTAGCTCAAAGCTCCATTCACAAAACTGCTTTGGGGGATTGTTCTTTGGTATGTGACTCCTCCAATGGTCCAATTAGTTTTTGTTCTAGTGCTTTATTCATTGCAATTTTTTGCTGCTTAGGTGACCCTGTTCTTGAGCTTGCATGTCAAATTTATATGGTCAAAAGTAGTTTTAATGCATGATATTGCCTCTAGGCACTTGTAGGAGTAGTTGCTATCAATATTGTTGAGTTTGGTTCACTTTTATTTTGAAGTTACTAAAAATTTCAGAAATTTTTCAGAGGAAGAAATATGTTTAGGAAAATGTACCAAGGTGGTTCTTCAAGGAAGCAAGGACCCATGCCCGCAATACGCGATGCGGACGAGGAACCACCAAGAGACACTCAAGTGCGGCCCTGTGAATGGACGTCAGAGGATTTCATGATCCGAGCAGGAATTAAAGAGGAATTTGATGCATATGTGCGTAATGCTGATCTGGAGAGCTTCGAGGCAGATAAGTGCCGTCAATACCTCTATTTAACTGATTCATTTGTGAGAAGGTTTAAATTTTCTTCATCACGCAATTCTTAAACTGTCATGTTTAACCTTTATGATAAATCTTATACCATGGACTTATAAGATTCTAACATTGCTTGTAAACTCCCACAGTGGGGTAATGTTAGTGAACCTCGCAAATATGAATTTAGAGATTTTCTTGCTAGTATTACAGTGGGGGAATCTAGAGATGTAACACAAGCCACCATAGGGAGCATTCATTTTCCTGCTATACATTATTTTGCTCTCTTCAAAGGTAGATGCATAAATGTTAAAGATGAGGCATGTCACATGTGTTTACCTGATCTTAGCATTCTCAGGAGCGCTGTTTTAGGAGATAAACAATACAACTTGGGGGCTATTGTTGCACGTAGGTTGCATAATAATCGTATTCATGGAGATTTCTTTGGTGGAATTTATGCAACTCGTATAGCTAACTTTCTTGAGATACCCATACGTGGAGATGATATTGAGTTGCCTCCTTCTTATCTAGATTATGATGCTATGGTTCGCCATCAGTTTGTTGAGAGGAACGATCAGTCCCTCCAGTACCGACTAATCTTTGATAGACGACGCACCTATCACGTCGATATCCCTGCTCCTACTTTCTTTGACTTTCAGGCAAAGGTGAGATATGTTATAACCAGGGAGGAGGCGACCGAGTACGAGAGGAGGGCGGAGACAGCTCGCCTCCAAGCTGCAGCTCATTAGGCAATTGCCGCTGCATCTCAGTACGACCCTAGCTACAACTTTGGATATCCGCCAGGACAGCCGTGGCCATAGACCAACTTAGGCCAAAAGCCTAAGCTTGGGGGAGTACGTATTTCCACACACTCATGCTAGTTGTCGGTGCTCATACTTTTTCATTGTAATATCCATGCTAGTTTATTCTCCTTTTTATGCTTTCTTCTTGTGTGTTTGATAAACCTTAGAAAAAAATTAGTTGTAGCTTTTAGCTAGTTTACTTTTCATGTTGTAGTAGTAGTAATTAAAAAGAAAACCCAAAAATATTTCTCGTTCTTGTTTTTGCTTGTTGGGAGCTTTCCTGTGTAAATAGTTTTACTTCTTTTCTTGTTCTTTGGGGGTCGAGAGGAGAAGACCATAATGAAAATGTTGAGTGGCTCTCATATGCATTATTGTTGATGTAACAAAGAGCCCATATTACCTTGTCTTCTCTCTTGAATTGAATGCTTGCAGATTCTAGCTTAGTCCAATGCACGTGCACTATTATTATTATCCACACTATTCGGTCGTGCAAGTGAAAGGCAATAATGATGATATATGATGAACCGATTGAGATGAGAGAAGCCGGTATGAACTCGACGTCTCTTGTTTTTATAAATATGATTAGTTCATCGTTCCTGATTCAGCCTACTATGAAAGAAACATATTTGCAATGACAATTAGAGATTCTAGTTGCTTATGCCATGCTTAATTAGCTAGGAGTTTATAATGGTTTACCTTGCGTGCCAACATGCTATTAAAATGGTTGTGATGTGGTATGATAGGGTGGTATCCTCCTTTGAATGACTCGAGTGGCTTGACTTGACACATGTTCACGCATGTAGTTGAAACAAAATCAACATAGCCTCTACGATATTTATGTTCATGGTGCATTATATCCTACTCATGCTTGCATTCGGTGTTGATTAATTTTAATGCATGTTCATGACTGTTGTCGCTCTCTAGCTGGACGCTTCCCAGTCTTTTTCTAGCCTTCACTTGTACTAAGCGGGAATACTGCTTGTGCATCCAACTCCATAAACCCCAAAGTTATTCCATATGAGTCCACCATACCTACCTATATACGGTATCTACCTGCCGTTCCAAGTAAATTTGTATGTGCCAAACTCTAAACCTTCAAATAAACATTCTGTTTTGTATGCTCGAATAGCTCATGTATCAACTAGGCCTGTCTGTATCTTCCATGCTAGGCAGGTTATTCTCAAGAGGAGTGGACTCCGCTCCTCACTTACGAGAAAATGGCTGGTCACAGGGATGCCCAGTCCCATGCTTTATGCAAATTAAATCAAAATAACTGCAAACAAAACTCCCCCGGGACTCTTGTTAGTTGGACACACTCGTTGTTTCGAGCAAGCCATGGATTGATGCTTGTTGGTGGAGGGGGAGTATAAACTTTACCATTTTGTTTGGGAACCGCCTATAATGTGTGTAGCATGGAAGATATCAAGATCTCTCGGTTGTTATGTTGAGAATGAAAGTATACCGCTCAAAAATATTATTCATATCTATTTCAAAACCAAGCTCTGGCACCTCTACAAATCCCTGATTCCCTATGCGAAGGGCCTATCCATTTACTTTTATGTTGAGTCATCATCCTCTTATTAAAAAGCACCAGTTGGAGACAACTGCTGTCATTTGCATCCATTACTATTAGTTTACATTGAGTATGACTTGACTGGATCTCTTTTACCATGAATTACAATGTCTAATCAGTCCTTGATCTTTAAAGGTGCTCTGCATTTATGTTTTGCCGTCTCAGAAAGGGCTAGCGAGATACCATCTTGCCATATCATATTATGATTGTTTTGAGAAAGTGTTGTCATCCGAGATTTATTATTATTGCTCGCTAGTTGATTATGTCATTGATATGAGTAAACATGAGACCTAAGTGTTATTGTGAATATGGTTAGTTCATAATCTTTGCTGAAAACTTGAATGCTGGCTTTACATATTTACAACAACAAGAGCAAACATAGTTTGTAAAAGTTTTTATTTATCACTTTCACTTTATCAACTGAATTGCTTGAGGACAAGCAAAGGTTTAAGCTTGGGGGAGTTGATACGTCTCTGTCGTATCTACTTTTCCAAACACTTTTGCCCTTGTTTTGGACTCTATCTTGCATGATTTGAATGGAACTAACCCGGACTGACGCTGTTTTCAGCAGAATTGCCGTGGTGTTATTTTTGTGTAGAAATAAAAGTTCTCGGAATGACCTGAAAAATCAACGGAGAATTATTTTGGAATATATAAAAAATACTGGAAGAAAGATCCATGTCCGGCGGCCCACCACCTGTCCACAAGGGTGGGGGGGGCGCCCCCTGCCTTGTGGGCCCCCTGACGCTCCACAGACGTCAACCTTGACTCCATATATTCACTTTCGGGGAGAAAAAAAATCAAAGAGAAGGATTCATCGCGTTTTATGATACGGAGCCGCCGCCAAGCCCTAAACTCTTCCGGGAGGGCTGATCTGGAGTCCGTTCGGGGCTCCGGAGAGGGGAATTCGTCGCCATCGTCATCATCAACCTTCCTCCACCACCAATTTCATGATGCTCACCGCCATGCGTGAGTAATTCCATCATAGCTAGGCTTGCTGGACGGTGATGGGTTGGGTGAGATTTATCATGTAATCGAGTTAGTTTTGTTAGGGTTTGATCCCTAGTATCCACTATGCTCTGATTGATGTTGCTATGACTTTGCTATGCTTAATGCTTGTCACTAGGGCCCGAGTGCAATGATTTCAGATCTGAACCTATTATGTTTTCATCAATATATGAGAGTTCTTGATCCTATCTTGCAAGTCTATAGTCACCTATTATGTGTTATGATCCGTTAACCCCGGAGTGACAATAATCGGGATACTTACCAGTGATGACCTGTAACGCCCTCGATGCGGCTATAGCTCCCACGTGTCGAGGCATGACTTAGAGACATAACCGCAGTGAAAGCAATGTCGCAAGTTAGGCAATCTTCACAACATCCCATGTAAAATAAATAATAAAGGGGAGATAACATAGTTGGCTTACACTCGCCACGTCACACAAAGTACATAAATAGCATTACAACATTCAAAACACTCATGGCCCGACTACGGCGCCAAAATAAAAGATAACCCAACATGCGACACGGTCCCGATCACCCCAACAGGGCACCACTACTGATCATCAGGGAAATACACGTAGTATCGGCGTGAGTCCTCGTCGAACTCCCACTTGAGCTCAAGCGCGTCATCTGGAACGGAATCATCAGGCCCTGCATCTGGTTTGGAAGTAATCTGTGAACCACAGGGACTCAGCAATCTCGCACCCTCGCGATCAAGACTATTTAAGCTTATAGGTAAGGCAAGGATAATATGTGGAGCTGCAGCAAGCGACTAGCATATATCGTGGCTATCCTGTTCGCAAAAGAGAGCGAGAAGAGGAGGCAAAGTGCAAGCGAGTAACTAGAGGACAACCTGTGCAAGCATTACTCCAACACCGTGTTCACTTCCCGCACTCCGCCAAGAAGAGACCATCACGGTAACTCACACTGTTGATTCATTTTAATTAAATTAAGGTTCAAGTTATCTACAACCGGACATTAACAAATTCCCATCTGCCCATAACCGCGGGCACGACTTTTGAAAGTTTAAATCCCTGCAGGGGAGTCCCAACTTAGCCCATGACAAGCTCTCACGGTCAACGAAGGAATAGACCTCCTCCCGAGACGTTCCGATCAGACTCGGTATCTCGGTTCTTCAAGACACTTCGACAAGTTAAAACAAAACCAGCAACACCGCCTGAATGTGCCGACAAATCCCGATAGGAGCTGCACATATCTCGTTCTCAGGGCACACTCAGATGAGACTAGCTACGAGTAAAACCAACCCTCAAGTTGCCCCGAGGTGGCCCCGCAGGCAGCTCAGTCGGACCAACACTCAGAGGAGCACTGGCCCGGGGGGGGGGGGCTAAATAAGATGACCCTCGGGCTCCGGAAACCCAAGGGAAAAAGAGGCTAGGTGGCAAATGGTATAACCAAGGTTGGGCATTGCTGGAAAAGCTTTAAACAAGGCGAACTATCAAGGGGTTCCCATTATAACCCAACCGCGTAAGGAACGCAAAATCCGGGAACATAACACTGATATGATGGAAACTAGGGCGGCAAGAGTGGAACAAAACACTAGGCGAGAGGCCGAGCCTTCCACCCTTTACCAAGTATATAGATGCATTAAGATAACATGGCAATATAATGATATCCCAACAAGTAAAATAATGTTCCAACAAGGAACGGTCTCCAATCTTCACCTGCAACTAGCAACGCTATAAGAGGGGCTGAGCAAAACGGTAACATAGCCAATCAACGGTTTGCTAGGACATGGTGGGTTAGAGGCTTGACATGGCAATTTGGGAGGCACGATAAGCAAGTGGTAGGCATCGTAGCATAGGCATAGCAAAAGAGCGAGCATCTAGCAAAGCAAAGATAGTAGTGATTTCGAGGGTATGATCATCTTGCCTGCAAAGTTACCAGAGTTGACTGGATCGTCGAAAGCAAACTCAACGGGCTCCTCGTTAGCGAACTCGTCTCCCGGCTCTACCCAAACAAGACAAACAAGCAACAAGGACACAATCAACCACGTGCAAACTCAAACAACATGATGCAAAGATGATATGCTATGCGGGATGCAATATGTGATGCATATGCAAGATATGACAAGGAATGCATGAACCTGGCCTCAACATGGAAATCCAAATGTGCCACTGGAAAGATGAGATGAAATCGCTTGAAAACGATATAAAGAACGCCGGAATCGGAGTTACGGTTTGGAAATGGCAAGCAATTCAAATATGACCACGTTCTGCGATTTACAGCAAGTAGCCATCTAAATGCAACAAGATGAACATGCTACAGCACTCAAACATGGCATCAAAATACATGGCAGGGATCCATTCAAGATGCTTAACAAAAGACTAGAACTGAGCTATGGCCAAATCATCCATTAACAGGTTCAAACCAGCATGGCAAAAATGCATTTGGTAAACAGATTTCAGACTTAGTGAAATTAACACTTGTCTGGAATTTCAGATCAGATAGCACTCTTTGGAGCATAAAAAAAATATGCTACAGGATCTGAACATGGCAAAGTAAAGCATGGCATGGAGCTACTCAAAGAGCTTAACAAAAGTCCCTTAGTGACCTTGAGCCAAAAGGGATCACAAAATACATTTGCAAGCATGTGAACATGGCAAAAACATAATCAGTTCTCAGACTTAGTGAAAACTGGAGCATGCTGAAAACAGATATCAAGTAGGCATGTTTACGAGCTCGATGCACTCACTACAGAGCAAGTCATGACAATCTAAGCATACACCCATCAAGAATACACAAAATACAAGCTAGACATGGCAAGTACAATAGCATATCATGCACGGATCAATTAAAACATCCTCGGCAAAATTGCTAACAAGTAGACAATCTGCCCAGATTCACGAAATGACAAAAGTAGAGCTCGATTGACTCAAGCTAGGGTGCTCCATAATTGCAAACAAGGACATGGATGGGTAGAGCACTACAAGATTAACAAAACATCCTTACTGATCATCCTCAAAAGAGGCACAGATCACTAGGAAACAACATGAACATATGGCATATTGAGATAAACAACTCAAGGACTTAGTGGAAATGCTAAGTCCCTGAAATCAGCATTAACAAATGCCTCACTTTGCAAGCTTGTGCTAGTCACCACACACATCACAAAAATACATGGATTGCACCTCTGGATAGATGGCAAAACATATAACAAAACTCATGTAGAGCCCAGGGGCATATCATGCACACAATAATCATGGCAAAAATGACAAATATCTAATTGGAGCAGCAGATCTGGCAATTATCTCAAATAGCATTCTTCTAACAGCATTTCGGGCATCAACATGAACTCAAATGAAAATGATGCAATGAGATGAAATGATGTACTCTCTGAGGCGAACATTTTGATATGCTATATGCCCAAAACGGAGCTACGGATGCGGAGTTATAACACGATGAACATAAGCAAATAATTAGGGTTTCGGGCAAAGAAAGTCAACCGATCCAAATTTGGATCTGGATCTGGATCCGGACGCGATTTACGAGGTCCGCCGGAGCACTGTAGCAGGAGGTCGCTGGAGTCGTCGGGGGACTTGCCGGCCGGGAGGATGGGCGGCGAGGCGGCGACGGAGGGCGGTGCCGGCGGGGCGGCGGCCACCGGCGACGAGGCAGCGCGGGGCGGCGAGGGGTTGTCGCGGCGGAGCTTGCTCCGGTCCGGCAATGGCACGGTGGCGGCGGAGGGGCGACGAGGCGCACCGGGCGGCGGCCGGCGAGGAGGAAGGAGGCGGCGGTGCACGGGAGGAGCGGCGCGGCGACTCGGGCTCGCGGGGGCCTGCTGCGGGCCGGGCGGGCCGCGGCGGTGGAGGCGATGGCGGCGCCACGTGGCGCTCTGCCAGTGGCCGCGGGAGGCGGCGGCGACTTCGTCCGGCGGCGGCCGGACGTGTCCGGTGGCGGCGGAGCGATTTTAGGGTTTGGACGGGGGAGAGATCCGGATTTTTCGTGGGGGTTCTATTTATAGGCATAGGAGGAGCTAGGAGTGTCCAAATGAGGTGCGGTTTTCGGCCACGCGATAGTGATCGAATGCTCTATATGATGGAGAGGCTTTTGGTGGGTTTTGGGCCAAATTGGAGGGGTGTTGGGCTGCAACACACACGAGGCCTTTTCGGTCCCTCGGTTAACCGTTGGAGCATCAAACAAAGTCCAAATGGTACGAAACTTGACAGGCGGTCTACCGGTAGTAAACCAAGGCCGCTTGACAAGTCTCGGTCCAACCCGGAAATGTTTAATCCCCACACACGAAAGAAAGGTAGAAATGACCACCGGAGGAGAACGAAGCGCCGGAATGCAAAACGGACAACGGGGAAAATGCTCGAATGCATGAGATGAACACGTATGCAAATGCAATGCACATGATGACATGATATGAGATGCATGACAACGACAACAACACACGGAGACAAAAACCCGAAGCTGAGAAAATAAAATAACTTAAGGCCGGAAACGGCAAGAGTTGGATTACATATTTGGAAAATCATATCCGGGGTGTTACAGCATCCCCAAGCTTAATTCATGCTCGTCCTCTAGTAGGTAAATGATAAAAATAGAATTTTTGATGTGGAGTTCTACTTGGCATAATTTTAATCTAATTCTTCTTAATTGTGGTATGAATATTCAGATCCGAAAGATTCAAGACAAAAGTTCATATTGACATAAAAATAATAATACTTCAAGCATAGTAACAAAGCAATTATGTCTTCTCAAAATAACATGGCTAAAAAAAGTTATCCCTACAAAATCATATAGTCTGGCTATGCTCTATCTTCATCACACAAAATATTTAAATCATGCGCAACCCCGATGACAAGCCAAGCAATTGTTTCATACTTTTGACATTCTCAAAACTTTTTCAATCTTCACGCAATACATGAGCGTGAGCCATGGACATAGCACTATAGGTGGAATAGAATGGTGGTTGTGGAGAAGACAAAAAGGGAGAAGATAGTCTCACATCAACTAGGCATATCAACGGGCTATGGAGATGCCCATCAATAGATATCAATGTGAGTGAGTAGGGATTGCCATGCAACGGATGCACTAGAGCTATAAGTATATGAAAGCTCAAAAAGAAACTAAGTGGGTGTGCATCCAACTTGCTTGCTCATGAAGACCTAGGGCATTTTGAGGAAGCCCATCATTGGAATATACAAGCCAAGTTCTGTAATGAAAAATTCCCACTAGTATATGAAAGTGATAACATGAGAGACTCTCTACTATGAAGATCATGGTGCTAGTTTGAAGCACAAGTGTGGTAAAAGGATAGTAACATTGTCACTTCTCTCTTTTTCTCTCATTTTTTTATTTGGGCCTTTTCTCTCTTTTTTATGGCCTCTTTTCTTTCTTTCTTTTTCTTTTTTTATTTTCGTCCGGAGTCTCATCCCGACTTGTGGGGGAATCATAGTCTCCATCATCCTTTCCTCACTGGGACAATGCTCTAATAATGATGATCATCACACTTTTATTTTTCTTACAACTTAAGAATTACAACTCGATACTTAGAACAAAATATGACTCTATATGAATGCCTCCAGCGGTGTACCGGGATATGCAATGACTCATGAGTGACATGTATGAAAGAATTATGAACGGTGGCTTTGCCACAAACACGATGTCGACTACATGATCATGCTAAGCAATATGACAATGATGGAGTGTGTCATAATAAACGGAACGGTGGAAAGTTTCATGGCAATATATCTCGGAATGGCTATGGAAATGCCATAATAGGTAGGAATGGTGACTGTTTTGAGGAAGGTATATGGTGGGTGTATGATACCGGCGAAAGGTGCGCGGTATTAGAGAGGCTAGCAAAGGTGGAAGGGTGAGAGTGCGTATAATTCATGGACTCAACATTAGTCATGAAGAACTCATATACTTATTGCAAAAATCTACAAGTTATCAAAGCGAGGTATTACGCGCATGCTCCTAGGGGGATAGATTGGTAGGAAAAGATCATCGCTCGTCCCTGACCGCCACTCATAAGGAAGGCAATCAAAAAATAAATCATGCTCCGACTTCATCACATAACGGTTCACCATACGTGCATGCTACGGGAATCACAAGCTTCAACACAAGTATTTCTCAAATTCACAACTACTCAACTAGCATGACTTTAATATCACCATGTCCATATCTCAAAACAATTATCAAGTATCAAACTTATCATAGTATTCAACACATTCATAAGAGAATTTTTATTCTTGAATACCTAGCATATTAGGATTTAAAGCAAATTATCATGCTATTTAAGACTCTCAAAATAATCTAAGTGAAGCATGAGAGATCAATAGTTTCTATAAAACAAATCCACCACCGTGCTCTAAAAGATATAAGTGAAGTACTAGAGCAAACTATATAACTCAAAAGATATAAGCGAAGCACATAGAGTATTCTAAAAAATTCCAAATCATGTATGGCTCTCTCAAAAGGTGTGTACAGTAAGGATCATTGTGGTAAACTAACAAGCAAAGACTCAAATAATACAAGACGCTCCAAGCAAAACACATATCATGTGGCGAATAAAAATATAGCTCCAAGTAAAGTTACCGATAGAAGTAGACGAAAGAGGGGATGCCTTCCGGGGCATCCCCAAGATTTGGATTTTAGGTGTCCTTAGATTATCTTGGGGGTGCCATGGGCATCCCCAAGCTTAGGCTCTTGCCACTCCTTGTTCCATAATCCATCAAATTTTTACCCAAAACTTGAAAACTTCACAACACAAAACTTAAAGTAGAAAATCTCGTGAGCTCCGTTAGCGAAAGAAAATAAAAGACCACTTCAAGGTACTGTAATGAACTCATTATTTATTTATATTGGTGTTATACCTACTTTATTCCAACTTCTCTATGGTTTATAAACTATTTTACTAGCCATAGATTCATCAAAATAAGCAAACAACACACGAAAAACAGAATCTATCAAAAACAGAACAGTCTGTAGTAATCTGTAGCTAGCGCAAGATCTGGAACCCCAAAAATTCTAACATAAATTGCTGGACGTGAGGAATTTATCTATTAATCTCTGCAAAAATAATTAACTAAATAGCACTTTCCAAATAAAAATGACAGAAGTTCTCGTGAGCGCTAAAGTTTCTGTTTTTTTACAGCAAGTTCAACAAGACTTTCCCCAAGTCTTCCCAACGGTTCTACTTGGCACAAACACTAATCAAACACAAAAAACACAACCAAAACAGAGGCTAGATAAATTATTTATTACTAAATAGGAGCAAAAAGCAAGGAATAAAAATAAAATTGGGTTGCCTCCCAACAAGCGCTATCGTTTAACGCCCCCAGCTAGGCATAACAAGCAAGAATAGATCTAGGTATTGCCATCTTTGGTAGGCAATCCATAAGTGGCTCTCATAATAGATTCATAAGGTAATTTAATTTCTTTATAGGAAAGTGTTCCATGCCTTTCCTTAATGGAAATTGGAATCTAATATTTCCTTCCTTCATATCAATAATTGCACCAATCGTTCTAAGGAAAGGTCTACCAAGAATAATAGGACATGAAGGATTGCAATCTATGTCAAGAACAATAAAATCTACGGGCACATAATTCCTATTTGCAACAATAAGAACATCATTAATTCTTCCCATAGGTTTCTTGATAGTGGAATCCGCAAGGTGCAAGTTTAGAGAGCAATCATCAAAATCACGGAAACCTAACAAATCACACAAAGTCTTTGGAATCGTGGAAACGCTAGCACCCAAATCACATAAAGCATAGCATTCATGATCTTTAATTTTAATTTTAATAGTTGGTTCCCACTCATCATAAAGTTTTCTAGGGATATAAACTTCCAATTCAAGTTTTTCTTCATAAGATTGCATCAAGGCATCAACGATATGTTTAGTAAATGCTTTATTTTGACTATAAGCGTGAGGAGAATTTAGCATGGATTGCAACAAGGAAATACAATCAATCAAAGAGCAATTTTCATAGTTAAATTCCTTGAAATCCATAATAGTGGGTTTAGCAACATCTAGGGTTTTAATTTCTTCAATCCCACTTTTATCAAATTTAGCATCAAGATTAACAAATTCCGAATTCTTAGAACGCCTTCTAGGTAAAGGTGGATCATATTCAGTCCCATCATTATCAAGATCCATATTGCAAAACAAAGATTTAATAGGGGACACATCAATAACTTTTAGATCTTCATCTTTATTTTCATGGGAACTAGAAGAACACGCTCTTATAAAGGCATCTTTCTTAGCACGCATCCTAGCGGTTCTTTCTTTGCACTCATCAATGAAAATTCTCATGGTTTTGAGAGACTCATTGAGATCATGCTTAGGTGGAATAGATCTAAGTTTCAAAGAATTAACATCAAGAGCAATTCTATCAACGTTCCTAGCCAAATCATCAATCTTAAGCAATTTTTCTTCAACGATAGCATTAAAATTCTTTTGCGAAGTAATAAATTCTTTAATATTAGATTCAAAATCAGAGGGCGTCTTATTATAATTTCCATAAGAATTGTTGTAGGAATTACCATAATTATTAGAGGAATTACTAGGATAAGGCCTAGGATTAAAATTTCCTCTATACGCGTTGTTACCAAAATTGTTGCTACCAACAAAATTCACATCCATAGATTCATTATTATTCTCAATCAAAGTAGACAAGGGCATATCATTAGGATCAGAAGAAACACTCTTATAAGCAAATAATTTCATAAGTTCATCCATCTTTCCACTCAAAACATTAATTTCTTCTATCACATGCACCTTTTTATTAGTAGATATTTCAGTATGCCATTGAGAATAATTAACCATAATATTATCTAGGAGTTTAGTAGCTTCTCCTAAAGTGATTTCCATAAAAGTGCCTCCCGCGGCCAAATCTAAAAGATTTCTAGAAGCAAAATTCAATCCGGCATAAATTTTTTGTATAATCATCCACAAATTTAAACCATGAGTAGGGCAATTACGTATCATTAGTTTCATTCTCTCCCAAGCTTGTGCAACATGTTCATGATCAAGTTGCTTAAAATTCATAATATCGTTTCTAAGAGAGATGGTCTTAGCGGGAGGAAAATACTTAGAGATAAAAGCATCTTTGCACTTATTCCATGAATCAATACTATTTTTAGGCAAAGACGAAAACCAAGCTTTAGCACGATCTCTAAGCGAAAAAGGAAATAACTTCAATTTAACAATATCATTATCCACATCTTTATTCTTTTGCATATCACACAAATCAACAAAGCTATTTAGATGGGTAGCGGCATCTTCACTAGGAAGGCCGGAAAACGGATCTTTCATGACAAGATTCAGCAAAGCAGTATTAATTTCACAAGATTCAGCATCGATAAGAGGAGCAATCGGAGTGCTAATAAAATCATTGTTGTTGGTATTGGTGAAGTCACACAATTTAGTATTATCTTGAGCCATTGTGACAAGCAAGCAAACTAACACACAAGCAAACAAAAAGCAAGCGGGCAAAAAGAGGCAAATAGAGAAAGAGAAGGAGGATGGAGAGAGAGGGCGAATAAAACGACAAGGGTGAAGTGGGGGAGAGGAAAATGAGAGGCAAATGGCAAATAATGTAATGCAGGAGATAAGGGTATGTGATGGGTACTTGGTATGTTGACTTTTGTGTAGACCTCCCCGGCAACGGCGCCAGAAATCCTTCTTGCTACCTCTTGAGCACTGCGTTAGTTTTCCCCGAAGAGGAAGGGATGATGCAACAAAGTAGCGTAAGTATTTCCCTCAGTTTTTGAGAACCAAGGTAGCTACACGCGAGTCCCTCGTACCTGCACAAAGCAAATAAATCCTCGCAACCAACGCAAATAGGGGTTGTCAATCCCTATAAGGCCACTTACGAGAGTGAGATCTGATAGATATGATAAGATAATATTTTTGGTATTTTTATGATAAATATGCAAAGTAAAATAAAGGCAAAGTAAATAACAAAGAAAATAAGAAAGTAGTAGGAGATTAATATGATGAAGATAGACCGAAGGGCCATAGGTTTCACTAGTGGCTTTTCTCGAGAGCATAAGTATTCTACGGTGGGTGAACAAATTACTATTGAGCAATTGACAGAATTGAGCATAGTTATGAGAATATCTAGGTATGATCATGTATATAGGCATCACGTCCGAGACAAGTAGACCGACTCCTGCCTGCATATACTACTATTACTCCACTCATCGACCGCTATCCAGCATGCATCTAGAGTATTAAGTTAAGCACTTCTCCTACTGTCACTGGGAAAGGAACCGCAAGATTGAACCCAAAGCTAAGCACTTCTCCCATTGCAAGAAAGATCAATCTAGTAGGCCAAACCAAACTGATAATTCGAAGAGACTTGCAAAGATAACCAATCATACATAAAAGAATTCAGAGAAGATTCAAATATTATTCATAGATAGACTTGATCATAAACCCACAATTCATCGGTCTCAACAAACACACCGCAAAAAGAAGATTACATCGAATAGTTCTCCACAAGAGAGGGGGAGAACATTGTATTGAGATCCAAAAAGAGAGAAGAAGCTATCTAGCTAATAACTATGGACCCGTAGGTCTGAGGTAAACTACTCACACTTCATCGGAGAGGCTATGGTGTTGATGTAGAAGCCCTCTGTGATCGATGCCCCCTCCGGCGGAGCTCCGGAACAGGTCTCAAGATGGGATCTCGTGGATACAGAAAGTTGCGGTGGTGGAATTAGGTTTTTGGCTCTGTATTTGATCGTTTGGGGGTACGTAGGTATATATAGGAGGAAGGAGTACGTCCGTGGAGCAATAGGGGCCCATGAGGGTGGAGGGCGCGCCTGGGGGGGTAGGCGCGCCCCCCTACCTCGTGGCCTCCTGTTTCTTTTCTCGACGTAGGGTCCAAGTCTCCCGGATCATAATCCTCCTAAAAGTCACATTCCCGAAGGTTTCATTCCGTTTGGACTCCGTTTGATATTCCTTTTCTTCGAAACCCTAAAACAGGCAAAAACAGCAATTCTGGGCTGGGCCTCTGGTTAATAGGTTAGTCCTAAAAATAATATGAAAGTGGATAATAAAGCCCAATAATGTCCAAAACAGTAGATAATATAGCATGGAGCAATCAAAAATTATAGATACGTTGGAGACGTATCACTTGCTTGAGCCCGTATAGAGACCGGGACAGCAAACACACATGGCCAGGAAGAGATGCGTCGACGAAACCGGTGGGCTGCTCACAATAAACCTGCTCCTCAAGATGGCCATGGAGGAAGGCGTTGGAGACATCCATCTGATGAACTGGCCAGCTTCGGGACACCGCGAGCTGGAGGACGGTGCGGATCATGCCCGGTTTGACAACCGGTGCAAACGTCTCAGTGAAGTCAACTCCAGCGCGCTGTCGAAAACCACGAACCACCCAGCGAGCCTTGTAGCGCTCAAGTGTACCATCCGAGCGGGTCTTGTGGCGAAAGACCCACTTGCCGCTGATGACATTGGCGCGAGGAGGCCGAGGAACCAGTGTCCAGGTGCGGTTCCGCTGGAGAGCGTCGAACTCTTCCTGCATCGCGGCAAGCCAGTGAGGATCACGAAGGGCTGTGCGAGCGGAAGCAGGAATAGGGGACGGCTCGAGTACCGCAGACTTGGACGGTGAACGCCAGCTCGGGCCCGTGTGATGGGGCGAGACGGTAGCGCCGGGACGTCCGGCGAGGCGGGTGGCGAGACAGCCAGCGACGGGGCGGCCCCCGAGGTGGCCGGTGAAGATATCGGCGACGCAGCGGCCGGTGAAGATGCCGGTGAAGATACGGGCGACGCGGCGGCCGGCGAAGATGCTGGCGAAGAGGCCGGTGAAGATACCGGCGACGCGGCGGCCGACGAAGATGCCGGCGACGCAGCGGCCGGCAAGACGGGCGATGCCGAGGCCCCTGACGGAGTCGGCGAGGGCGACATGGGGGCGCGAGGCACAGCTCGTCCCACGGCGCGAGGACCGCCGAAGCCCGGAGGCGGTCCAAGAACCGAGCGGGGCCGTCCACCTGACGAGGTCGCTAGAGGGCCGCCGGTGGCCGGCGGCGATGGGGCGACGGGAGGTACCTGCTGAAATGGAAACACCTTCTCATCAAAGTAAATGTGTCGGGAGGTGAATACACGATGTGAGACGGGATCGTAGCAGTGGTATCCTTTGGTGTTAGGTGGGTAGCCGAGGAAGATGCAAGCGACGGAGCAAGGTGCAAGCTTATGAGGCGCAGTGGCGGCGATGCTAGGATAGCAGAGACAACCAAAGATGCGAAAGCCATCATAAGATGGGGGCGCACCAAACAGGAGATGGTGAGGGGCATAGTTCCAGCGTGGGCAACACGGGCGGATGTTGATGAGGAGGGAGGCGGTGGCGAGAGCGTCCGGCCAAAACCGGGGAGGCACGTTAGAGTGAAAGAGCAACGTGCCGACGCAGTCATTAAGAGTGCGAAGGATACGTTCGGCACGGCCATTTTGTTGGGACGTGTAGGGACAAGTGAGGCGAAGGATAGTGTCGTGAGAGGCTAGAAGGTTACGAACAGCGATGTTGTCAAACTCTTTTCCGTTGTCAGTTTGTAATGCAAGGATAGGACGACCGAACTGCGTGGTGACATAGGAATAAAAGGCGGTGAGTGTGGCAAGGGCGTCGGACTTGCGACAAAGAGGAAATGTCCACACATAATGAGAGAAATCATCTAAGATCACCAAATAGTATAGGTAGACTGTGTTGCTCGCAACCGGGGATGTCCAAACATCACTATGCAATAAATAAAACGGAAAAGTGGAAATAGTGGTAGAAGCGCTAAAAGGAATAGAATGTGCTTGCCAAGCGACAAGCCTCACAAGTATGGTCGTCGATCTTATTGCATGAGAATGAAAAACTCTGAAGAATTTGACGCAAAGTGGTGGGGTTCGGGTGGCCCAAACGAGCATGCCAAAGGTCGACACCTGCAGCGAGGGCGACTGGGGTGGTGGAGGCGGTGGCGGAGGAGTGCACCGGATAGAGCTCGTCAGGTCTATCACAACGGTGAAGGACCATCCGAGTACGGGCGTCCTTCACAGAAAAAATGACATCATCAAATTCAACGGTAATGGGATTCTCACGAGCAAGACGACGAATAGAGACAAGATTCCTAACTAAATCAGGAGAAACAAGAACATTAGACATGGTGACATGCGTAGATGTGGAAGGAAACAAAGTACGACCAATATGTGTGATAGGTAGAGAGGAACCGTTACCAACGATGATGCGAGTAGGAGTACGAACCGGAGTGAAGGAGTTTAAGGTACCGAGATGAGATGTCATGTGGGCGGTGGCGCCCGAGTCCATGTACCAAGCGCCGCCGGTGTCGAAGGGGTTCGGTGATGAGGCCGAGTGCAGGGCAGCCAAAGGAGTACGGCCCCATGGCGGGGAGACCGGCATCGAGGCGAAGTCGGCGTAGGGCTGAACCGGGGCAGGCGAAGCATGGCCGACGGCCATCGGCGGGGCGGGCAGAGCCGCGGAGCCGGCACCGGTCGGCTGTTGCAGCACGTCGAAGTTGGCCGGATGGCCCGCCGGGAAAGCCGGCAGCGTGGTGTAGCCGCCGAGGGGCTGAACCAGGGCGGGCGGAGCGTGGCCGCCGGCCATTGGCGGCGTCGGCTGCATGTTGGTGAAGGGAGACGGCGCGCCCGCGTACATGGGGCCGAAGGGAGACGACGCAGCAGAAGACATTGCAGCGGCG